>NC_045599.1:21390649-21704712 GCF_009762305.2 Zalophus californianus | reverse complement strand
TTTCATTTTGTTAATGTGGTACATCACATTCATTTGTGAATGGTGAATTATCTTTGCATTTGTGGAATGAATTCCACTTGATCATGGTGTATGATCTTTTTAATGTACTATTAAATTCAGTATGCTTATATTTTGTTCTCTTTTTTACATTTTTTTTTGAGAGGGAGGTGAGAAGGAGAACAGAAGGAGAGGGAGAGAGAATCCTAAGCAGGCTCCATGCCCAGCAGGAAGCCCAACGCGGGGCTCGATCTCACAACCCTGACTGAGATCATGACCTGAGCTGAAATCAAGAGTCAGACACTTAACTGATTTAACCACCCAGGCGCCCCTGTTCTCTCTCTCTCTCTCTCTCTTTAGATTTTTAATTTTTATAATAATCTCCACACCCCATGTGGGGCTCAAACTCAGGACCCTGAGATCAAGAATTCATGCTCCTCCAACTGAGCCAGATAGGCACACCAGTATGCTTATATTTTGTTGAAGATTTTTGCATCTATATTCATCAGGGATATTGGCCTGTAGTTTTATTTTCTTGTGGTATTCTTGTCTGGTTTTATTATCAAGATAATGCTGGCCTCATAGAAAGGTTTTGGAAGTAGTCCCTCTTCTTCAATTTTTAGAAAGAGTTTGAGAAGAATTAATATTAATTTTGCTTAAATCTTTGATGGAATTCACCAGTCAAGCCATCTGATGGTCTTTGGATTCTTAGAAGACTATTGGTCACTGATTTAATCTCCTTACGCTGCTCATATTTCCTAGTCCTGATTCATTCTCAGTAGCTTGCATGTTTTTCAGAATCTGTTTCTCCTATGTTGTTCAGTTTGTTTTATAGTATAGTAGTGTCTTATGATCCTTTGTATTTCCCTGCTATTGGTTGTAGCATCTCCTCTTTCGTTTCTGATTTTATTTGACTCTCTTATTTTTCTTGACGAATCTACATAAGGGATTGTCAGCTTAAAAAAAACAAAAGCTCTTAGTTTCATTGATCTTCTCTTTTTTTTGTCCTTATTTCATTAATCTGGTCTTTGTTAGAACCTTGCTTCTACTAACTTCAGTCTTCATTTCTTTTTTCCAGTTTGATGGAGGCATAAAATAGAGTTCTTTGTTTATTTGAGAGCTTTCTTGTTTTTGATGTAGGCATTATTGTTATGACCTTACATCCTAGAACTGCTTTTGCTTTACCCCATGAGTATTGATATGTTGGTATGTATTTTCATTTGTCTCAAGTTACTTTTTATTTTATTTCTTCTTTGACCCATTGGATATGCAGGACCATGTTGTTTAATCTCTACATATTTGTGAATTATCAAGTTTCCTTATAATTGACCTAAGCTGTTACAATCAGGGGCACCAGGATGGTACAGTCGGTTGGGGCATCAGACTCAGTTTTGGCTTGGATTGTGATCTCGGGGCCATGGGACTGAACCCTGCTTGAGGTTCTGTGCTCAGTGCACAGTCTACTTGGGACTCTCTCCCTCTCCTTCCTCTGCTCCTCCCCACCACACAAGTGCTCTCTTCTCTCAAATAAATAAATCTTAAAAAAAGTTTTAAACTGTTACAACCAGAAAAGCTACTTGTTATGATTTCAGTCTCATTAAATGTATTAACACTTTTTTGTTGTCTAATATATGATATATCCTGGAGAATGTTTCATGTGCACTGCTTTTAGGCGGAATGTTTTGTGAATACCTATTAAGTTCATCTTACCTAATATTTCACTTAATCCAGTATTTCCTTATTGGTTTTCAGTCTGGATAATCTGCCACTGATGAGAGTAAAATATTGAAGTTCCCTACTATTTATTCGTCCCTTTTGGTTTGTTAATGTTTGCCTATCTATTTAAATACTCCTAATTAATTTGGGGTGCATCCTCTTATTTGATCACTTTATTACTGTATAATGATCTTGTCTCTTAATATAATCTTTGTATTAAAGTCTCTTTCCCTGATATAAATATAGCTATATCTGCTTTGTTCTGCTTTCCACTGGCACAGAATGTCTTTTTCTGTCCCTTCGCTTTCAGTCTGTGTGTCCTCATAGCTGAAGAGAGTCTCTTATAGGCAGCGTATACTTATGTCTTTTTTTTTAAATTCGTTCAGCCACTCTGTCTTTTAATTGGAGAAGTTAGCCCATTTATTTATTTTTTACTTGAGAGAGACAGACAGCACAAGCAGGGGGAGGGGCAGAGGGAGAAGGTGAGGAAGAAGCAGATTCTCCATTGAGCATGGAGCCGACATGGGGCTTGATCCCAGGACCCCGAGATCATGACTGGAGCAGAATCAGACACTCAACCAACTAAGCCACCCAGGTGCCCCTAGTTTTTTCTTAAAATATCTTTGATTTTTAAGTAATTTCAATTTCAGGGGCTTAACATACAACCCTGAGATCAAGAGTCCCATGTTCCACTGATTGAGCCAGCCAGTCACCCCTAGTCCATTAACTTCTAAAGTAATTATTGATAGGTATGGACTTAATGCTATTTTGTTAATGATTTTCTGCCAGTTTTATAATACCTTTGTTTTTATATTCTTTTCTTGCTCTTCTTTTGTGATTTGATGATTTTCCACAGTGATGTGCTTAGATTCCTTTCAGTTTATCTGTTGTGTATCTACTATAGATTTTGGGGATTTTTTTATTTACGTATAATTAACATACAGTGATGTATTAGTTTCAGGTGTGCAACATAGTGATTTGACAGTTCTATAAATTACTCAGTGCTCACCACGATAAGCACTGTCACCATACAACATTATTACAATATTGTCTGTATTCCTTATGCAATATTTTTATCTTTGGGACTTATTTTAAAACAGGAAATCTGTACCTTTTACAGTCCATGAGTATGGAATATCTATTTATTTGTATTGCCTTAAATTAATTTCATCAGTGTTTTATAGTTTTCAGAGTATAGGTCTTTTACATCTTTGGCTAAGTTTATTCCTAGGTATTTTATTTTACTTGATGCAACTGTAAATGGAATTGTTTTCTTAAATTCTTTTTCTGTTACTCCATTATAGTGTGTAGAAACAACAGATTTCTGTGTATTGAGTATCCTACAACTTCACTGAATTCATTTGTCAATTATAATGGTTATTTTGTTTTGTTTGGTGTAGTCTTTGGAGTTTTCTATGTATAGTATTGTTATCCACAAATAGGGACAGTTTTACTTCTTCCTTAACAATTTGGATGCCTTTTATTTATTTTTCCTGGTCTGATTGTTGTGGCTAAGACTTCCAGTACTATGTTGAATAAAAGATTGGACATCCTTGTCTTTTTCTTGATTTTAGGGGAAAAGTCTGGTTTTCATCATCAAGTATGATGTTAGCTATGGGTTTGTCATATATGGCCTTTATTATGTTGAAGTATGTTCCCTCTTAATGCACTTTGTTGAAAGTTTTTATTGTGAATGGATGTCTTACTTTGTCAAATGCTTTTTCTCTATCGAGAGGATCATAAGATTTTTATCCTTTCTCTTGTTAACGTGATGTATCATATTGATTTGATTTGTAGATATTGACTCACCCTTGAATGCATGGAATAAATCCCATTTGATTGTGGTAATATTTACATTTGTTCTATCTTCTCAGTGAATTGATCCATTTATCATTATATTGTGCCATTTGTCTAAATTACAGTCTTTCTTTAAAGTCTACTTTCTCTGATACAAGTAGAGCTTCCCTGATTTTTCTTTTTGTTTGTTTACCATTTGCTTGAAATACCTTTTCTCATTCCTTTATTCTCAGTCTATGTCTCTTTAAGGCTAGAGTGAGTCTCTTACTTGTAGGCAACACATCATTGCATCTTGTTAGTTTTTTTCCCCATAGAGCCATTCTTTGTTTTAGAGAATATAATCCATTTACATTTTAAGTAATTATTGATACTTATTGATAATTATTTGGTATTTGATAATTTTGTCCGTTATTTTCTGGGTGTTTTGAAGATCCATTGTCCATTGTTTCATATCCTCTCTTGTGTTTTGATGTCTTTTGGTATCAGTATGTTTTGAACTGTTTGTAATGTTGTTTTGTGTACTCTAGATTTTTCTCTTGAAGTTACCATGAAGCTTACAAAAAATATCTGAAAATTATATTTTAAACTAAAAATCAACTCAAATAGCATTCTTAAACTTTATGCTTTTCCCACTCCCATTTTAAGTTACTGATGTTATAGTTTGCATATTTTAAAATATTTTATATCTAGTAACAGAATAGTGCATAGTTATTTTTACTATGTTTTAAAACTTTTAAACTAGAAGTATAAGTGCATTATGTACCAACATTCCGTATTACAGAATCTAACTTTCACTGTATGTTTACCAGTGCCAGTGAGTTTTATGCTACCTTCTTTTGTTTTTTTTTTATGATGTTAATTGGCTTCTTTTTATTTCCACTCAAAGAACTTCCATTAGCATTTCTTGTAAGGTAGATGTAGATGAACTCCCTCAGCTTTTGTTGACTCAGGAAAGTCTTCATTTCTCTATTTCTGAAGAACAGCTTTCCAGGATATAGAATTCTTGGTTGAGTTTTTTCTTTCAATATTTTGAATATATCATCCCATTGTCTCCTGCCTGGAACATTTCTGTTGAGAAATGGATAGTCTTTGGGGGGTTCCTGTGCATGTAACTTTCCTCTTTTCTCTTGCTAGCTTCAAAGTTATTTATCTCTGACTTTTCACAATTTAATGATAATATGTCTCTGTGCAGCCCTATTTGGGCTCAACCTACTTTGCGTCCTTTGGCTCTTATGTATCTGGATTTCTTTTTCTCTCCCCAGGTTTTGGGAAGTTTTCAGCCATTTTTTGCTTAAACATACTTTGTCACTTACTCTTTCTCTTCTTCTAGAATTCCCATGATGGTGGGTAATATTTCTTTTGATAGTGTCCCATTAATAGTAGGCTTTGTGTGTGTGTGTGTGTGTATAAAACTATATATATATATATATTTTTTTTTTTTTTTCCTGACTGTAGAATTTATGTTTCTTTCAGTCACAAATTATTTCTTCATGGTCAAATCTACTTTTGAAGCTCTTTTTTGAATTCTTCAATTCAGTCGTCATACTGTTCAGCTCTAGGAATTGTTTGGATTTTTGTTGTTGATAGTCTCTTTCTAAGTGGAACTTACCATTTTGTGCATGCATTTTTCAAATTTCATTAAGTTGTGTGTTCTTGTTGTTCACTAAACATTTTTAAAAGGATTATTCTGGAAAACAACAGTGGGGGCAAAAAGAAAAAGGTAATTCAGAATTTTTGTCTGATAATTGATAGATCTCCATTTCTTTAGGGTCAGTTATTGGAGCTTCAGGTTTTCTTTGGTGCTTCCTGTTATCTTATTTTTAATGATCTTGGGTTCCTTATTTTGATATTTGCACATTCAAGTAAGTGGTTCCTTTTCCATACTTCACAGGTTTGAGTAGGCCTAGACTTAAGTTCTTCAGCAGTAAGCTCAATATGGCTTTCTGGAAATATCTGCTAGGAACATCCTTGGGGTGGTAGGGCTTGCTATCAGGGTCTAATTTGGGTTGAGGCACCTGTCCAAGCTCTGTGGCTAAGGTGGGGTGTGGCTGTCTGAGAATAGTTGGGTTAAACTGCTGGTTTGATTCCTTGCCCAAGTCAAGTGGTAGTATGGGCTCCACAAGTTGCCAGTTCTCTGGTCAGGCATACTAGACGGTTGGGACTAGGTACTATACTCAGCAGCTGGTGGAACTACGAATAGCTTCCATGCCCAGGCAGGACAGCAGGCCGGAGCCCAGGACATGCATAACTCATTGACTGGGGACCTGAATCAAGTGAAAGTGTACACTGAATTTCCTGGCCAAACAAGGCCGCTGGTTTTTTTCTATAAATGGGTAACGTCATGGGCTACTGGATGGGCTACCCAGCTTCCCATGGCTAACTTCTCTGGGAAGGCAGGCTGAGGCTTTATTTAGCAATGAGTGAGGCTGTGAATTAGTTTCCCTGTCCTGGCACAGAGGGAGAACCAGCTCCAAGGCTGGTAAAGCTTTGTCTTCTCTCAAACCAACCCATTTCTCAAATTTCCTAGCTAAACAGGGTTACCAGCTTTGCTCTGCAGACTATCAGCTCTGCCTTCCAGGTTCTCTGCTCAAGAATTGATGGGGTACATAGCTGTCCAGGTGTTTGAGTCTGGCTTTCTGGTTTGGTGGTGTTGGGAGTTTTACTTAATGGTGAGTAGGGTATGAATTAGCTCCTCTGACTGGTAAAGCAGGGGAACCCTCCACACCTGGCACTGGCTTCAATTTGTGGATGATCAGCTTTGCCTACCATTCTCTCTGCACAAGCATTGCCAGGCTATGCAGCTTCCAGGGGTTCCTGCCGGCCTTTCTGGTCAGATGGGGCTAGGAGTTACACTCAGCAGAGGGCTGGGCTCTGGTTCAGCTACCCTGCCTGGGTGGGGGCAGTCCAGGATCCAGGGCTGGGGAGGCTATTGATTGGAGGACCCAAAGCAGGCAGACCTACACTGTGCTGAATTCCCGGGTCAGACTGTGCCACACACTTGGTTCTGCAGATTAGCAAACTGCTGATCGGGACCACTGCTTGGGTGCTGCAGGTAGGAAATCGGATGCATGATGGTCAAGTCCTGCAGATTTGCCCGGAATTCCTCGGAATCGAGACTACAGTGGGGGCTCCCAAGAAGCAACCCATAATGCTGGGGTAGCTAGATGTCCACCCCGGGATTTCTTTTCCCTGTCGGGGAACCAGAGGCTCAGAGGGGGATCTGTCAGTGGTGCTGTGCCAGCCTTGGCGGGAGGGGCAATATAGGCAAGCGGCTAGCTGGGCCTCTTCCCCTTCTCATGCCGTCTTTCTAGGTCTCTGTGGAGCAGGGCTGCTTCAGCCTCACCCCCTCATTCTACGATTCTCTCAGTGGTATCTCGTCCATGAATAGTTGCTAGTTGCTCTTCCTGCGAGGGAGAGTGAAGTCAGGAGCGACTTATGCTGCTATCTGGGTGACATCACTCTCTATAAAGTATCTTAGGACGTGAAGAATGAGTCAGGAATGGTATCACAGCAGTGGTTCTCAGAAGCGTGGCCCTGGAGCAGGAGGACTCAAAATATTAAAATATATTTTACAAGGTATGTGGTCAGTATCTTGCTTGAAGACTAGTTAGACAGTAACAACATTTCTGGCTCTAATCCTAAAAATGATACTCAAATGTAAACCTAGTTTCTGGTTTCTTAAATTTGGGAGCAGAATATTCAGTGACCACAAATATATTCTTATACCAGAAGCAAAGCCCAGAGCAGCAATTAAAACTAAAATGAAAAATATGGAGTCAAAAGTGTTCCTTAAACATAATGTAAAACTGAAAGTATACCAGGGCAAAGTCTCAAGCTGTTGTTTGAATTAAGTTTAGAATTCAACAAATATTTACAGGATTAGCTATGTACCCCTAAGTTCGTGAAGCATGTATGTAGGATGTTTCATAAGCGAATGGTCTGGGAAGTGACAGCCTCCACTTCAGTCATGTGCCTGTAACTCAGTCGCTGGGATGATACTGAGTAAGTAGCTGATCCTGTTTCAGTTACTGCACCTATAAAAAGTTTCTACTCCAGTACCTAACCAGCACTACGCATTTCTCCCTTGTTAGTTCCTTTTTCCTACTGCTTTAAATTCTTAGTATGTATTCATGACAAGGATAATTTCAAAAATTTCCTTTATGTGTGAGTTTTTAGACCTTGATATTGGTCTTGCTAATTTTGTTTCTCTTGCCTAAACTTTTTTCTCCTCCTCCAGTTGATTCTAAAACAAAGTATAAATTTAACAGGGCTTCTCCTGGGTCCCGAATTGGTATTTTTCTAGTGTACTGAAAACAATGTTGTTTTCCTTTGCGAACAAACAAACAAGACACTCAAATGAACATTTCACGGTCTTTTGTAAAGTACCCTCTTGCCTACCAAATCAAAACAAAAATCTCTGCCCTGAGATCACAGGCTCAGAATAGCAAATATAATAAACTTTTCTTTTTTTTTTTTAAAGAAGATATGTGTGGAAGTTAAGGGTAAATTAAAGCCCCCAGTCAAGACATCTCAGGAACACAGGCCCTAACTTCTTGCCCATCACCTCCATCTCCAGAGTATTCGCTACCCTAAATATCCTGAGTTCTCTGAACAGGAAGTTAGCGATTCTGGTATATTTGAATTGTTACCACTGCACTTGAAAGATGTGTTTTAAGTTGCTATTCTGTAAGAATTGTTGGCAGCCAGGAGCCCAGTGAGACAATGAAAGTAATGTAGATCCTTCTAACAGAATATTAATATGACTTAGCATTTAAAAAATCACTTTACAACTTTGGGAAATAAAATGAGGTATTATTTATTTATGACATATTTACATACTTACAAAACTGTTCTTATCCAATATATCATCCTGCAGTTTCTTAAGAATGAACATCATATTCTGGGAGTAAAAACCCACGTTTCTTAATAATTTTTACATAACCCAACATCTTGTGGATCACAAAATACCCATCAATTTGGCTTCAGAGAACACAAATACCTGTTGAGAATTTTTTGTAGTCAAAGAACAAAGTAAATTCAACCACATAAAGTAATTAAGTTGACCCTGAGTGTATCACTAATTTGCATAATTTTTGAATACATGCATACCATACTTTCCTTAAACTTACCAGTATACTACCATTTGGTTTAAATTCAGTCATCTCGATTTTCTACCTCATTAATCCTTAAGATAAAAAGGAACAAAGAATGGGGAAGTAATTAAGAGACGAGGAGGAGAAAACTAGAACTGCCTGAAGCTTTCCAACTGTGGCACAGCCCTGGTCAGGCTTATTAGCCGAAGGGTTTTGAATGGAGTCATCGGAGTTCCTTCTGTCACCTAAGGTTGACATTACATTTCTCTTGCTGCTCATTTTTCCTGGTGGCCTTCACACTGCTTAATTAAAACAAAAAAGTGTACCAGCAGAGAAAATTCACGGAGTGATTCCTGGAGCATTTCAGAGGAACAAAGTATCGCAGACCCAACCACAAGACAGTGCTGAAGAACCGTGTTAGAGACCGGTTTTCCTGCGAAGCTTGAGGGACCAAAAGAGCAAAGAGCCCCGAGCCTGACCGTCCCTCAGAAATGCTAGTGTCGGGAGGGAATGGAGCAGGAAGGGCAAAGAACCAGGGGCGGCTGGGTGACTGGTGAGGGGAAATGTGGCCTCGGACCAAGGGCTCGCATATATCTCAGGCCCACGCTCACCACGGGCCTGCCCGGCTCGAGCCGCCAGGGTGCGTACGAAGTGATGAGTGACTTTTCTTGCCCCTCATACGACAAAGAAATCTAAAGATGAAAAAATAAGCATGAGGTGGGGAAAACAGAGTGTGTGGAATCAGTCATGCTTGGATGACTTTCAACGGTAACTGGGGGCCAAAAGAAGTGTCAGAGGTCAAAAGTGGATCCTGGGTTTATCTTTTTCATGTGCCTTTCCCTAATCCTCCTCGCCCCCTCACACTGTTCCAAAGAGCAGAAGGTTCAGCAGATGAACAGGGCTGGGAAAATTACCTGGCTTCACCCAAGCTACAGAATAACTGAAGAATTTGAGGACTGTGGGAAAACTGTCCTCTAAGGGGATGTCCATTGTTTGTGATTCTGTGAAAACAGCCTTCAGAAACATAAACTATCTGAGACTTGGTAAAATAAAAAGAAAAACATTTTTTTTAGGATCTCTAAGATTCCCTATAACGGGAGGGAAAGTGACATATCTGCACCTGCATATTCCAAGTATGGGCATCCTTCATCCCGAATTGTGATTTGTCACCAGGCCAATGCCATGATAAAATCCTGTTAGAAAAGTGTAGCTTTTTTAAAATAAAGGATAAAAGCAAGTGGTACAGAAAGGCCTCTCTTTTTTATTAATCAGACGGAGAAAACATAAAGTCTTGCACAAATAGCAAGAAAAGAGGGAGAAAAGCATTCTAGCCCTATTATGCCACAGCAACTGGTTACATGTCTTTTCTCTCCTTACTTTTAATGACAAACAAGTCTTAATTTCACCAAGCAATCATACAGTGCTTGGAAATGAACATATAGTTGTGAAAATAATGCTTCTCATCCTTGGGTAAAAAAGCAAAAATCAAGTAAGTACCCAAAGTAATACAAAGCAAACATTACCTGTAGTGACAGTGTGGGGTAAGAGCTTCAATACCCTTTATAAGATTGTGCTACTTAATTTACAGCCAACGAACTGTATAGACGAGTAAATAAAAATTATATTACATTTGTGTAAGAAACTATCTTCAAAAAGTTATAGGAACTTGCATACATAGAGTCCAAAGTATAAGACAAACTATTTAAATTTTGATTTATATAAATCCAAAAATGCTAAAATATATTATTTGGGATTAGCGGGGGGAGAAGCTTTCACTAAATACAAACATGATGGACTAGATAAACCAGTTGAATATTAAAACAGTTTCACTGAAAATTTCCATAAAGAGTAAAGGCAGAACGGCACCAAGTTAGAAAAGCAGTGTTTAAGGCAAACTAAATATTAAGTAACCTTAACTAAAAGAGGCATTCAATTCCATAAATAACAATTCCTCTGAAAAATTTCTCTACGACACTTGAGAATATATGAGTGGAGGCAGAAATAATGGCCGTTGTCAGAGTTCGCTTGGAAATACTGAATAGTATTATATAAAAATAACCGAAATGCTTCTGATTTAAAATACCTTCAAATCATGGGCCACTTATTGTCATATAGCAAGGGAAAATAAAACATACTACTGCAATGCTTGAGTCTAAATCTGTGAAATGCCAAAGCTTACTTTAAAAAAAAAAACTTTTTTTTTTAGATTATGTGTGTATGTACATGATAACCAAAAAAACCAAAAAAAACCACATTATTTTGGCCCATGTAAAAAGTATGCATAGAAATGTGCGCCATCTCTCTGCAAGTAAGTGTCTGAGGGTCAGCTATTGAACACACAGCTCAATGTCAGACCTGAGATGACCTGCGCACACAAAAAGCATCAAAGACTGAGAAGACAGAAATCATGAAATAAACAATGACATGTTCTTAAACGAGTCGTATCTTCTTAAACAAAATAATCAAGTACATATCATTAAGTTAAATGTAGCACGTGAATTTGCACCTTACAAATTTGGTGTATCAAACTGTCCTATAAAAATATTTATATATTTTGTTTTCCAAGAACTGTGGTACATGAAATGACACAATCACGGCAAGGATCTGCTTCTTTGCAGCTCCTGGAATGACACCGTGCCTTTCTAGGAAAGATCAAGTGCAGCCTACAGGCAAATTCTCAAGACTGCTGCATCCACTGGAGCTCTCCACCTGGGGATGGGACAAAGTCTTTACCGCCAAGTTCCAAGCGAAGTGGTGTCTGGACCCTGGGTGAGTCTTCCGTCACACGGTCCTGGGGGGCAGGCGCTGTTTGTACATGCCAGCAATGGCTTTGGCCGCACTATAGATCATCTGCCGGCGAGACATGCCGGTGAATGTCAGGTGCCAGTCGGTCCGCGTCACGTTCACTAAGCTCTTTTCCAGGACTTCACCCACTGTCACCAGAAGGCCTGACCACCTCAGACTGTAGTCCTGGGGAGTGAGGCTTTGAGCCTGGGGAAAAATGAAACTGGGTATGATTTATAGTGCATTGAAAAAAATGACTGGAACTAGCTCTAAGTGACATCCCAACGTCTCTTTATTACTTTTAGTATAGATGATGACAAACCCCAAGAAACAAGAGCTATGCGGGCAGCTCTATGATGTGACAAGGCTACAGAAGAATCAGAACACTACTGCACACACCTCCTCCTCTGTTCAGTGTCCACAGTAAACTCATTTTGTTGTTCAGTGTCCTCTCAGTCTTCATCTGATGATGCCATCTGACAGTGCTCAGTGTCCAAGGGTTTAGGTTCCAGTCCGAGTCCCTGCTGCTTCAGGTTAAGAGGGAGAGGAGTGCTGAGAGAGCGCCCCTCCACCCCTAACCCTTCCCATCCTTTTCCACGGGCCCTCCCTCATCAGTGTGTTCTTCTGAGCCTTCCCATCATCTGAAATGTTCACTGACATCTTTTTTTTTTAATTTTATGATGTTATATTAGTCACCCTACATTACATCATTAGTTTTTGATGTAGGGTTCCACGATTCATTGTTTGCGTATAACACCCAGTGCTCCATGCAGTACGTGCCCTCCTTAATACCCATCACCGGGCTAACCCATCCCCCACCCCCTCCCCTCTAGAACCCTGTTTGTTTCTCAGAGTCCATCATCTCTCATGGTTCGTCTTTCCCTCCGATTTCCCCCCCTTCATTTTTCCCTTCCTTCTCCTAATGTCCTCCATGCCATTCCTTATGTTCCACAAATAAGTGAAATCATATGATAATTGACTTTCCCTGCTTGACTTATTTCACTTAGCATAATCTCCTCCAGTCCCATCCATGTGGATGTAAAAGCTGGGTATTCATCCTTTCTGATGGCTGAGTCATATTCCACTGTATATATGGACCACATCTTCTTTATCCATTCATCTGTTGAAGGGCATCTTGGCTCTTTCCACAGTTGGACTATTGTGGACATTGCTGCTATGAACATTGGGGTGCATATGGCCCTTCTTTTCACTACATCTGTGTCTTTGGGGTAAATACCCAGGAGGGCAATTGCTTGGTCATAGGGTAGCTCTATTTTTAATTTATGAGGAACCTCCACATTGTTTTCCAAAGTGGCTGTACCAACTTGCATTCCCACCAACAGTGTAAGGGGGTTCCCCTTTCTCCACAACCTCTCCAACATTTGTTGTTTCTTTCCTTGTCCATTTTTGCCATTCTAACTGTGTAAGGTGGTAGCTCAATGTGGTTTTGATTTGAATTTCCCTGATGGCTAATGATGAGGAACATTTTTTCATGTGTCTGTTAGCCATTTGTATGCCTTCTTCAGAGAAATGTCTTTTTGTATATTCTGCCCAATTTTTGACTTTTTTTTTTTTTTAAAGATTTTATTTATTTCACAGAGAGAGACATAGCGAGAGCAGGAACACAAGCAGGGGGAGTGGGAGATGGAGAAGCAGGCTTCCCGCAGAGCAGGGAGCCTGATGTGGGACTCGATCCCAGGACCCTGGGATCATGACTGAGCCACCCAGGCGCCCCTTGATTATTTGTTTTTTGGGTGTTGAGTGTGAGAAGTTCTTTATAGATCTTGGATACCAGCCCTTTATCTATAGTGTCATTTGCAAATATCTTCTCCCATTCTGTGGGTTGCTTGTTTTGTTGACTGTTTCCTTTGCTGTGCAGAAGCTTTTTATCTTGATCAAGTCCCAAAAGTTCATTTCTGCTTTTGTCTCACTAGCTTTTGGAGATGTATCTTGAAAGAAGTTGCTGTGGGCAATGTCAAAGAGGTTACTGCCTATGTTCTCCTCTAGGATTTTGATGGACTCCTGTCTCACATTGAGGTCTTTCAACCATTTTGAGTTTATCTTTGTGTGTGGTGTTAGAGAATGGTCAAGTTTCATTCTTCTGCATGTGGCTGTCCAATTTTCCCAGCACCATTTATTGAAGAGACTGTCTTTTTCCCATTGCATGTTTTTTCCTGCTTTGTTGAAGATTATTTGACCAGAGAGTTGAGGGTCCATATCTGGGCTCTCTATTCTCTTCCATTGGTCTATATGTCTGTTTTTGTGCCAGTACCATGCTGTCTTGGTGATCACCGCTTTGTAATATAGCTTGAAATCGGGCAACGTGTTGCCCCCAGCTTTGTTTTTCTTTTTCAACACTTCCTTGGCGATTCGGGGTCTTTTCTGATTCCATACAAGTTTTAGGATTGTTTGTTCCAGCACTTTGAAAAATGTCATTGGAATTTTGATCGGCATGGCGTTGAAGGTATGGATTGCTCTGGGTAGCATAGACATTTTAACAACGTTTATTCTTCCAATCCATGAGCATGGAATGTTTTTCCATCTTTTTGTGTCTTCAATTTCTTTCGTGAGTGTTCTGTAGTTCCTAGGGTATAGATCCTTTACCTCTTTGGTTAGGTTTATTCCGAGGTATCTTATGGTTTTTGGTGCTATTGTAAATGGAATCATTTCTCTAATTTCTCTTTCTACAGTTGCGTCGTTAGTGTGTAAGAAAGCAACTGATTTCTGTGCATTGATTTTGTATCTTGCCACATTACTGAATTGCTGTATGAGTTCTAGTAATTTGGGGTGGGGGAGTCTTCTGGGTTTTCCACATAAAGTATCATGTCGTCTGTGAAAAGAGAGAGTTTGACTTCTTTTTTGCCAATTTGAATACCCTTTATTTCTTTTTGTTGTCTGATTGCTGTTGCTAGGACTTCTAGTACTATGTTGAACAATAGTGGTGAGAGTGGGCATCCTTGACGTGTTCCTGATCTCATTGTTAATATTTGCTGTCGGTTTTTCATAGATGGATTTTATGAACTTAGGAATGTTCCCTCTATCCCTATACTCTGAAGAGTTTTAATCAGGAAAGGATGTTGTATTTTGTCAAATGCTTTTTCTGCATCAAATGAGAGGACTCTTCTCCCTCCTCTTATTAATGTGTTCTATCACATTGATTGATTTGCGAATGTTGAACCACCCTCGCATCCCGGGGATAAATCCCACTTGGTCGTGGTGGATGATCCTTTTAATGTATTGTTGGATCCTATTAGCTAGGATTTTGTTGAGGATTTTGGGATCCATATTCATCAGGGATGTCGGTCAGAAATTCTCCTTTTTGATGGGGTCTTTGCCTGGTTTGGGGATTAAGGTAATGCTGGCCTCACAGAATGAGTTTGGAAGTTTTCCTTCTGTTTCAATTTTTTGAAACAGCTTCAGGAGAATAGGTATTATTTCTTCTTTGAATGTTTGGTAGAATTCCTCAGGGAATCCATCAGGCCCTGGACTCTTGTTTTTTTTTTTTTTGGGGGGGAGGTTTTTGATCACTGCTTCAATCTCGTTACTGCTTATTGGCCTATTCAGGTTGTCAATTTCTTCCTGTTTCAGTCTTGGCAGCTTATAGGTTTCCAGGAAGGCCTCCATTTCATCCAGATTGCTCAGTTTATTGGCATATAGTTGTTGATGATAATTTCTAATAACTGTTTCTATTTCCTTGGTGTTAGTCGTGATCTCTCCCCTTTCATTCATAATTTTATTAATTTGGGTCCTTTCTCCTTTCTTTTGGATAAGTCTGGCCAGTGGTTTATCAGTCTTATTAATTCTTTCAAAGAACCAACTTCTAGTTTCATTGATCTGATCTACTGTTTTTCTGGTTTCCAATTCATTGATCTCTGCTCTAATTTTAATTATTTCTCTTCTAATGCGTGGCTTAGGCATTGTTGCCTGTTCTCTAGTTCTTTAAGGTGTAGAGTTAGTTGGTGAATTTGGGATTTTTCCATTTTTTTTGAGTGAGGCTTGGATGGCTATGTATTTCCCCCTTAGGACCGCCTTTGCAGTATCCCATAGGTTTTGGACCGATGTGGTTTCATTCTCATTGATTTCCATGAATTGTTTAAGTTCTTCTTTGATTTCCTGGTGGACCCATTCTTGAGCAGAGTGGTCTTTAGCTTCCAAGTGTTTGAATTTCTGCCAAATTTTTTCTTGTGATTGAGTTCCAGTTTTAAAGCACTGTGGTCTGAGAATATGCAGGGAATAATCTCAATCTTTTGGTATAGGTTGAGACCTGATTTGTGACCCAGTATGCCGTCTATTCTGGAGAAAGTTCCATGTGCGCTCGAGAAGAATGAATATTCTGTTGTTTTAGGGTGGAATGTTCTGTATATATCTATGAGGTCCATCTGGTCCAGTGTATCATTCAAAGCTCTTGTTTCCTTGTTGATTTTCTGCTTCGATGATCTGTCCATTGCTGAGAGTGGAGTATTGAGGTCTCCTACAATTAACGTATTGTTATAGATGGCTGCTCCCACGTTGGGGGCATAGATATTTACAATTGTTAGATCTTCTTGTTGGATAGACCCTTTAAGAATCATACAGTGTCCTTGTCTCTAATTACAGACTTTAGTTTAAAATCTAATTTGTCTGATATAAGAATTGCTACCCTAGCTTTCTTTTGAGGTCCGCTGGCATGGAAGATGGATCTCCATCCCTTCATTTTCAGTCTGGATGTATCTTTAGGTTCAAAATGAGTCTCTTGTAGGCAGCATATGGATGGGTCCTGTCTTTTTATCCAATCTGCAACCCCGTGCCATTTTATGGGAGCATTTAGGCCATTCACGTTGAGAGTGATTATTGAAAGACAGGAATTAATTGTCACCATGTTGCCTGTGAAGACGTTGTTTTTATAGACTGTCTCTAAATTTCTGTTGTATATCACTCTTGGGGTCTTTCTCCTTTTATAGAACCCCCTTAATATTTCTTGCAGGGCCGGCTTAGTGGTCACATATTCTTTCAGTTTCTGCCAGTCGTGGAAGCTCTGCATCTCGCCATCCATTCTAAATCACAGCCTTGCTGGATAAAGTATTCTTGGCTGCATGTTCTTCTTTTTTTTTTTTTAAATTTTTTTATTGTTATGTTAATCACCATATATTACATCATTAGTTTTTGGTGCAGTGTTCCATGATTCATTGTTTGTTCATAACACCCAGTGCTCCATGCAGAACGTGCCCTCCTCAATACCCATCACCAGGCTAACCCATCCCCCTACCCCCCTCCCCTCTAGAACCCTCAGTTTGTTTTTCAGAGTCCATCATCTCTCATGGTTTGTCTCCCCCTCTGACATACTCCCCTTTTCTTCCTCTCCTGTTATCTTCTTTTTTTTTCTTAAAATATGTTGCATTATTTGTTTCAGAAGTACAGAACTGTGATTCAACAGTCTTGCACAATTCACAGCGCTCACCGTAGCACATACCCTCCCCAATGTCTATCACCCAGCCACCCCATCCCTCCCACCCCCAACCACTCCAGTAACACTCAGTTTGTTTCCTGAGATTAAGAATTCCTCATATCAGTGAGGTCATGTGATACATGTCTTTCTCGGCTGCATGTTCTTCTCATTTAGCACCCTGAATATGTCTTGCCAGGCCTTTCTGGCTTGCCAGGTCTCTGTGGATAGGTTTGACGTTATTCTGATGTTCCTCCCTCTGTAGGTAAATCTCTTCCGCCTAACTGCCCTTAAGATGGTTTCCTTGGTTCTAAGATTTGCAAGTTTTACTATTACATGCCGGGGTGTTGGCCTGTTTTCCTTGATCTTGGGAGGGGTCCTCTCTGCCTCGAGGACGCGAATGTTTGTTTCATTCCCCAGATTAGGGAAATTCTCAGCTACGATTTGCTCAAATACATCTTCTAGTCCTCTCTCTCTCTCTCTCCACTCCCTCCGGGATTCCAATTATTCTGACATTGGAACGCTTCATGGTGTCACTTATTTCTCTGATTCTATTTTCATGGATTCTGAGTTGTTTTTCCCTGGCCTCCTCTTTTTCCCTTTTTATCTATTATTGTCTTCCAGGTCGCTTATTCGTTCTTCTGCCTCACTTACCCTAGCTGTTAGATTATCTAGATTGGACTGGATCTCACTGATAGCATTTTTAAGTTCTGCCAATTCAGCTTTCATTTCTGCCCTTAGAGACTCTATGTTGCTATTAATTGATTTCTCCATTCTAGCCATTGTCTTCACAATTGCTACCCTGAATTCCACCTCTGACATCTTGGTTAGATCTGCATCCGTTTGTAAATTTAAAGCGTAAGTCATAATCTCTGAGTCTTTTCTATTTTGGGGGTTCCTCCTCCTAATCATTCTGTTGATGGGTGGTTGAGGGAATGTATAGAGTCCCAATTATTGACCAGAACCCAAGCAAGATGCACCTGTTTTCTAGGGACCTTAGGGTTGCTGGCCTCTTGTTTTCCCAGCCTGTCTTCTGGGGGAGGGGCCTGCCACGCTGTTACTCAGGCAACCCTGTTTGGGCGGAGTTGCCCTGCCCCCCTGTGGTGGGGGATGGGCTCAGTGGGAATCAGTTTTGGGGGCTTTTGTTCTCTGGCAGCTTTGCCTGGCGGCTTTCCGCGTCTCTTCCGTGAGTCAGAGCAGAAGAGACCGTTTCCAACCCTCTGCCTCAGGGCAGAGAGATCACAGTCTGTTCTTCAGTGAGCTCTCCAGGCCACACTGTCTCTGTTTCTGTCCGTGCTGCTATAAACTGCAGCGTCCCGGGCTGTGCGCCCCTCCGCAGCGCTCCCAGTCCTGCCTCCAGGTCGGGGCACGTCTCTGCCCTTTGTGCTTCTAAAACCGCCAGCTGCTCCCAGTTCACATGCGCGACAACCCCCTCCCCCCCCGGCTCTGGGTTTCTGCGCTGGGGGCTGCCCTAAAGTCCTTGCCCCGCCGCTACAGGTCTGCAAGTCTGTGCCCCGTCCCCAGCGCGCGAGGCTGTCGCTCACCGGCGGTGTAGGATCCCCACGGCCAGGCACCCTCCCGCTGCCGTTTATCCGATGTCTGCCCACGGAATCACAGCTCCCTGCTCTGTACCTCAAAACCAACTGCCTGTGATACTCTGTAGAGATCCAGATCTTCTTACATCTCGGGCTGGTTTCGTGGGTGCTCAGAGTGGTCTGGAAGATATCCAGCTCAATTCCGGGGACCAGCTGAAATAGGGTCCCCTACTCCTCCATCTTTCCTCTCCCCCTTCATGGACATCTTTACCTATACACTGTCTACTTCATTAGGTGTCTGAGGTTCTAATGTTTGATCAGTTGATTTTTGTGTTGATTTTCCAGCACATATATATTCTAATCAGCTAACAGTTAACAGCATGGTAGCTATTTCTAGCAAACACATTTCAATTCTATTGAAATCCTTTTTTCTCCTTTAATATGTTCATGTTTGAACTGCGTAAATTGGTGAGCTATTGCTTGAACCATCAGGCCGTTTCTGGGATAAACCAATCTTGGCCAGGCTGTTCTGTTCGTGATATTGTGATTTACAATTAAAAATACATACAACTGACCCTTGAACAATGTAGAGGTTAGGGAGAGTGACCACCTGGTGTAGTTGAAAATCCACACTATAACTTCTGACTCCCCCAAAACTTAATTACTAATAGCCTGCTGCTGACCAAAAGCCTTAGCGATAAGTCAATTAACACCCCCTTCGTATATGTATTATATACCATATTCTTAAAGTCAGCAAAGCTACAGAAAAAATGTTAGGAAAATCAAAGAGAGAAACTCAACTCCGCGACAGGAAGAGAGGCTGCAAGTTGATTAAATAACCAATGATGAATGACTGAATCGATCGTGACTATACAATGAAGCCTCCAAAAAAACCCCAAAAGGATGGAGTTGGGAGAGGTTCTGGGTTGGTGAACATGTGGAGGTTCAGGCAGAGTGGCAGGCTAGGACAGACACGGAAGTTCTGCACCCTTTCCTGGGACCCTGCCCTCCGCATCTCTTCCATCTGGCTGTTCCCAAGTTCTAGCTTTTCATAATAAGCAACCTAGGGAGTAGAGAGCCTTCCGGAGGAGGAGGGGGTTGTCAGAACCAGTCTGTAGAACCAGTTTATCACCTGGACTTGTCACTGGCATCTGCGATGGGGAGGGGGCAGTCTTGTAGGACGGAGTCCTTATTCTGTGGGATTGGATACTATCTCCAGGTGTAGAGTCAGAATTGAGATGAAATGTCTGACGCCAGCTGGTATCCTAAAATTCCTTGGTGGTGTGGAAAAACCCCTCCCATACATAGGAATTGGGTCCGAAACCTCAATAGTTGGTGTCAGAAGAGGTATTTGGCTAGACCAGCCCTGGCTCATTGAAAGGTGTAGCTTAGGAAGAGCAGGGAGGAAAGGATGAGGGCTGAAGAACCTTTGGTTGCTGGGTGGTCACTGCTGGAATGGAGCAGCATCGGGGCTGCACTCTGTCACTAAAGGTAAAGTTAACAATGGAAATCAGAGATGGAGCCATCTCTTGGAAAGTTGGTTTACTGAATACATAAAGAAATGCACACTATTAAGAAAAAAGGCAAAACAGTCCAACACTTGGTTGTTGTTATCTACCATAGCTAAAGTAAAAGTAAAAGACAATGCTGGTATGCTAGCAGGGACTAATTTTCTGGGCCATTGCCCCATGTGGAGCTTAACTGAGGAGTATGGCAAAAATCCGAGTGTGCCTGGTGACCTCTACTGGGGCTTGGGAGTAGAATATTTCCATCTGGAGGGCATTTACTAGTAGACATTATTAAAACTACCCCTTTCACTGAAGGACATAAAATGATTTTGAGATGTGAAATACCCATAATGTCTAGGATGCTGTTGGAGAAACATCCTAACAGGGATGGCAGTGGTTTATGTAGAGGGTCATGATGCCTAGGGAGACAATCATGAACAAGGCACCTCTTTTTCCTCTAGGACTCACTTTGAGGCCATGGGAAAAGCTGTAAGAACCAACTGCCATGTAGACAGTGCCCTGTGAACAACTCTCAACAACGCAGAGCTAGCTGCTCGGTTTGTGGACAGCAATTCCAAGGTGAGCGGACAACAGTGTATCTGGAAGGCCACCACCCTGATGGAGAAAGGTTAAAAATAATCAGCTCTGCATGCTGAAATGCACCCTATTTTCTCAGCAGTGACAGAGAAAATGCCCCATGTTTCGGTTTTTACTGACTCAGAGGCAGCGGCCAATGGTGTGGCCACACGGTGAGGCAGGAAGGTGTAATGGGAACATAACGTATTTAAACGATGCCCCTATGGGGCACAGGCCTCTGGAAATCACTCTGAGAATGTGAGGGTACAGGGAAGTAGGAGACGGTCCCACTGGCACTTCCGGGGTTGGAAGGGGAGCAGGACGGACAGGCCAATATCCCTGCCTGAGGTGGCCACCTGGCGCCACAATAAAAGAACCCAAATAGAAGGTGATATTGTACCAATTTGGATGGCTGAGCATCCTCTCTTCAGAGCAAGGAATACACCTGACAGCTCATTCTACTCTGACAGAGAATGGAACCGGGCAGTTGAAAGCCTGGTGGTCTAAAGTGGGGCCGAGAAAGGCATGAAGCTGCTGGCTTACATGACTTCAGGAGCGTGACACACAGCATGAGTGGGATGAAAAGGAGTGTCCCCACTGGACACACCCCTGTTTTCCTGTGGATCTGGGGCAGGGGGTGGTCAAGGATGATGGTAATGACTGTGCAATTCTGGCAAAGGGAGGAGGCCGCTGATAAAGTGACTTTTTTTTCCTTCCCCAGATCACGTCAACTTTTCATTCCCATGTGATGTTGCAAATCCAGATGTGGGAAACGGATGATTCCTAAGCAAGAAACGGTAAGTCTGTTTTTAACCTTTATGTTACACTTCCTAAGGGCCTGAGGGGCAGGATGTGCCTCTCTCTCTGGCAGAACTGGGGCCACAGCGCAGGTGGCGACACGGCCTGTGGCGGAGCTGGCTCACTACAGGCGTGCGTCCTTCCATCGCACCTTGCTTGAGTGGGCTTTGCAGAGACTGCATTTTTTACAGAGACCTGTGTCAACAGAGTTGCTACACACCTTTCCAACAGCATTTGTTCACTTCTGGTCATATCCAGGTTATTCTCAGAATATTTCAAACTTTTTCCTTATTACAGTGATCTGTGATTGGTAATTACAACTTGCTGAAAGCTCAGATGATGGTTAGAATTTTTAGCAATAACATTTTTTAATTAAAATGTGAACTTTTTAAAATATAATGCTATTTCAGATTTAACAGACTATAGTATAGTGTAAACATAACATATATGCACTGAGAAACCGAAAAACACACTTCATTGTGATACTGGCCTGATCTCCGCGGTTGGACCCAAACCTGCAGAGTCTGAGCTGTGCCTGCAGTTCGGCCAGAAGTGGACTGAGTGGGGAGGCACTTGCAGTCTAGACTAGTAGTGCTGCCTCCGGCAAGACCAACATAGACTAAAAGTAACGTGCGTCCAACAGGTAGAAAGTTTGGATATAGACTGAAAACAGGATAACCTGTAGCTGTGGGTAAAGGATTGAATTAATGGGTTATATAATGAGGGAAACGGAATGTTACGCTAACACCTCAAAAGAGACTCAGGATAAGAGATGACACAGTCTCTTCGCTCAATTACTCCACCTGTGTACAAGGGTGAAGCCATATCACTGATCCCACTCCTGTTTTAGGAACCTGACAAAATAGAACAGAAGGCTGCAAACCTGAGTGGCCTTTCCCTGGGACACATTCTGACAGGATGTGATGACAGTCTGGATAATTATCAATTACTGACTTAACGTGCAAGTTATCTTTTGACCTTTGTGATTATTCTGCTATAAGGAATCTGTTTGAAGACCAGGCCTGGTGTGTAATGCTATGGTTTATAGTAAGGAATACATATTTGATCCTGGACCCCAGTTTGTGGCACAGTACTCCTAACAACCTTGTAATTTTTTAAGCAGGAAGACAAAGGTGTCTTTTGTTAGAGATGACATCCTTAAGGATGAGTGCCAAGGAAGGCCACCATGTGATTAGAGGGCTAGAACTTTCTGTCTCATTCTCCCCAAGTCAGGGAGGGGTGTGCAAGAGAGGGTCTGGAGGTTGACCCAGTCAACAAATGCCACTGATTCAATCATGCCTATGTAACAAAGTCTCCATAAATCCCCAAAAGGATGGGGGATGGGTTTGGGAGAGCGTCTGAGTTAATGAACATGACAGATTTGCGAATAACGAAGGGGTCAGAGGGCATGGAAGCTCTGTCTCCCCTCCCCATACCTTGCCCTTTGCATCTCTTCCAATTGGCTATTATGAGCTGCTCTAGCAAATTAATTGAACCCAAGGAGAGAGGGTCATGAGAATTTCTGGTTTATAGCCAAACAGCTAACAACCTGAACTTATGATGTCTGAAGTGGGTGGCAGGGGAGACAGTCTTATACCTGTAGGATCGGATGCTATCTGTAGGTTAGGGTTAGAGATCCTACAGGTGTAAGACCGTTGAAATGCAGGACACCCAGCCAGTGTTGGAAAATTGCTTGGTGGCATTGGGGGGGGGCAACCCCCCATATTATAATTGGTTCTAGAACGCTTTGTAATGTTCTTGTAATACAATTTATAATTTTATCTATTAATTGTAGTATTAATTTTGACATTTAGGTCTGAAGTGATAGTATATTGTAATTTTTGGGGGGGGTAGTTTAGGCTAGTCTCATAAAATAAAATGGAAAACTTTGTCACTATTTTCAGAATGGAAGTAACTGACAGTATTTGCTGTCTCTGAAGTCAAAAAGTCAGTTTCATGTGGTTCATTCAACCTAATATTTGAATCAACTATGGCAATTTTTATTTTCCTAGAAAATCAGCCACTTCATCTAATTTCTTGATTTAACAGTCTGTATAGTATTCACTGAAAATCACCTTCATATTGGGATGAGTTTAATGTTACCATCTATAAATTTCTCTGAACTTTTGAAAGGAAATTAAGTAAGTAAAAGGTTCAGTAAAATTTAAAAATTCTTTGGCCTCATGAAAACTGTAAAGCCCTAAGAGAGCCACTGGTTGCTTTCAGGGATTCTATAAACATAAAAGCCAAATTTATACTTGAGAACATTCATGCATTTTCTTGGGAGAGAATCCAATAGCTTTTATCAGATTCTCAAATGCCTAAGACCCAAATCACTTTAAGAGACAGTTTTGAAATGACATTTAAGAACAAATGTGATGAAAATTTTATGAAATGGAAGGAAAACGTCAACAAAATGCCCTTTTACATGGAGTACTAAGTCTCCCACGTAAACCAATATTTACATTCTATTTTGTTCAAGAAAGGACGAAAGGTAAGGAACCAATCATTATACATCATGCTTCCATTCTTCTAAAATCTATGTGACAGGTAAACTAAGAGTTATGCTTTCAACAAACCTAAAGACACGTGCTTTTCACGTAAGGTTTCTAAACAGGTTTCCACTTGTTAACAAAAGACGAACAAATAGACAAAGACAAAAGATACGGAAGTAATGGGGGAACCAAAATGGTAGATAATGAAAAGTAAACAGACCACTAGCAGAAGACGTAAATCGTTTTTCTGCTCTTACAGTAGTGAACAGAATCATAAAAACAAGAGGAAAATAGTGATTAAGCCTGTCACATATTACCTTTTCAAAGACAGCTGGAAAAGAAAAGGAGGAAGGTAACAACATGAAAGAAATTGGAAACTGAAAAGCAAAGAGAAAAGGCTAAAAGTGAAAAGAAGCCGCAAAATCAAGAATACGTAAGGCCTATCTCACACAAACTTGTATTCTGAAAACAGTATTTCAAGTTTCTCTGGAGTATGATGTAAAAGGAGAAAACGAACCTGCTGTACAAATTCCAAAGGCACGGGTGTGGCCTGTGTAAAGGTCTCTAGGTGAATGCCATGGACGGGGTCCTCCACTATCAAACAGCCAATGTCAAACCACCTGCAACAGAATGATGAGGACTGAGTTGTTTACGTGCCAAATAAAGGTTACGGTGACCAAACAACAACTAGTATCATTCAGATAAAACATTGGAGTTCAAAAAGGAAGGGTTTTTTCTAATCAGTTTTCAAGAGGATAATCCATAAAAAGTATATATAAAATGACCTGCTGGCTTAATTCCAAGAGGAGGGAGGACAACAAAGAAAAAGCACCTGAAACTTATCCACGTAAAGTTTTCCTCGCTGAGACTAAGGGAGGATGGAAAGAGGAGGATTCAAAAAAGCAACAGACAGTCACTCATCTGAATATGCAAATACTTGATCATGGGTAACTTTTTAAAAATGTCACTTGCTAAAATACAGGAAATTTTATTTTACCATCTCTATGGTTACTATGTAGCCCACTTGCAAAGTTACTAGCAAGTTAAATAAGCTCATTCAGAGGAAATAACAAATCTTTATTCCTGATAATCTGTCTTTGAAAACACTTCATGAAATCAAGAAAACTTTCTTCCATTTAAAGTTACTCACAAATTATAAAAATACATTTTATAATTGCCTTAAGTCATCTGTAACGCCACCAGCATTTTAGATAACCAGAATTATGCAACCACCAGATGCCATGAAATCATGAGTTTGGATAACAAGAGGATATATAGAGCAAAAAAGTTCAGTCTATTTTTAAAAATATGTAGATCTAATGAAATGTGATAAAATACGAAATGAATTAGGTAACTTCTATTTACATATTCAAAGAAAGAGCAAAGTAAAATATAGAATAACAGTTTTGCTGAGAATTAAAGTAAACGTCTGTAGTATTCCTATCCTAAAACTTGGTTTCAAATAAACAACATTAAATAAGGACATGAATTTTATTTGGCATACTAATCAGTCAGATGCAGATTGTAGAGAACAATCGTGGTGATTAAGCTGTCAGGCATGGACTTCCTGAAAAGCAGACTCACGGAAGGTAAAAGTTCCTTCTGTGATGCTGGTGAATACACATTAGAAGAACTCTAAGGTCCTCCTTGTTATCTGAAATTGTCGTGCTCTTGGCCATATGAACTGGAATATCCCACTTAGTAGCTACAACCGCAACCACGGTCATGCCCAAGAAAACCTCTACCATTTCTCTCACTAATGCTGCTGGCTGGGGAAACACTGGGCTCGGCTCTCCTCTCCTCGTTACTGTCCTTCAACTCCACAGGCACGCCCCACCCCACCCCACATTCATGGACAGTCACTAAGGCTCTGTCTCCCTCCCTTTCCCTCTCAAAGCAGCTGCTGAAAGAACTCTTGACGGATCCTACAGGGGTCACTTTGACTAAAAAAGGGCTTAAGAAGAATTGTGGTTCCAAGATGCTTGGATTTCATTTACCAGCAAAAATCTCATTAACAGAACGTGGGAACTGCCACTCTGTTTTACAAAAGATAGACCATCTACCACCATCGGTCAATTCTCAGGAAAAAAAGGACATTTTAACACACCATGCACACAACCTAAGATTTTTTCAACTTGGTGGGTTAACCTGAGAATAAGGATAGTCCATGCTTACACAGGCTTTTGTCCAGGTAAGGTACACGTCATGTTAGTTTTTCTCATATAGCAGAATCTGAGGCAGAATTCAAAGACAGGCAGGTCTGTCCTAGCTCTATTCTTTGTTAGGGCTAAACCCATTTTGGGATCTCTTCTTTTGAATGTCTGGCTCTTCCTGGATTAGTTTCTTCTCCGTAGTAAGCATGTTTTTGACTTTATCTTCTGTGCACTTATTTCCCACAGGACCACGGCAGACAGAAGAGCCAAAGCAGGAACGATCAAGAGGTATGGATTCTGGCTTTGCTCTCCATTCACATGGCCTCACTCTTGCTCCTCTGTACCTTCCCGTCACAGCCCTTCCATTCTCTCCTCTTTAATCCGCACTAGACACCAGGCATTTCCTAATACTAGAGTTTACCCCTGAACCATGTGGAGGTTTAGGGTTGCTGTGACCCCCTGGTGCAGTTAAAAATCTAACAAAATTTTGACTCTCCAAAAACTTCTCTAACAGCCTACTTTTAACCAGAATTCTTACTGATAACAGTCTATTAATACATATTTTGTATGTAACATATATAATATACCGTATTCTTACAATAAAGTGAGCTAGAGAAAAGAAAACCACAGGAAGAAAAATACATTTTTAGTACTGAACTGTACCAGAAAAACCCAGGTGAGTGGATCTGTGCAGTTCAAATCCATAATTTTCAAGAGTCAACTGTTTTTTACTATCCCTAATCTTCCTAATATACTACTGTATTTGTCAGAAGGCATTTGGTAGGAAAAATACCACATACCACATCTAGGTATGATGGGACAGTTTATGGCAGACCAATGCTCCCCCAATGAAAACCTGGATGAGGTACACAGTTCCTGCACCTAATGGTGTCAAAGAGCCAACTGGGGCAGGAGGACAAAATGGAGTAACACTGGGGATGGGGAAAAGCTTTCGGAGTGAGGTGAAGACCTTCAGCTGGACCTGAGTGCCACCCAGCCTGAACTCAGCAACTAGACGAGAAGTGAAGGAAACCTACCACTAACACCTCCCTAAAGGTAGGGAAATGGTTAGAATTTTCTCTGGGGTTGGAGGTGCTCAGGAGCACCATGATGTACGTTCTCTTTCCACTCTGACAATACAGACAGGAGCAGAGTCAGGCATTCTAGCCGGCCGGCTACTTAGTGATCCCTGTGCCCCCAGTGCGCACACACCAGCTCAAGTCAGCCTGCCATGGCAGCTCCAGCACTGGGCACAGCGGGACATGCCAAGGCTCATTTATACACATCGGCACAGGGAACATCCCTACGAAAGGTCACCCTTTCAAGACTGGGAGAGGTAAGTGTTTTACCTAAATCACAAAGTCAAAATGAGGAGACAGGAATATGCTTAAATGAAACAGAGATTCAGTCTACTGGATAGAGTGCATAAATTCAGAAAATATAAAAAAGAGCCAATCAGAGTTAAATACAATGAGTGAAATGACAAATACACTGGAGGGAAGCAGCAGCAGAGGAGAGGACATGGCAGAGCAGTGATCTGGAAGACAGGGTATCATAAAGCAGCCAAGCCGAAGAGCAAAAAGAAAACCAAATGAAGATAGGTCACATGGTCTCTGGGACAACCTTAACCATACTATACATATACTCACATTATAGGGGTCCCAGAAAAGAGAGAGAAAGGAGCTAAAAATTTCCCTAACCCACGGAAGCAAACAGAGATCCAGGTCCGAGAATCACAACCCAAAGAAAGATGAACCCAAGGAAGCAAACAGAAATCCAGGTCCAAGAATCACAACCCAAAGTAAGATGAACCCAAGGAGGTCCACACCAGGAAACATAAACAGAGTATCAAAAATTAAAGAGGACCTTAAAGCCATCAAGAGGGAAGCACCTAGTTATAGACAATACAAGGGAAACCCCATAAAGCTACCAGCAGATTTCTTAACACAAATTTTGCAGAACAGAAGGGACTGGAATGATCTAGTCAAAGTAGAAAGAAGAAAAAACCTACAATCAGGAATACTCTACCTGATGAAGAGGTAAGTAATTGATCACCGCTAAACCAACCTTTTAAGAAATGTTAAAAAGACTTTTCTAAGAAAAGAAAAGGCCATGCCTAGAGGTGAAAACTAGAAAAGGAAAAAATTTCACAGGTAAAAGCAAACACACAGTAAAGGAAGTAGATCAATCACTTACACAGCTATTATGAACATTAAAAGGCAAAAGTAGTAAAATCAGGGGGGCGGAGCAAGATGGCGGAGGAGTAGGAGATCTGGATTTCGTCTGGTCTCAGGAATTCAGCTGGATAGGGATCAAACCATTCTGAACACCTACGAACTCAACAGGAGATCGAAGAGGAGAGTACCAACAACTCTCTGAACAGAGAAGCGACCACTTACTGGAAGGTAGGAAGTGCGGAGAAGTGAATCCGAGGCGATATTCGGGAGGATAGACGGCGGGGGAGGGGCCTCCGCCGGCCGCTTCTGGCAAGTGATAGAGCCGCGGAGCACAAAATCGGACCCTTTAGAAGTCGGCTCTGCTGAGGGACGTCGCTCCAGTGGCTAAGCGGGGGGAGGAACCCTCGCGGGACAGTGTGGTCTCAGGACCCTCGGGGTCACAGAAAGACCGGGGGTGCCTGAGTGCGGCAGAGCTCCCAGGTATCAGAACGGGGAAGCCGGCTGCAGAGACGGAGCCAAGGCACGGGCTCTCAGCTCGGGGTTGCCATAAACCGTGATCCGTGGCCCAGTCGGACCACTGCTCCTCCAGCAGGGACCCAACAAGCGGCAGAGCTGGGGACACTCCCCTTCCTTCCTGGGGAGGGGCGGCGCGGGAGCGCACCGCACGGATCTGCTGGGTTTGGAAACTCCACACGGGGTCGGGTGCCAGAGATAGCAACGCTGGTCATAGGCCGGGTGAGCACGGAGTGCGGCCGGAGACCAGGGAAACGGGAGTGACTGCTTTTCTCTGGGGGCACACTGAGGAGCGGGGCCCCGAGTTCTCGGCTCCTCCGGGTGGAGATTGGGAGGCCACCATTTTCACTCTGGTCCTCCAAGGCTGTACCGAGAGCTTGCAGGGAACAAAAGCTCCTGAGAGCAAACCCGAGCAGCTTGCTTAGCCCGGACCGACAAGGGCGGGGCAATTCCGCCTCCAGCAAAGACATTTGGGAACCACAGCAACAGGCCCCTCCCCCAGAAGATCAGCATGAACAGCCAGCAAGCCAAGACCAAGTTTACCGATCAAGGAGAACGGGAGAACTCCAGCGCTAGGGGAATACTGCACATAGAATTCATGGCTTTTTTTTACCATGATTCATTAGTTCATCAAAGTTAATTTTTGTTAACTGCTTTTTTTAATTTTTCTTTTTCCCTTTTTCAACCATCTTATCAATCCCTTTTTTAAAAAAAAATTTTTTATTTTTCATTTTTAGAGTCATATTTTATCCCTTCATGGTAGTTACCCTTATTTTTGGCATATATATAAGTTGTTCTCTCTTTAAAATTGAGATACAGTTTCTTCTAACAGATCAAAATATACCCTAAATCACTAGTGTATGGCTTTGTTCTAGTCTCCTGCCTGATCACATTCTCTCCCTTTTTTTTTCTTAAATCTTTTTTTCAAACAACTTCTTATCAAGTCCTTTTATAAAATCTTTTATAATTTTCATCTTTACAGTCATCTTCCATCCCTTCATTGTATCAACCCTTATTTTGTACATATATGTCTTTCTTCCTTTAAAATTTTAGGAGGCACTTTTTTCTAACAGACCAAAATACGCCCAAAATCTACTGTGGCACTGATCTATGCACTAGCCTGATCATATTTGATCATATTCTGCTTTTTTTGTATTCTGTTTTTGTTTTTATCTTTTTTTTTTTTCTCTTTTTTCTTTCTTTCCCTTTCTTTTCCCCTGGTTTCAGGTCTTTTCTGATTTGTATACAGTATATTTGCTGGGGACATTGTAAACCTGTTAGCATTTTGTTCTCTCATTCATCTATTCTCCTCTGGACAAAATGACAAGACGAAAAAAAATACCTCAGCAAAAAGAACAAGAGGTAGTACCGTCAGCCAGGGACCTACTCAATACGGACATTAGTACGATGTCGGACCTAGAGTTCAGAATCATGACTTTAAAGATACTAGCTGGGCTTGAAAAAAGCGTGGAAGTTATTAGAGAAACCCTTTCTGGAGAAATAAAAGAACTAAAATCTAACCAAGTCGAAATCAAAAAGGCTACTGATGAGGTGCAATCAAAAATGGGGGCACTAAATGCTAGGATAAATGAGGCAGAAGAGAGAATCAGTGATATAGAAGACCAAATGATGGAAAATAAAGAGGCTGAGAAAAAGAGAGAAACAACTACAGGATCACGAGGGCAGAATTCGAGAGATAAGTGATACGATAAGACAAAACAACATTAGAATAATTGGGATCCCAGAAGAAGAAGAGAGAGTGAGGTGGGCAGAAGGTATATTGGAGCAAATAATAGCAGAGAACTTCCCTAATGTGAGGAAGGAAACAGGCAAAAAAATCCAGGAGGCACAGAGAACCCCTCTCAAAATCAATAATAATAGGTCAACACCCCGACATCTAATAGTAAAACTTACGAGTCTCAGAGACAAAGAGAAAATCCTGAAAGCAGCTCGGGAGAAGAGATATGTAACCTACAATGGTAGAAACATTAGATTGGCAACAGACCTATCCACAGAGACCTGGCAGGCCAGAAAGGACTGGCAAGATATCTTCAGAGCACTAAACGAGAAAAATATGCAGCCAAGAATACTATATCCAGCTAGGCTATCATTGAAAATAGAAGGAGAGATAAAAAGCTTCCAGAACAAACAAAAACTAAAGGAATTTGCAAACACGAAACCAGCCCTCCAAGAAATATTGAGAGGGGTCCTCTAAGCAAAGAGAGAACCTAAAAGCAGCAAAGAGCAGAAACAAACACAGACAACAGACAGTTAACAGTCACCTTACAGGTAATACAATGGCACTAAATTCATACGTTTCAATAGTTACCCTGAATGTAAATGGGCTAAATGTCCCAATCAAAAGACACAGGCTATCAGATTGGATTAAAAAACAAGACCCATCAATATGCTGTCTGCAAGAGACTCATTTTAGACCCAAAGACACCCCCAGATTGAAAGTGAGGGGGTGGAAAACCATTTACCATGCTAATGGACACCAAAAGAAAGCTGGGGTGGCAATCCTTATATCAGACAAACTAGATTTTAAAACAAAGACTGTAATAAGAGATGAGGAAGGACACTATATCCTACTTAAAGGGTCTATCCAACAAGAAGATATAACAATTGTAAATATCTATGCCCCGAACATGGGAGCAGCCAATTATATAAGGCAATTAATAACAAAAGCAAAGAAACACATTGACAACAATACAATAATAGTGGGGGACTTTAACACCCCTCTGACTGAAATGGACAGATCATCTAAGCAAAAGATCAACAAGGAAATAAAGACTTTAAATGACACACTGGACCAAATGGACTTCACAGACATATTCAGAACATTCCATCCCAAAGCAACGGAATACACATTCTTCTCTAGTGCCCATGGAACATTCTCCAGAATTGATCACATCCTAGGTCACAAATCAGGCCTCAACCGGTACCAAAAGATTGGGATCATTCCCTGCATATTTTCAGACCACAATGCTTTGAAACTAGAACTCAATCACAAGAGGAAAGTCAGAAAGAACTCAAATACATGGAGGTTAAAGAGCATCCTACTAAAGAATGAATGGGTCAACCAGGAAATTAAAGAAGAATTAAAAAAATTCATGGAAACCAATGAAAATGGAAACACAACTGTTCAAAATCTTTGGGATACAGCAAAGGCAGTCCTGAGAGGAAAGTATATAGCAATACAAGCCCTTCTCAAGAAACAAGAAAGGTCTCAAATACACAACCTAACCCTACACCTAAAGGAGCTGGAGAAAGAACAGCAAATAAAGCCTAAACCCAGCAGGAGAAGAGAAATCATAAAGATCAGAGCAGAAATCAATGAACTAGAAACCAAAAGAACAGTAGAACAGATCCACGAAACTAGGAGCTGGTTCTTTGAAAGAATTAACAAGATGGATAAACCCCTGGCCAGACTGATCAAAAAGAAAAGAGAAATGACCCAAATCAACAAAATCATGAATGAAAGAGGAGAGATCACAACCAACACCAAAGAAATACAAACAATTATAAGAACATATTATGAGCAACTCTATGCCAGCAAATTAGATAACCTGGAAGAAATGGGTGCATTCCTAGAGATGTATCAACTACCAAAATTGAACCAGGAAGAAATGGAAAACCTGAACAGACCTATAACCACTAAGGAAATTGAAGCAGTCATCAAAAATCTCCCAAGAAACAAAAGCCCAGGGCCAGATGGCTTCCCAGGGGAATTCTATCAGACATTTCAAGAAGAATTAATACCTATTCTCCTGAAACTGTTCCAAAAAATAGAAATGGAAGGAAAACTTCCAAACTCATTTTATGAGGCCAGCATTACCTTGATCCCAAAACCAGACAAAGACCTCATCAAAAAGGAGAATTACAGACCAATATCCTTGATGAACATGGATGCAAAAATTCTCACCAAAATACTAGCCAATAGGATCCAACAGTACATTAAAAGGATTATTCACCATGAACAAGTGGGATTTATCCCTGGGCTGCAAGGCTGGTTCAACATCCGCAAATCAATCAACGTGATACAATACATTAACAAAAGAAAGAACAAGAATCATATGATCCTCTCAACAGATGCAGAAAAAGCATTTGACAAAGTACAGCATCCTTTCTTGATCAAAACTCTTCAGAGTACAGGGTTAGAGGGTACATACCTCAATATCATAAAAGCCATCTATGAAAAACCTACAGCGAATATCATTCTCAATGGGGAAAGGCTGAGAGCTTTTCCCCTAAGGTCAGGAACACGGCAGGGATGTCCACTCTCACCACTGCTATTCAACATAGTATTAGAAGTCCTAGCCACAGCAATCAGAAAACAAAAAGAAATCAAAGGCATCCAAATCGGCAAAGAGGAACTCAAACTCTCACTCTTTGCAGATGATATGATACTGTATCTGGAAAACCCAAAAGACTCCACCCCAAAACTGCTAGAACTCATACAGGAATTCAGTAAAGTAGCAGGATATAAAATCAATGCACAGAAATCAGTGGCATTCCTATACACCAACAACAAGACAGAAGAGAGACAAATCAAGGAGTCGATCCCATTTACAATTGCACCCAAAACCATTAGATACCTAGGAATAAATCTAACCAAAGAGGCAAAGGATCTGTACTCAGAAAACTGTAAAATACTCATGAAAGAAATTGAAAAAGACACAAAGAAATGGAAAAACGTTCCATGCTCATGGATTGGGAGAACCAACATTGTGAAGATGTCAATGCTACCTAGAGCAATCTACACATTCAATGCAATCCCCATCAAAATACCATCCACTTTTTTCAAAGAAATGGAACAAGTAATCCTAAAATCTGTATGGAACCAGAAGAGACCCCGAATAGCCAGAGGAATCTTGAAAAAGAAAAGCAAAACTGGCGGCATCACAATTCCGGACTTCCAGCTCTATTACAAAGCTGTCATCATCAAGACAGTATGGGGCGCCTCAGTGGCTCAGATGGTTAAGCGTCTGCCTTCGGCTCGGGTCACGATCCCCTCGAGTCCCGCATCGGGCTCCCTGCTCCGCGGGAGGCCTGCTTCTCCCTCTGCTTCTCTCTCTCTCTCTCTCTCTCTGTCTCTCATGAATAAATAAATAAAACTTTAAAAAAAAAAAAAAAGACAGTATGGTACTGGCACAAAAATAGACACATAGATCAATGGAATAGAATCGAGAGCCCAGAAACAGACCCTCAACTCTATGGTCAACTTATCTTTGACAAAGCAGGAAAGAATGTCCAATGGAAAAAAGACAGTCTCTTCAACAAATGGTGTTGGGAAAATTGGACAGCCACATGCAGAAGAATGAAACTGGACCATTTCCTTACACCACACACAAAAATAGACTCCAAATGGTTGAAAGACCTAAACGTGAGACAGGAGTCCATCCAAATCCTAAAGGAGAACACAGGTAGCAACCTGTTCGACCTCAGCCACAGCAACTTCTTCCTAGAAACATCGCCAAAGGCACGGGAAGCCAGGGCAAAAATGAACTATTGGGATTTCATCAAGATAAAAAGCTTTTGCACAGCAAAAGAAACAGTCCACAAAACCAAAAGACAACCGACAGAATGGGAGAAAATATTTCCAAATGACATATCAGATAAAGGGCTAGTATCCAAAATCTATAAAGAACTTATCAAACTCAACACCCAAAGAACAAATAATCCAATCAAGCAATGGGCAGAAGACATGAACAGACATTTTTCCAAAGAAGACATCCAAATGGCCAACAGGCACATGAAAAAGTGCTCAACATCGCTCGGCATCAGGGAAATCCAAATCAAAACCTCAATGAGATACTACCTCACACCCGTCAGAATGGCTAAAATTAACAAGTCAGGGCACGACAGATGTTGGCGGGGATGTGGAGAAAGGGGAACCCTCCTACACTGTTGGTGGGAATGCAAGCTGGTGCAACCACTCTGGAAAACAGTATGGAGGTTCCTCAAACAGTTGAAATTAGAGCTACCGTTCGATCCAGCCATTGCACTACTGGGTATTTAACACAAAGATACAAATGTAGGGACCCGAAGGGGTACGTGCACCCCAATGTTTATAGCAGCAATGTCCACAATAGCCAAACTGTGGAAAGAGCCAAGATGTCCATCGACAGATGAATGGATAAAGAAGAGGTGGTATGTATACACAATGGAAGATTATGCAGCCATCAAAAGGAATGAGATCTTGCCATTTGCAACGACGTGGATGGAACTGGGGGGTGTTATGCTTAGTGAAATAAGTCAATCAGAGAAAGACATGTATCATACGACCTCACTGATATGAGGAATTCTTACTCTCAGGAAAGAAACTGAGTGTTACTGGAGTGGTTGGGGGTGGGAGGGATGGGGTGGCTGGGTGATAGACATTGGGGAGGGTATGTGCTACGGTGAGCGCTGTGAATTGTGCAAGACTGTTGAATCACAGATCTGTACTTCTGAAACAAATAACGCAACATATTTTAAGAAAAAAGAAAAAGAAGAAGATAACAGGAGAGGAAAAATGAAGGGGAGTAAGTCAGAGGGGGAGACGAACCATGAGAGATGATGTACTCTGAAAAACAAACTGAGGGTTCTAGAGGGGAGGAGGGTAGGGGGATGGGTTAGCCTGATGATGGGTATTAAAGAGGGCACATTCTGCATGGAGCACTGGGTGTTATGAACAAACAATGAATCATGGAACACTACATCAAAAACTAATGATGTAATATATGGTGATTAACATAACAATAAAAATTAAAATAAAATAAAAACAATAGTAAAATCAATCATATCTACACTAATTAAGAGATCCAGAGATTCACAAAATAAAAAGATACAAAATATGACATCATACACATAAAAGAGGAATGAGTAAAGTTCTTTCTAAATGTGTCTGAACTTAACAGATCAACTTCATAGACTACATAACTTAAAATGTTGTATAGGAATCTCATGATAACTACAAACCCAAAGCCTATTATAAATAAACAAAAAATAAAACTACAACATAATACTACAGAAAGCCATCAGTCACAATAAAAGAGAAGGGAACATGGCAGAACTACAGAAACTACAAAACAATGAAATGGTGGTGAAGTCTGCACCTATCAGTAATTACTTCAAATGTAAATGTCTAAATGCTCCAATCAAAAGACATAGGGTGACTGGATAAAAAACAAGACCCATCTATATGCAGCCTAAAGGAGACTCACTTTATACCTACAGACACATGGAGACTTTTAAGTGAAGGGATGGAAAAAGGTATTTCATGCAAATGGAAGCAAAAAAAACCAAGAACTGGGAAGCATGTCATGTATCAGAGCAAACAGATTTTGAAACAAAGACTGTAATAAAAGACGAAGAAGGCATTACATAATAGTAATGGGATCAATCCAACAAGAGAGTAGAATAATGGCAATTATCTGTGTACCCAACACTAGAACATCTAAATATGCAAAACAAGTATTAGCAGATCTCAAGGGAGAAAGTGACAGTAAAACAATAACACTAAGGGATTTTACCCCTCCCCCACTTATATCAATGATCATCCACACAGAAAATCAGTAAGAAAATGGTAGCTTCCAACCAGATGGATTTATTAACACATCTATATGCAACATTCCTTCCAAAACCAACTGAAGACATTCTTTTCAACAGCAAATGGAATGTTCCCAGGATAAATCATATGTTAGGCCAAAAACAAGTCTCAATAAATGTCAGAGAATAAAATCCTATCAAGCACCCTTTCCTACCATAAGGCTATCAAACTGGAAATCAATTACAAGGGAAAAAAAACTAGGAAAAACAGGAATACATGGAGGCCAAACAATATGCTACTTATTAAACCAAAGGGTCAACACAGAAATCAAAGAGGAACTGAAAAAATCCTTGGAAACAATTGAAAATGGAAACCCAATGGCTGAAAATCTTTGGGACACAGCAAAAAGCCTACCTCAACTAAAAAGTTCCACCTTATATATAACCTAACGGACCTAGGAAAAGAACTAAGCTCAAAGATCATACAAGGAAAAAAATAATAAAGATCAGAGTGGAAAGAAAAACCAAAAAAAAAAAAAAAAAAGTCAAGAGCTACTTCTTTGAAACCATAAACAAAATCAACCTTTAGCCAGACTAATCAAGAAAAAAAAGTCAAAAAATTTTAGAGATACTTGTGACTACTATGAAAAATTATATGCCACCAAATTAGACAACCTGGAAGAAATATATACATTCCAAAAAACATACAAGACTGAATCAGGAAGAAACAGAAAATGTGAACAGATTATTTACTAGTAACAAAACTAAGTAATCAAAAAGCCCCCAACAAACAAAATCCAGGACCAGGCAGTTTCACAAGAGAATTCTGAGTTATTTAGAGGTCTATCCAGAAAAACAGAAAAGGAAGGAAAACTTCCAAATTCCAAATTCATTCCACAAGGCCAGCATTACCCTGATAGCAAAATTAGACATGAACACTACAAAAAAGAAAGTTATAGGCCAATATCCCTGATGAACACAGATGCAAAAATCCTCAAAACATTAGCAAACCAAATTCAACAATACATTAAAATAATCACAACTGAGTGGGACTTATTCCAGGGATGCAAGACTGGTTCAACATTTGCAAATCAATGTGATATATCACATTAACAAAACCTGGGATAAAAACCGTATGATCATTTCAGTAATTGCAGAAAGAGCACTTGATAAAATTCAACATCCGTTCATGATAAGAATTCCCAATAAAGTGGGTTTAGAGGGAAAACACCTCAACATAATAAAGACCATATATGACAAACCCACAGGTAACATCATAATGGTGAAAAACTAAAAGATTTTCCCCTAAGACTGAGACAAAGATGTCCACTCTGACCACTTTTATTCAACAGAGCACTAAGTTCTAGCCACAGAAACCAGACAAGAAAAAATAAATAAAAGGCAACCAAATTGGGTAAGGAAAAAGTCAAACCATCAATAATGAAAGAGAATATGATACTATGTATAGGAAAACTTAAAGATGCCACCAAAAAACTAAACTAATAAACTCAGTGAAGTTGCAAGATATAAAATCAACACATGGAAATCTGGTATATCTCTGTATACTAATAACAAAGTAGCAGAAAGAGAAATTAAGAAAACAGTCCCATTTACAAGTGCATCAAATGAATAAAATACCTAGGAATATATTTAGCAAAGAAGGTGAAAGATGCCGTACTCTTAAAACTGTAAGACAATGAAGAAAAAGGGAAGGTGACACAAATGGAAAGATATTCCATGCTTACGTAGTAAAATCAATAGCATTAAAATGTCCACACTACCCAAAACAATCTACAGATTCAATGCATCCCTATCAAAATACTGGTAGTATTCTTCACAGAACTAGAGCAAATAATACCAAAATATGTATAAAGCCACAAAAGACCTTGAATAGCCAAAGCAATCTGGAGAAAGCAGCTTTTCACCCTACCATTCAAAGCTCTTCACACATCTGTCTCCAAACCACTTCTTGATTTCCTAAATCCAACAAATGATCAGCAAAGCTAATGTAACCACTGACCCCAGAATCCTCTTCATCATCTTAAAGCTTTTCTTCCACTCAGAATGTCCTATTCCTGCCACTTATCCAAATTTTACCTACTCTTCACAATCCCGCACAAGTCCCAATCACTCACGAATCTCATCTGACGCTACCTCTACACTCAGTTATTTTTCCTCGAATTGTATATAACATTTCCTATCAGCAAAAAATTACACATTATTTTATGCACTTAAAACTGTTCATCTGTGTACATATTTTCTCCCAACTGGCCAACAGTATAACCTCAGAGTTGGAGAACGTTTTTAATATACTATAGCCATAAAGTACCAGGCACAATGCTACTCAATACTAAATAAACAAAAAATGTAACAAAACCAAATGTGATTACAAAAGTGACCAATTTCAACAGCTGGGAAGCTCTTTCAGTATAAATAAATTCAGCATGTTAAAAATAATTTCTTCCATAAAAAAGCCATCTAAAGTACAAAGCCCTTCAAGACCATAACGAATCCTATTCTCTGAATATTCTCCAAACTAAGTAGATAAGCATCATTGCTAGATTTCAAACCTGGTGACTGCCACCGGGCCCTGTTGCACATTCCATTATGCCGAGTAGCTGTGTGAATGACTATGTTGGTTACTGGTGATCAATTACCTCTAAGCCAATACAGAATTGTATCCTCTCAAATTTAGTGCTATCATATTCAGTGATTGTACACACAATCTTACAATGCAGGCATTACTATCTTCAGTTTATAATTAAAAAGGAGAAACCTGGGTAGAAATGTAAGCTGAGCTTTAGAGATCACACAGCTAGTTAAATGATATAGCTAGACCAGAATATAATTTTCTCTAAAATAGGATACATTTTTTTACTAGGTATTCAGTGTCAGCCCCCCAGGACCGATTGTATTTTGCTCATAAGACAAAAGGGTAAGCCTCTTACTGAATAATTATATGCCACCAAACTAGACAACCTAGAATACATGGATACATTTCTAGAAACATACTACCTACCAAGACTGAATCATGAAGAAATCGAAAATCTGAACAGAGATTTCTAGTGAGGAAATTCGAGTTAGTAATCAAAAACTTCCCAACAAACAAAAGTCAGGACCAGACACCTTCACTGGTGAACTCTACCACACATTTAAAGAAAAATCACTACCAATGCTTCTCAAAGTCTTCCAAAACAATAAGATAAGGGACATTTCCAAACTCATTTTACAAGGCCAGCATTACAGCATATTAAAATCAGACAAGGACACAACAGAAAAGAGAATCAAAGGCCAATTTCCATGAGAAACATATAAGTAAAAATTTTCAACAGAATATTAAACCAAATTCAACAATATATTAAAAGGATCATACACATGATTTAGGATTTATTCTACAGAGATGTAGAGATGTTTCCACATCCACATATCAATGTGATACAACACATTAACAAAATCAAGGGCAAAAATCATACGATCATCTCAACAGATGCAGAAAAAGTACGTGATAAAATTCAACACAACTGTTAATGATAAAAACTCTCCAAACAGGTTTAGAAGGAATGTACTCACAACAGTAAAGGCCACATATGACAAGCCCATAGCTAGTATCATATGCAACAATGAAAAGCTGAAAGTGTTTCCCCTAAGATCAGGAACAAGACAAGGCTGCCCATTCTTTCCACTTCCATTATTCAATATGGTATTGAAAATCCTTACCAGAGCAATTAATTAAGCAAGGAAAGCAAATAAAAGGCATCCAAATTGGAAAGGAAGAAGGAAAACCGTTGCCTATTTTCAGATGATGCTACATACAGGAAAACACTAAAAACTAAAAAAAAAAAAAAAAAAAAACAAAACTCATAAATGAATTCAGTAAAGTTGCAGAATAAAAAATCAATATGCCAAAATCTGCTGCAATATCTATATACTAATAAACTATCAAAAAGAAAAAAATGAAACAATACCACTTACAATCGCATCCAAAAGAACAAAACACTGAGGAATAGATTTAACCAAGAAGGTGAAAGATCTCTACTCTGAAAACTATGAGACATTGATGAAAAAAACTGAAAACTCAAATATATGGAAAAATATTCCAGACTCAGGGATTGGAAGAATTAAAATTGTTAAAATGGCCACACTATTCATAAAGCAATCTACAGATTCAAAGCAATTTCTATCAAAATTTCAACGGCAGGGCGCCTGGGTGGCTCAGTCATTAAGCAGCTGCCTTCGGCTCAGGTCATGATCCCAGGGTCCTGGGATCGAGCTCCGCATCAGGCTCCCTGCTCAGTGGGAAGCCTGCTTCTCCCTCTCCCACTCCCCCTGCTTGTGTTCCCTCTCTCGTTGTCTCTCTGTCAAATAAATAAAATCTTAAAAAAAAAAATTCCAACGGCATTTTTCACAGAAATAGAACAACCCTAAAGTTTGTATGGAACCACAAGACCCTGAATAGCCAAAGCCATCTTGAGAAAGCAGCAGCATCACTCTTTGATTTCAATCTATATTACAAAGCTATGCTCATCAAAATAGTATGGTATTGGCCTAAAAACAGACACAAAGATCAATCCAACAGAATAGAGAGCTGAGGGATAAACCCACACATATATGTTCAATTAAAGGAGCCAGGAATATACAATGGGAAGACAGCCTGTACAATAAATGGTGTTGGGGAAATTGGACTACTTACACCATACACAAAAAGTAACTCGAACGGATTCAAGACTTGAACTTAAGACTGGAAACCATAAAACTCCTAGAGGACAAGAGGGAGTAAGCTGCTTGGTATCAGTCTTGGTGATCATTTTTTGGATTTGACACCAAAAGCAAAGGCAACAAAAGCAAAAATCAGTAAGTAAGACTACATCAAACTAAAAAGGTTCTACACAGCAAAAGAAACCCATCAACAAAATGAAAAGGCAACCTACTAAAGGGGAAAAAACATTAACAAATCACATTCCTCATAAGGTGTTTAACATCTAAAATAGATTAAAAAACTCAAAGAACTCAAGAAAAAACAATCCAATTAAAAAATGGGCAGAGGCTCTGAATAGTTTCCCAAAGACATACAGATGACCAACATGTACATGAAAAGATGCTCAACATCACTCATCATCAGGGATATGCAAATCAAAACCATAACGGGACATCACCTTACACCTGTTAGGATGGCTATTACCAAAAAGTCAAAAAAGTAAGTATTGGAAAAGATATGGAGATAAAGCAAGCCCTTGATGAGAATGTCAACTGGTACAAAACAATATGGAGGTTCCTCAAAAAATTAAATGAGCCATATTGATCCAGCAATTCCACTTCTGTGTATTTATCTGAGGGAAATGAGAAACTACCTTGAAGAGATATATGCACCCCCCCAATCCATGTTCACTGCAGCATTATTTACAATAACTAAGACATGGAAACAATCTAAGTATCTGTCAATGGAAGAATGAATAAAGAAAATGTGTGTACACACGTATACACACACACACACACACACACACAATTATTCAGCCATGGAAAAAGAAGAAAATCTTGCCATTTGCAACAATATGAGTGGACCTTCAGGGCATAATACTAAGGGAAATAAGTCACAGAAAAATACTGTATGATCCCACTTTTACACAGAATAAAAAAATATGAACTCACAGATACAAAGAACAGACTGATGGTTGGAAGGGCGGTGGGTGGGTGGGGCAAGTAAAACGAGTGAAGGGGGTTGTTAAAAGAAACTTTCAGTTATAAAGTCAGTCATGAGGATAAAATGTACAGCACAGTGACTACACTTTATACTGTACTGTATATCTGAAAATTGCTAAGAGTCATTACAAGAAAACCAACTTGTAATTATGTTAAAAAAAAAAAAAAAGCCTCTTACTTGTCAGGTAGCAATTCCGCAATGAAGTTTTCTACTGACACTGCAGTCTGCTTTTCATGGATCACTCCAGTTCGACGCAAGCTGTCTATCCGTTCCTGGGCACCCTGAATGACAACCATGTAGGTTAGAAACCATTTCTAATTATTCAGTATTAAATATACTAATATGGTTATACAAGTAATAAACAAATATATTTACACACAAACACCTATATACCCATTGTAAACATTCAAACAGTGCAGAAATATAAAGAGTAAACAGTACAAAAGTCCAATCATGTTCCCCTCAGTATTAACAGTTTATAGAGCATATTCCAAGTTATTCCCACATACACTATTATTTTGGTTGCTACTACGAAATGGATTTTTTTTATATTAATGTTCTACTTGGTTATTACTAATAAAATGAAACTATGTACTTCTTAATGTTGATCTGCCAAGGGGATATCTTACTGATAAAAATCTTTTTTCAGTCCTAGTAGTTTTTAATTAATTTTTCCTTGAGGTATCTAGGTAGGCAATCGTATCAAAGTGAATGTTTTTTTTCTCTTGCTTCTGACTTGATTTAAATATAGCCTTAAAATATGCACCAAAATGGCAGCTGATTTATATTTAACTGCAAATGTATACATTGCACCAAAACTTATTTACCATTTATGCAACAAAACTGAGGGGCTGAGAATACTGTATAGATAACTCAAAATCATCAATACATTTCTTATGGTAGAAAACTACAAGTTTTTAGTAAAGTTGCTATTTACTACTTTATCTGAATCACTTCATAAACAGTGATCATAAGAGAAGTGACAGTAAGTGTTCAAAAAGCAAGACAAAATGCATTCGGTTTTTGAATAAAACTACCATGGATAATACATTAGTGTACTTTTCCTATGGACAGCAGAGAGAAGTAGTGAATGAGAAAAAGTAGTCAATTCTCATCAAATGAAAAATTTAAAAGCTAGGACACTTCTAAAGACAACTAGACTTACTTCAGAGACAACAGAAATAAAGAAGAGAAGGTGACCAGTGCATGAAAATGGGTAAACCAATTTAAGACACTGGCTTATAAAAGATTAAGGATGAAAGAAGGTATGCATTAAGCTATACTAATATCGACTGTATTTTTGCTCATTCTTATCTCTCTAGTACCACGCACAACTGTCTAACCCTAGAGACATTCAGTAAGAAAATACTACATGAAAAAACGAAGAAGGGAAGAAATAAGGGCCTTCTTAAAAATTTTTATTACTCATGTTAAGAATCTGAATGATGTAAATCTACTAACAGTGAATGAGGAGGCAGCTGATGAATTTGAAAGAAAACGTAACAGGTAAGATGTTATACTGGATAATGTAAATTTGCCTAAATCATTTTCCTCCCAAGAGGAAATCAGTTATGGTTGAATTTTGATTATGAGTAAGTTTAAATAAATGTTAATTCAGTAAAAACTATTAGGGAGTTAGTGGGATATTTAAGAGATTCATCCCTAACTCTTTGAAGATATCTAAGCTAAGCACTACAACAAAATATTCCTAGATTTGTTTCCAGGAAACTAAGTTTGTTCATTTTTTTACTATACTACAACTTAGGACTTTATATTTCATAAGGAAAATGAAGAGGGGGTTATAATGTGCCTCTTCTCCTCTGATGTTAATTAAGTGTGGCATCTTTTGGAATCACAAAAATAGACACTTTAAGATCAGCCCCTACCAATGTTTTGAGAATAAAATTTTAACTTTATTTTCAGAAGTGTAAGGAATCAAGAATCAGGTAGTTTTGAGGCCACACTGAAGTAATTATCTCAAACAGAAGATACAGAAAGGCCCCCAGAGCTTATCCTGTACTCTGAGAGTTTATACTAAGCAATTTGGTTTAATCAAAATTCCATGCTTCTTCTTACCTGCATATAAATATTACCTACATCTTTGGTAAAGTAAGTTGTTTTTTTTAAGATTTTATTTATTTATTTGAGAGAGAGAGCACGAGAGGGAAGAGGGTCAGAGGGAGAAGCAGACTCCCCGCTGAGCAGGGAGCCCGATGTGGGACTCGCTCCTGGGACTCCAGGATCATGACCTGAGCCGAAGGCAGTCGCTCAACCAACTGAGCCACCCAGGCGCCCAAAGTAAGTTATAAATCAGTGGTCATAACTATGACTGGCTCTGCAATGAAATTAATGGTTGGCACATAAGTTTCAGAAGCTCCCTAATGTTACCTATGGCAGATTTATTTCTTTAAATCTAAGTTTTCCTTCAGTCATTTACTTCAAATAAAGTCTGATGGGGAGTAAAACATCTGGGTTCAAATTTTAATACTGTAGGATTCTACATTACTTTTCTTCTCATTAGCTCCCTCTACTGCTTCTGAAAAAAACAGCTGATAAATTTGTAAATGATTTTCCCATGCATGCATCAGTTTCAGTGAATTTTGATTTTAAGCTTTTATTAAAAATTATAGAAAAGAAACCCGAATATTTGAATTTGAAGGGCAAAAACCAACAGCAAAAATGAATCTGTCAAACACTAATAAAACCACCACATAAACTAAAGTATTAATATTACCTAGAAGATGAGGTTTTTCTTTTAGAAAAAAATCTCAATCAGCCTTTTAAGAACAGCACCTAATGATTTTAAGTTATCTTCTATGTAATAATATTTAATGTAACAAAATATTTAAGACACGTTTTAAAAACCATGAAAATTTTGAGTTATATTCCAAATATCACATGGTGATTTATCATCAAAAATTAATGACCTATCAACTGACAACTCTGTCTGGTCCCTTTTCAGTTTTGATGGGAACAAACAACTGGAAACCACATGACTTGCAAAAGGGTTTTACCCAGTCATTATGTTATTTGTATTCCCAACATCAAAAACAATTTTGAATTGTCCCTTCAGATGACACTCAGGAGTCTTTTATGTTCGGAGGCAGTGCATCACATGACTATTTGGTGGGTAAGAGGTATGTTTCATTTCCCAAAAGGAGAGAATAGGGCTTCCTAAGAGGGAGATGGGAAAGGAGAACAAGTTGCCTTAATCACAGGTACATATTCAGGCAGAAAATTTTTAGGCAAGAGTATACATATGGAAGCTGAAGAAGCTGGGTTCCTTAAAACTCTCTGGGTCTCCTTAGATCTTGTAAAATTTTTGTGTATCAACAGAGGTTCCTCTAGACCTGTTTGAAGACCACTGTTTGATTGTGGAGGTTCGATCAAGGTACTGTAACAGGTGGGTCGCTGGAGTGCTATTAAGTGAAAAATCTTTATTCTTCTCGTGAAACTGATAGGGTGTTAAACCAAAATTGAAAGCAGATCCTACAATGAAAATGTTTTCTGTATTAGACTGCTAACTTGAGGAAATAAATGATTAATTTTAAAAACATACCCTTACACTTTTAATTCTGATGTTTACAGTTTAGACATTTTGATAAAACTGCTAGATACTCATTCTAAAGGACATCTAAGAGTTCACATCTGTGAACCAAACCAAAATTCCTGCTCTTAAGGACCTTAATTCTTGTGGGAAAACACTATAAAACACAATGACAGAGTGTAGGAGAAGGTGCTGAGTACTACAGGAAAGAAAACAGAGGCACAGAAGGGTGATCTTGGTACACAAGTGTGGAATGCAATACTAAACAGGCAGTCAGGACAGGCCGCGCCGTGCAAGGAAGATTGAAGACTTAAAGAAGGTTTAAGAGAGCCAACCAAGTACACATTTGAGGGAGATGTCCCCGAGAGAAGAAAGAGCTAGTGCAAAGGCTAAGCGAGGGCATGCCAGTCAAGCAGGAAGAGCTAGAAGGGAGCCAACGTGCCTGGCGCGAGTGAGCAAGGGGAAGACCAGCCGGAGAGGCAGCCAGACAGGGAACAAGCGCCACGTCAGCCAGACTGTGTGGGGCCGTGGAAGCCACCGTCAGGAATGTGGGTTTACAATGGGTAAAATATAAAGTGCTGAAACACAAGTGACACGCTCTGACCTGTGACCTGAAAGGATCACCTGGCTACTCCATTCAGAAGGACCTAGAGGGCCATAAGGTTACCCTATCAGACAACCCTAAAATCGGAGGGCCTAGTAGAAGGCAATGGCAAGGTTCCACCAAGACAGTGCAGTGGCGGTGGGCATGTGAGAAGCAGTCAGATGCTGGACACACTGTGAACAAGTGTGGAGGACAAACAAGATTTCTTAATGAACTGGACATAGGTAAAGAGAGGAGTCAAGGGTGACTCCAAGGTTTCTCACCTGAGAAAACGGAAGGAGAGTTCTGCCATCAACGAACGGAGATGGACAAGGCCAGAGGAGCAGGCTTAGAGGAAATTAAAGTAGATGGATGCTAAACATGGTTAAGTTTGAGCCATTCACGTTAAGGGGTTGAGAAGGCAACTTTTACATAAATCTAGTTGACATGAGAGGCCTGTGCTGGAGATAGAAACTTGAAACTGTCCAGACACAGATGGTATTTAAAGCCACCAGACACTATCAACTCACGAGGGAGGCAATGTAAGGACAAGATCATTAGGGGGAACCAGCAAAGGAGGCACAGGGGAGTGAACAAAGAGTGAGGCAAGGAAAAAAACAAAAGTATGGCACTTCAGAAGTCAAGTGAAAGAAACATTAAAGAATAATAACTGTCTCAAAAGCCAGTGACAAGCAAAACAAGATGGGAAACACTGCTGGCCTGCACAGCATTCTCTGGGGAGTCAGGCTAAGCACCTGACTGGGCCGGGTGTAAGAGAATATGAAGGAAACAATTAGAGATAAAATGTTGGCAATTCTTTGGAGGAGTTTTGCTGCAAAAAGCAGCAAAAAAATTAAGGTGGTAGATGATGAGAAGAGGAGGTTAAAAAAAATCTGTTCAAAATTTCTTTCATTTGCTTTAAGTGGGAGAAATATTTGTATGCTGATGACCTGTTCACTGTTCACTTGTTCTTGCGTGTCTATATGCTGGTGGTAAAAAAAATGTATGAGAGGGGCGCCTGGGTGGCTCAGTTGGTTAAGCGACTGCCTTCGGCTCAGGTCATGATCCTGGAGTCCCGGGATCGAGTCCCGCATCGGGCTTCCTGCTCAGCAGGGAGTCTGCTTCTCCCTCTGACCCTCTTCCCTCTCGTGCTTTCTATCTCTCATTCTCTCTCTCTCTCAAATAAATAAATAAAATCTTTAAAAAAAAAAAAAAAATGTATGAGAGGACAGGGTTCTTGGAACTTTAACCTTCCCTGGCTTGAGGGGCCAGACCTAGTTCACCGGGAATGGAACTGGTTTCACGCAGATGTGTGACAAGTTTTTTAATAGGAACAGGCCAGAAGATAAACTGTAATATTGAAGTGGTGGTGTATGTGGGTTGTATGAAATTTCTCTTTAAAATAAGTTACCCTATCATCTGTCCCTGTCATGGAGGATCTATTATCTATAGGCTTGATCAGAAGATCCTCTTCTCTCACTATGGAAAAACTAAGGAAGCCTCTTCCTATTGATGTTATTATTGATAATATTTAACAGGTCTCTATTAAAAGAGACCTTGGCAAACTCTGGTTATATAGAGGTGTTATACATACCCGTAAGGTGCCAGGCAGTCAGGTCCTTAAGGCAAGGGAATTAAAAGGATGGAGAAGGGTAAGAATCAAAGCAAGGGAAAGCTTTCTGGATGAATGCTGAGTCCCTTCACCAAGTACAAGAGAAAAGGAGAGGGTCAATCTAGAACCTGCCTACTGGAACCCCATTACTACTCTGGAAACTTTCAAATACGTTAGAGTCCCCAAAACCATGAAGAAATACGTAAGTGTAAAGTATTATTAATAGTGATAGTAACAAAAAGCTTAGAAAATTCTAATGGTACTGTAATTTCAGTACAAAAAAAAATTTTTTTTTTTTAAAGATTTTATTTATTTGAGAGAGAGAATGAGACAGAGAGCACATGAGAGGGGGGAGGGTCAGAGGGAGAAGCAGACTCTCTGCCAAGCAGGGAGCCCGATGCGGGACTCAATCCAGGGACTCCAGGATCATGACCTGAGCCGAAGGCAGTCGCTTAACCAACTGAGCCACCCAGGCGCCCTCAGTACAAAATTTTTAAATTCAGTAGGACTTAAAGGTTAGCACTAGATTAAGATTTCTTTTAGGACTAACTACTCTCTCTGTGTTCTCTGCAAGTGTTTCCTCCCCTGCCCAAGCATCAAAACCTACCCTGAGTTTCTTTAAATTAAAACTCCACTGTATCTTCATTACACAACAGTTGTCTAAATAAAAACCGAGATGATCAATACCTCAGAATGTAAAAACCCATTAGCTCCATAAAGAGCAAAAGATTATCAGAATTATGAAAAAATTAACTGCCAGTTTCTTTATGCTGAAAAATGGTGTTGTATTACTCACTTTTAATCCAGCTGCATAGCCCACTGGCTGTGGGGCAATATTGGACTGTCCAGCTTCCCCTATGACCACAGCTAAGCCAAAGACCTCCTGGAAAGCATCTCGGACGGCAGCAACTTTTACTTCTTTATTTGAGGTCACTACAATATCCAGTTCACCTCCAGATTCTACAAAGATCAGAAGAAAATTTCAATTCCAAATTAATATAATGAAATTCTCATAAGCAATACCATATGCTAACATTTTATTACATAATGATTACTGACCTCACAAAATACAGCAAGATACAGATGATGAACTTTTTTATAGGCTGAGGAAACTAAGATTGATAAGGCCTTGCCGAAGGTAACACAGCTACTTACTTAGCAATGATGTCGGGACTCAAACCTAGGTCTGTCACATACCAGAATCTTCTTTTCACTATACAGCTGATCCATCACACACGTTTTCATCTCCTCATCTAACAGCATCTTATTCCAAGTGCTTAGACCCAAACCACCACTTTTCCTGACTTAAAAATGAGCACTTAATGCATTATCTGAGGGAGTCTCATCTGCAAGCAGAAGATAGCACATATTTTCTAATGGTTCTGAGTATCCAATCTGCCACAGACAGAACACAACAGTTTTTTTTCTATGGACTACTGTTCCGGAATGTATTAGTAGCCCCACCTTAAAACAGCATTTTGTGGTCAAACAAGCTTGGGAAATACTTTACACACTTCTTTCTTAGAAATTCACAATGAACATTAACATCAAGATTCTGAGAAAACCAAAAGTTAAAATTCCTGACTTTAACCCAGTACTTTCCATACTTAATGTGTTCATGGAATATGTTAACATCTAATAACCACTCCCAAAAAGTTTTCCATAGATGTCAATTTGGGAAATAATGTTCCAACAGCTATGAAAAAAAGTTTCATTTTCTACTATATCACTCTATTAATTTCACAGGATCTCATTTTCTAGTAAGGTTAAACTTTGGATAAAACATTGCATTTTTTAAGGCTGCAAATTAAGATGGTTTTTCTGCTGTTGGTTAATAAAGACACACATCCATTATACACAAACTTCTAATACCATGGGGATGCTGGAGTTCCTAGGCCTTCAACTATTGAGCTATCACAGAAATGAACTATGTGGCTTGTGAAATACAAGTTACACATTGAGGATACACTAGAGAAAATGAAAATGAAGACTGTTATTGATGATTACAAGTAATTTGTCAGAGTTGTAAAGAAGCCTGCACTAAATGAGGACTGCCATGAAATGTGTTTATCTAGAAAACAGTTTAAATGTGGGAGTCAACTTTATCATACAACCACATCATTAAAAAAAAAAAAACAGCAGATGCCACAAATGGGATATTTAGTTATAAATTATACAACTATTACTGTCCTAATATGCAAGCATATAAGGAAATGGAAATACCAACATATATAAAACTTGAAATTTAAAAAGGCTAAGATGTGAAATATTTTTTAAAACCTTTTTATTTTCAATTATTTTTAAAACCTATGTACCATGTAGACAAAGTAATTTGATCAAATACACCTAATTTTTAAAAAAATCTTTATCTAACATTTCGTGACATACTGAGTTCAAAGACCTAGTTCTAAGCATAGTGTATTTTGCTACTTAGTATTAATGGCTATCACTAGTAAATAGATTTATCCAGAAAGCTGTTTGTATGGTAAACCATTTTGCCCCAGAAACAATGCTATGCTTTTCCCTAATATGTTGTGGAACAGCTGATAGTATCTTCAAAATACATGGGCTTTTTATCAAGTATCTTTTTTCCTAACAGGATGATCTATAGATCCCATCTTTACTAGAATTTCATAAGTTACGAAAACCTAAAAGCCACTGAATCCCATGGGAGAGAAGAGAATACACTTTTTACTCATTTTTTCCTCCTTGTGGGACATGTCTCTTGACCCTGAGTACCGTTCCACTGCACTTCAGCTCAAAAGGCTTTTTCAGCCTTTTTGTAATAAGTAGTACCACCTTTAATGATGATGGGAAAAGTAATTCTAAGAACAGAGGAAGCTAAACTGTGTTAAAATGCATTTCTAACAGTTCTTGTGCTTTCTTGATACATCTGAAACTGTTATAGTGATTTCTAGAATATTTCTGTAAAAATACCTTAAGCTTTAATTCAAGTTTTGTTACATCAGAATAGTTTTGCTTTTGCTGCCTGTCAATAAGGTGTCAACTTTTTCACATCAGTTTTATTGCTTTTTATAGCTAACTGATTAAGACTATATATTGTTATGATTTCGCTAACAGACATTTCATTTTCTATCTTCCCCTATAACCCCATCCCCTTCGTCTTTTGCCTTTTTCTCGATGTCAGGCTGACTACTGGCCTGAGAATAAGCCTTGGGTTTGAGTCCTGACTTCATTAGCTCTGTTACCTTGGGGAAGTGAATGAACTTGTTTCTTCACAGTAAAGTATCTGCCACCTCACAGGGTTTGTTCTAAGGATTAAGTAACTGCTTTCACAGTCTAACACAGTACCCGTTAAAGTAGCAAGGACTCCAAAAATACTAATCCCTTTCTTTCCCTCATTCAAAATACAAGCTTGTGAAGAAAAGAATATATACGACACATTAATTATGTCAAATTCAATTACTATGAACATGATAAAGCCATATCTAGGGCAGGGTCCAGTTTCTAAATCCTCTGGTAGTTATGAACACAAAAAACAATTCAAATGACTTAATACTTGATTCAATTTTATACTTTCAGGGAAGAAAAGTGGCTAAGTGCAAAAACAAACTGAATATGGGCCCAGTCTAGCTCCACCAAGCTGTGTGGCCTAGGATAATCATCTCTCTGAACCCAGGGGTTCCTCACCTCAAACTTGAGAAAAATACTTACCGTGCAGAGTTCCTAAGTACTGCCTGGCAGAGCAAGAACTTAGTAAATGGTACTTCTTACTAAGGTCTTATTCTTTGACATTTACTAAACTGTAAACCACCAACAGCATCAAGACTCCTGAAAGCTACTGACTTTTTATTGCTACTGAAAATCTCTGTTCTAGTACCTCTATTCTAGTGCACAGCTTTGGCTTCCAAGTTGTTATCTTTAACAGAATGACTAATAATTGCTCATTGATCCTGCTAAGCAATTGTTTCTTCACACACTGGGACACGTACATTTAAAATTAAATGGCAGACAGCATGTATGTCTATGTCATCTGTCCGGAGAATTCTTGGGAAGGAGGATTCAAAGGTGGTTAAAATAGCTTCCCCACCAAACTTACTAATCAGATATTATTATAAATAGATTAACTTCCTCTAAAAATATTATTCCCAGGTTAAGCATAATCACACTTAATTAAAACAGATAACTGGACAATTATCAAAATCAAATATAAACAAAGCGTCATTTCAAGTGTCCTTAGTGAATAAAGTAAAATACACACAAAGCAACACTAACTGTATTTATAATTGAAATGTATTACTTACAACTGAAGTATACTAATTAGTATACTAATGCATATTGGTTTTACTCCTCCCAAAGTTCATTCTGTGGAGTTTTCAAAATTTATTTGTGACTAAGAAAAAGATTAATTAATAATACCAACACTAAGACTCACCATCAACTTACAACATAAAAGGACTTCCACTGATTACAAGACTATGGAATCACAGTGAGAGGCTGACAAAGGCAAATACTTTAAAAACATACAGGAGATGCTGCTCCATCTTAAGTACATACTGATATACGGAGCCATGCCAGGGTCCAGCGTTGTAATCATGCTTTCTACTGAATGTTTTGTTTTATCAAGCACAGATTTCACCATAGGATTTCCGGCCACACCCTGCACAAGACAAATTAACATATAAATGCCCATTCTAAGCAAAGAACACCTGATGGTGAGAGAAAACTTTTTTAAAGTTTCTGATACATCGCAGACCTGTAATTTGTTAAAATGTAAGAAAAACAAGGCTACAGCAATGTCAAATTGCTCTTAAGTTTTCAAAATGCTCACTCTCACCTTCTCTCCTCATAGACCCATGCAGTCAGTCTGCAGATCACACTGTGAGGAGCACTGACCTGGGAAGTAGGTATGCACACACATTATGTGTGTTCATTTTATGGATGTATATATTTATATGTATCCATTTTATACATGTATACATATGCATTTTATTTCTCTGTGTATTTTATTTTTTTATTTTTTTTAAAGATTTTATTTATTTGAGACAGAGAGAATGAGAGAGAGAGAGAGAGAGAGAGCACAAGAGGGGGGAGGGTCAGAGGGAGAAGCAGACGCTCTGCTAAGCAGGGAGCCCGATGTGGGACTTGATCCCAGGACCCCAGGATCATGACCTGAGCTGAAGGCAGTCGCTTAACCAACTGAGCCACCCAGACGCCCTTTCTCTGTGTATTTCAATTTCATTTCACATCTACTTATTTCTATGAAAGACCAGGTAAAACTTATCCATCAAGGTCCCAAATAAAAACTATAATTAGTCGTCTCCAAAGACTCATACCTGGTTCCTTAAGAAAAAAATAAAAATATTAATATTTCTCATCCTTATTCCCCAGAAGTTACCTATTAATATATATTACTCTATCTTCTACTAATGTTTCTTTTTTCCTACTTCATATTTGTTAATTCCCAAATTCTCTTTTAACGCAGATCTATTCCTCTGAATTCTTAAAACCATACCATTAAACAGAAGGAATCAGGTCTGAGTCTTCCCTTAACATGCTATATTTCTCCAGTGGTAAAAAGGACTTCAAGGGAGCCGTGCCCCGTGAGATGGCCTCTGGCTAACAGGCCACCATTCCACCTCTTCCAACCTACCACTGAACCAAGGTGAGTCAGAAAAAAGCAGAGTCCGTAACGCCGGTATTTAAAACTGTCAACCAGGGCGCCTGGGTGGTTCAGTTGGTTAAGTGACTGCCTTCAGCTCAGGTCATGATCCTGGAGTCCCGGGAGCGAGTCCCGCATCGGGCTCCCTGCTCGGCGGGGAGTCTGCTTCTCCCTCTGACCCTCTCCCCTCTCATGCTCTCTCTCTCTCTCATTCTCTCTCTCAAACAAATAAATAAAATCTTTAAAAAAAAAATAAAAATAAAAAAAATAAAACTGTCAAACAATCTTACACGGGATATTAGAAGAATGATTTACAAGACATGTAGAGTTGAGCTGGGTACAAGTGCTAATGGACACACTGACACATGCTCTTAACCAGAGAAATAAGGAATAATCCCTGTATGAAGAAAACTTTAAAAAGTACAGAAGGATTAAAAAAAAGGAATCTTAGAAAAATACCATCTTTGTGAAACATAAAGCTCAAATGTAGTAAATTAGTTAGCCACCTACCAATTTAAAAATATTTAATATATAATTAAGTTGTAGCCAAACCCTCAGAATATTGGGAGGAATGTGACAGAGTAATCCCAAAATTCATTAAGAGAAATAAACAGAAAAGACCAGTAAAGAAAAATTCTAAGTAAAGAGAAACTGGCAAACTTATAAAACTAAATACTGATATATCGTTATGAACGCAGAGACTTGGAACTGACCTTTCTTTCTTTACTCATCAATGCATATTCCCCATCCCCACCTGAGCAGAGTATACTTTCAATAAGTATTAGTATAATAATAAACAGAGTTAACAATAACTAAAATAGTAGGGCACTACTGCAGGGACAGGCCAAACAGCAGAACAGAACACAGAGTCCAGAAACTGACGTTAACACACAACTGCATAACTCCGATAAAGATGACATATCAAAACACTGCGATATGATGCTGGAACAGCTGGGTAAGTGGCTGGAAGAAAATTAAGTTTGACTTCTACCTTATGTAATAAAGTTAAGTGTCAGAAACATTAAATTGGTAGGTATCAAAAAAAATGAAACCATAGAAGAAATCACAGAACATTTACCACATACTGTGGTGGGAAAAGGCCATTCCTAACATAAAAAAATGGAAAGAAAAAAAAGACTGAAAAAAAGACTACTGAAAATTTAGAAGCTTTTGTGTCACAAAAGGGTAATAAAATTTAAATGTATGATAAAAGAGAAAACGTCAATAAATGACAGCGTGTAATAAAATATTACTACATGAGGAGCTCTTACAAATTCATTTAGAAAGGAAAATCATCCCAATTCAGAGATGGGCAAAGAACACGACTAGAGACTTCACAAAGAAAAAATACAAACGACAAAAAAATCATATGAAGAAATGTTCAGATTTAGTAACCAAAAAAAGCAAATTAAAACGAGGTTATGTTTTTTTGACTATCAAATTAGAAAACGTTCTATTTCAAATTCATAATCAGTGCTGGCAAGTGAAAAATGCTGGGACAGTCTATTTTGGTATAACCCTCCTGGAGAGTCTTTTTTATCAGTAATTTTTAAAATGTTCACTCTGACATTCATCAGGAATTGACCTCAATAAAACAGAGATGGGCATAAAGATCTGCATACAAGAGTGCTCATCATAGTTGTATTTGTAAGAATTACTATTAGAGGATGCTAAAGTACATTAGTAAAATATGGGAAATAAATGCCCCATGGCATGGAGGGCAAAAACAGCCATAAAGAAAAAAAAATTTTCTGAAGAATATTTATGACTGGGAAGATGTTCCTGATATATGCTAGACAAAGACAAACAAAAGATACAAAATAGTGTCCACATGTTACTACCCCATTTTGACTTATCAAAAAAATTACACCTACACAGATATGCACATAAAAAAGACTGAGGAGAACTATAGAAAAATAGTAATAAGAACAAAAAGAATTATTTTTTCATTATACCATTCTATATTTTCAAAATCATTGGAATGACCATCTAATAGTTTCAAAATTAAAAAGTTCCGTATAACTTTCAAACTAAATACTCCTTACCTTAATAAAACCCCAGAGTCCACCAGCAGATGCCTCATCCTGACCTCTACCAACTCGAGGATCTTCTTGCTCCTCTGGAAAAGTAATGGCTGATGTGGTTCCCGGTCCCTGGGCCAGAGATGTCAAACTGGCTTGCTGAGTAATGGGAGTCGGCAACATACCTAGTAAATGGCAAAAATTTCTAATATATGTAATTTATTTCATAAACTATTTTCTATAAAAAGATACACTTTAGGAGATGAGTAGCTCAAAATAGCTTTAGTAACGTAAATATATACTCAGGCATTTCAAGACTGAATTATGCACTCTAAGAATCACCTAAACCTTCATAAAATACAAATGAAACAAAATTCTGAAGAAATTTCTTGCCCTTTTTGTAGGCTTTTTAACCAAACATTCTGAAAATGGACAAAATATCAAAAAGTATTTCCTGTTGGTCCTATTTAGCACCTGGATGTGGGCAACTGTAATTCTAATACCTTTGATGCATAAAAATAATTGATGTGAGCACCCAAGCCCATCATGTAACAATTAGTACTTATTTCATATGCCCTACTTTGACTCAAAAAATAAAATTCACATATTCAAAGACAGAGACATAATGCTTGTACTATGCAAAATATTTTATCTGTAAAAGTAGATTAGCAAAGTTGGATAATAAAAATCGGAACAAAGTTGCTTCTTTTCCTAAAATGAGAAGTAACAGGCAAAAGATGACGAGGATGAAGTTTTTTTTTTTTAATTTATTTATTCATGAGAGACAGAGGAGGGGAGAGAGAGAGAGAGAGAAGCAGAGGGAGAAGCAGGCTCCCAAGGAGCAGGGAGCCCGATGTGGGACTCGATCCCAGGACCCTGGGATCATGACCTGAGCCGAAGGCAGACACTCAACCATCTGAGCCACCCAGGCGCCTGAGGATGAAGTTTTGATACTAGTGTCCAACAACCATTCCAGGAAAGCCAAGAAGGTAGGTGTAACCGACTTAGAAAAGATGGCCCATTACCATAAACTTAAGGCACACATGAGCTTTTATTTGGTTTTAAATTTTTACCTGGCTAAATAAAACTACTCCCTACTCCCTGGACCATTCTTGTCCAGATAACCTTTTAAGTAAAGCTTTAAAAAAAGATTCTCAAATATCACCCTGGTGTCTCTCTATTAAGTATACAAAATATTAAAACAAGTATTTGGAATTTTATCTGACACTACATACACTATACATACTCTACATTTTACAACACACAAAATTTATCATTTACTAGTAACATCAGCTTTATTTTGATAATATAAATGACAAAACATGAGAACAGAAAACTCCAGAGATCAAAGACATGAGTTAAAGGTAATGTAGCAAAAAAGAAAAAAAGTTAAAAAAAAAAGTAATGCAGAAATACTGAAACACTCAAACAGTACTGATGAGAAAGTGAAATGGTGCAACTGCTTTGGAAAACAGTCTAGCAGTTTCTTGAAAGTGAACAATTCCATGCTAGTTATATACCCAAGAGACATGAAAATATGTCCTCACAAAAACCTGTACACAAATGTTCATAAAAGCAGTATGTGTAATACCAAAAAGTAGAAACAACACAAAAGTTCATCAATGGATGAGATGAATCAACAAAATTGGAAGGAAAATCCATACTATGGAATACGGAGCCATAAAAAAGAATACAGTCCCATGCTACAGCGTGGATGACCTTAAAAATATACCGAGGGGACCCCGGGGGGCTCAGTCGGTTAAGCGTCTGCCTTCGGCTCAGGTCATGATCCCAGGGTCCTGGGATGGAGCCCTGCATCGGGCTCCCTGCTCAGTGGGGAGTCTGCTTCTCCCTCTCCTCCCTCTGCCCCACCCCACACTCATGTGTTCGCTCACTCACTCTCTCAAATAAATAAAATCTTCAAAAAAAAAAAAAAAATACTAACTGAAAGAAGTTTGTCACAAAAGACTGACCATCATATGGTATGATTCCATTTATATGAAAGATCCAAAATAGGTATATTCAGACACATAAAACAGATGAATGATTGTTTGGGGCTGTGAACATCGGGAGCAAGTAGGGAGTGACTAACAGGTAGAGGGCTTCTTTTTGGGGATGATTAAAAGGTTCTATAACTGATGAGAGTGATGATTGCACAATTCTGTAAATACCGTGACAACTACTGAATCGTATACTTTAAAGGGGTAAATTGTATGATACGTAAATTATTTACCAATAAAGCAGTTACTAAAAAATGTATTTAAACATTAGCTGTAGTCATTTATTTCAAAGTATCAGTAAGAGAGAATTACCTGTTACCGGAGGTGCAGAGAATGACGGCATCAGGGGCGTCTGGGGAGCTCTTCCTGCGTGTCCCCTTGTAATGTCGTAAGCTGCCCCAACGGAAAATCCCGACGTGGGAGGACCGGAAGAGGGTGCAGATAAAAGAGTGCTTGGGGCAGACGATGTAGCCGGGAAGTGGGACAGAGGAGGATTACTGAAGGCAGCAGCAGGTGGTGGAGAGACAGGAGGTGGGATGGAAGTAGCAAGGGCTGGAACAGAAGGGACCGGTGAAGGTGGCACGAAGGGCAAGGGTGCCGAGGGCCTCACAGGAGGGAGGGACGGCTGAGGGGTGGAGTACGCGTGTGGCGGCAAGGACTGTATGGACGACACATTCGGAGAAGAGAAAGAACTGGTTGCAGCTAGAAGATGGGAAGGAAAAAAACCCACAAAATTGGAAATGCTTTTCACTTAGTTTTCAAAGTATCTCATTACTTTTTTATTGCAAAATTTAAAAATTTAATAGACCATAACCCAATAACTATTTTTTAATGTGTTATTTAAAATATACAACACATACGACTAAGTGCAAATGACTTTCGACTCCCGTAAGTAAAAGTAGCAGTTACATAAAATTAAGTTATAGTCCTGTTCGTAAGCAGATCTTTTTGTTTTCACTCATTTTGCTATTTTTTAAGAAAATAGAGTGGTTTTTCACGCCTGCTGCCTTCAGCATAAAAACCTACACAGTGACTCAAAAATTTTGGTCAGAAGGCTAATCATCACAAAGTCTTCGAACACAAGACAAAACTAACATATGCTTTTTAGGGTATTTTTGTCCTAAGAAGATGATTTACAGTCAGTATGAATATAGAGAACAAAAGTTTACCCAAAGCAAAATATACTTTTAGGCTTAAATAAAAAAGGTCACTTCCCTTCATCCTGGCAAAAGATCAGAGATGTTTTCATCTATGTATTTTTTCTTTTAATTGACTCTGAAAAAAGTTAACAGTGTCGCTCCTACCCTCCAGACACAGGAGGTGCTGGCACCGCCACATACCTAAAGGCAGAGGGGTGGAAGCCACAGCGGCTGCGGCCAGTCCCGCAGGGTGCGGTGGAGGGGTCCCCGGGGGGGTTGTCTCTATTCCGCTCTCTTCCATCATTTTTCTTCAGTTACGGTTTACTGTAAAAATAGAAAAATGTAACATATATTGCACAGTAATCAAGTGTATTTTTAAAGAACAATTTTAGAAAGAAATCATCAAGACACAGAGGTCTATACGATTTATAATACCACTTATTTCTGGGTAAAGGATCTGTCAAAATTCCTAGGAAAACATTGTCGTGACAATGTTTAATATGCACGTAATATGCACATAACATTTTCATACACATACTTTTATAATTGGGAAATAATTTTATGTTAACTATTTGTAAATTTCAAACAGTAACTCACTAATATAATTTTCTGCCACATGAATATACTTAGACTTTCGTCTACATTCCAGTTACTATTACATTTCAAATAAAAATATATTAAGTTTTTTTTTTTTTACTTCTTCTTTCCCCATTAAACATTATATATATGGGCTATTTCTGTTAACATGAAAAAAAAAAACTGAAATGTGCTCAATTCCCAGTGTCCCTGGTTCACATTTAAAATCATACTTAGTAATGGCTAAATGATATGTCTCATTTTTTAGAAATGTTAACTTCAGCAAAAATGTTATATGGTAACTAAACAGCAGAGTCCTAAGATAAAAATGGATTATAAAATGTGGGAAAACGTCCTTAAAAATTACAAACTTTCAAGTGTGTCTCAAGTATAGAATCAAAACTTCTAAATAAAACTTCTGTTTTTGACTTTGATGTGTTTAGTCATTTAACAAATACTCAGTGAAAGTCAGTTGCTTGATAAGCACTGTACTGGTGCCTCTGGACATACAATGTAAGCAAAAACAAACAGGAAACTTACAGTCCAGTACAGGAGAGGATCAAGTAATACCACTAATGTACAATGAACCGTAGCCTTAATTATGTGCTCTGAGGGTAAGAACACCATCCTATTTGAGAAGAATACGATTTTCAGTTGAGTGCGGAAAGGAAGTCACATATAAACAGAGATCTGAAAGATGTACAGAATTTAATTAGGCAAGGAAAAAGAAGTAAATAGGGAAGATTTCAGAAAAAGTGAATATAGGCTATGTATACCAGCCCTGTAAGGCAGAGGGGTCAAGACACATTCAAGAAAACCCATGTGGCAAGGAACAGGAAAAAAAGAATGAAGACTGGAGACACAGTCTTCACAACAGTCTTATAAACCACGTCAAGGAGTTGGGTTTTTTAAGAACAGAAAGGCACCATACAGCTTTCAAGCTGGGGATGACATATTTGTCTTTTAACTTTTTTGAAGAAATTTTAGATTCGTAAAAAGATGCAAAAATAGACCAGAGTTCCTGAGTATCCTACACCCAGCTTCTCCCACCAACAGCATCTTACCTAACTGCAGTAGGGTGATCACACCCAGGAAATTAACACTGGTGCAATACTAGTAACTAATGATTTTATCTGGATTTTCACCTGTTTCTACGTGTGTATGTTTCTGTGTGTGTGTAGTTCTATAAAGTTTCATCATATACAAAGACTCATATAACCAACACCACAATCAGGATTCAGAACGGTCCCATCACCCTAAAGAAACTCTTTCATGGTGCCCCTCTGTCACAGCCTCCCACTAACCGCAAGCTGTGACAACGGACTATTCTCTATCATTTTCTCATTTAATGAATGTTACCTAAATAGAATCATACAGCATATAACATTTTAAGATCGGCTTTTTTTTTTTTTAGTCTGTACAGTGCTGAGACCTATCCAAGTTGTTGGATGTATCATTTTTTTTTTAATTGCTGAATAGTATTCCATTTTATTGATGTGCCACAGTTTACTGGTCTGGTGAAGGGCATTTAGGCTAATTCCAGCTTTTGGCAAGTCATATTTGTGTTCTGAAAACATTCCTTTGACCACAGTATGCAGGTTGGGACATAGGGCAGTCAGAATAAATGCAGAGAGACTATTAAGAAGGATAGAGGTAATTCATACAGGAACTGAGAACTCCCAAAACAAGTGCCTCTCAAGTGCTGGAGGGGAGAAGAGTGATCTTGCCTCCCAGGGGTCACTGGGCAACGTCTGAGACATTTCTGGTTGTCAGAACTAGAGTGACTACCGGTACCTAGTAGGTAAAGGCTAGGAATACCACTAAAAATTGCACAATTTACAGAAAAACCCTCACAAGAAAGAATTATCTGGCCCCACATAGCAATAGTGCCAAGAGTGAGCAGCTTTGCCCCAGACTAGTGTGATGACAGGGGAGAGAGGGAAGAATGAGTAGATTCAAAAACTGGATATGGGGCATGACTTGCACAACTAACTGTATAGATGGCTATGCATTCACTAAGACAGGGAATATGGGAAAAGGTCAAGATGTCTGATGTCTTCTTTTTTGGGAAGGGGTATTATGCACTGTTTAAAATTGGACATACTGAGTTTAAGCTCCTTGAAACACCCAAATAGAGATACTGACGTGGTCTGCGGTTTAGCAGTAAGTGTAGGTTTCTTCAGTTTACTGACAAGTCTCTAAAGTCATGTTCTGGGATAAGGTTATCTAAGAAGAGAACACCACGTGAAAAAGAAAAGATGACCCAACTGATCCTTGAAAAAGTGCCTGGCAAAAGATGAGCTTGCAGAGAAGAGTGAGATGACCAAAGAGGGGAAAACCAGGAGAATGTGGTGTCCAAAAGCCAAAGAAGTTCCAAGGTGGGAATGGGCAGCAGGGTCAAATGCTGCAGAAATGCCAAAATAGGGTGATATCTGAAAAAATGCAGTCGATTTTCCAAAGTGAAGATATGAACACAGTGAGAGCAGTTTCCATGCAAAGAGCAGGGCTGGAAGCCAGTTTCCCCTGGACTGAGTAGGGGGGAGGTGAGGTAGAAATACACAACACTTTCAAAGAGTTTAGTTGTGAATGTAGAGGAAACATCTATGGCATTTAAATAGAGACCAGGGATCAGGGAGGCACCATCTTTTCACTCAGTACCTCTACACCAAAAGGAGATAACCTGGAACACAAACAGGGGACTTCTGGGGACCTCACTGCTTCCTGCCAAAGCTACCTCTTTTCATCTCCCCATTTTCCTCCTTACAGATGCTACCAAATCCTTACACTGGCCACTGGAAGTCACATTTAAAGATAATCTTGATCCCTAAAATTAATGAATGTGTTGGCAAAATAGCCTGTGCAATAAAAACAACTTATAACCTGCAATAAAGGGTCAGTTTCTTTCAGTCTTTTAAAAAGACACACTAGGAAATGGCTTAATTGACGTTATCAGGCAAATTTTGTGTGCATAAACATTATGCCTTCTTACTGAAGGAAAGCTACAGTGATAACAGTGAAGTGTCAGCTGGTAAAGGTTTTAGTGCATACCGCTCGGCAGCATAAAAAGTGTTACTAACGTATCAACATTAAAGAAAGTGACGAAAATGGCTTAGAAAATTGAGTCCTCAGGCTCTGGCTGACCCTCCTCTTCCAACTTGCTTCCATTATGGTTTTTCTGGTACAAAGTAAATGGCTACTTATGAGAATACAATAAAGAAATGGAATAATGCAGCTTTGATCAAAGTAAAAGCATTAAAAGCAATTATTATTGATGTTCTAACAGATAACGAACGCCAAAGCAGGATGTGAGTTTTGTCTCTACATTCTCAGCTCTGATCCCAAAATAAACTTCCATAAATGTTAACTGAATGAAATAGTGGCGTAAAGGAAAAAGACCGGAACGCCAAAATGTCATGCTGGCAAGCAAGTACATGGTGTCACTCAAAAATACCTACTCTGAATGGCAGAAATGGTTATAAATTTTGCCAATCTAGGACAGGACCTATCTTGCAAATTTGCCGGAAACCGGTCCCAAGAACGAACAAAGAGCAGAATGCAAAAGCTGGGGGAACCTAGGGGAAAATAAGCTACTTCCCACGGCCGTTCCCGGTGTGTGGACCCAGGAGTCGGGAGAAGGCGGGAACAGCCGAAATCCCGTGCCAGGAGATAGCGGCCTCCCCGCAAGCTCTGCCACGTCTCCAGGCCGGGCCGGGCCGGGCTAAGGTCAGCGGGCGCCAGCCGCCCGTCCCTCTCCGGCCGCCAGCGCGCTGGAAGGCGGAGCCAAACGGCCAGGGGCGCCGGTCTGTGTCCGCGCCCCGGAGCAACGGGCCGGAACCAGACCCACGACCCGCACCCACAGCGCTAAGCGCGGCAGGGACTGCTCGTCTGGCCAAGGGCCCCCGTGCCCCGGCCGCAGCATGCACGCTCACACGGCCCGCGCGCGGGACTCGACGAGTGCGGGCCTCCGACGCGACCCTGACCATCCCGCGGCGCCGGCCGGCCAGCCCGCCCACCTGGCAGGGACTGCGCCCGTTGGCGCCCGCATCCCATCGCGCCGCCCGCCAGCACCCGCGTCGCTGCCAGGCCGACGCTCACCTGGAGGCCCGAGGGAGTGTCTGCGTGGGAGCTGCAAGGTGCGGGACAGAGAGCCCAGGGTGCTAAGACTACGGCTCCGAGAAGACCACGAAGATGCCGGCAGGAGCTCGCCGCCGCGCGTCCCCGCCTCCAAAATGGCCACCGGAGGCGCACGCCCCTGCGGCTGCCACGTCGACCGCGCGCCACCCCGCCCCGCCCCGCCCCGCCCCGCCCCGCCCCGCGCCTCGCCCCGCCCCGCGCCTCGCCCCGCCCCGCCCCCTGGGAGCCTTGTCGCGCCCCGCCCCTCCCGGGAACGCAGGTTAAACTCGTCTGAGTACTTGTGACCTGAAGTCCTGGGCCCCGGCCCCTTCAAGAACATTTCCAGTAGCACGGTCGTGCTTCCCTCTCCACGACCCTACACGCGGGAACGGCACCCTCGTTACCTCCTGTCTCCCTAACTCTATCTGTAAGATGAGAATATTATCTACCATCTATAAGTCAGACACGTAAGAGTCAAAATGAGGAGTATGAAAGCACTTTTTTAAACTGCTGAGTGTTAAACACATGAAAAATTGTTTTTGTTGCTTCCAAATTCCTTTAGGAACCCATTTACAGATTTCACATTAATAGAGCTCTTGGACTTGACAGTTGTGAGCATTCTAAAATGCCTCATTAAAAAGTTGACAGTATTTAACGCTGCCCTGACTTCAGATCTTCCTTTGCAACTACAGTGGGTTGTTTCTTTTGGTGGTGACTCTTAATCCATCCACAGAGAATGTGTGTAGGTAGTTATCTAGGTTACTTTTCTAAAAGCGCTGTTTGGGTGGGGCTGAAAGTAGTTACCATCCCCATCTTCTTTGGTCGACACCCTTAATAGCTATAAGGTTTACTGGTTTCTTCATTCATTCAACAAATATTTATTAGTGGCAGCAATGTACTGAGCATTAATACTGGAAATGTAGAATGAACAAGACAGACAATGTCCTGACACTCACAGGGAGAGAGAGGCTATGAACAGGAAAATTGACTGTTTACGACGGGCACTTTCAGGATAATCAATAAACCGATATGTTATGGACGGTAATTGGCCACTTTGGATCGGATGGATGAGCAAGGCTTCTCTGAGGAGGTGGGATTTGAGCAGAGACCTGTCAGGAAGCAGGCCTGTGGTTATCTGGCTAGAAGGAAGGTCACACAAAGGCTCTAAGGGAGGGTGCTTGGCACCTTTGCAGAACAACAAGGAAACTGAGACTGGGTGGTAAGAAATGAGGTCAGAGAGAGAGCAGGGCCAGATCATATCAGCGTTGCAGGCCTGGTAAGACCTTTGGGTTATATTCTGAGAGAAATGGGAAGTGGAAAGTTTTGAGCAGAGGACTGGCAAGATTTGACTTCAGTGTAAAATCACTCTCTGATTGCTGTGACTCTAGCCGACAAAAGGACTAAAACAGGATGGCCAATAATACCACGTTGGTGGCTTGTGTAGCTCACTGGGCAGGAGGAGGTGATGCATGGTCTAGATACATTCTGAAGGTTGAGTTGTCATGATTTACTGATGGATGGAACATGAGCTGTGTCAGTTTCCCAAGACTGCCCAACAAATCACAACTGGTTAGATAAAAATAACAGTCACTTTTCTTCTCTCACAGTTCTAGGGGCCAGAAGTCCAAAATCAAGGGTCAGTGGGAACTCTCCAAAGGCTCCAAAGGCTCTGGGAGAGAATCCTTTCATGTCTCTCTAGTTTCTGGTGGATCCCGATGTTCCTTGGCTTGTACCAGCAAAACTGTAATCTCTTTCTTCACATGGCCTTCTCCCTAGTATATCTGTGTCTCAAACCTCTCTTGATCTAAGCATACCTATCATTGTATTGAGGGTCCATCCTAAATCCAGAATGGTCTCATTTCAAGATCCCACTTCAAGATCTTTGGGTCTAAACCCACCCAGGTCTAAACCCGACTCCCAAATAAGCTCACAGTCACAAGTTCCGGGTAGATGTATCTTTTGGGGAGGCCACTATTCTGCCCACTACATGGGCCATGAGAGACAGGAGTCTAGCAAATAAGCAAGATCATCACTTTGAATTACATTTAAAACATTTCATGTTTTACTTGCCACTTCTCATTTAAACTTCAAAAGAACTTTGTGTGGCAGGTAGTATTATTGTCCCAATATTAGAAATAAGGAAACTAAGGCTCTGAGAATCGTGTATAGATCTGGAACCGAAACCCAGAATTCTTTAGCTGCACCCCAACTGCTTGCCTGCCTTGGGGTAGTAAGAAAATGTGGTCTTAGATGGAGGGCAATGAAGGGCACTGATAGAAAATCACAGCCTAATGGCAGAAAAATGATCTGCTTAGTTTTTTTGGTTACTGCAAACAGACCTCACCAGGTTTTTTCCTTATAGGAAGTCCCTCATATATAATAGAGTCCATTTTTGAGCAATAATGAGGGATTCGGTATTATGGTGGAATTTTGATTTTATCACACACAGGCAAACAGAACTATTTTCCCACATGAGTTGAGGCTTTTTTTCTAGCTTAATTCAAAGTCTTTTCTTAAATATTATCAAAACAGTCCATAATATGTATAATATTCATATGAATACTGAAGCATGTATTTTCAGGTGGGAAGGAGAAGAGGCTGGGACTCTGGGCATCTACAGCATTAACCAGGAGTAAAGGCAGAACTGAACCCGGTCAGAAATACCACGGGCTCTGCTGAGAAAATGGTCCACGAGCTGCACAACCATGAAGGACACTTTAGTGGATGTACCAAGAGTACTGGCCAAAACCCAGAGACCAGGAGCCCACACCCATGCAAACAGGATATATAATTTCTTTCAGCAACTAGGAAGGAGAAGTGTTGACCCAAACATTTCATGGGACATACTTGTACTGAACAATTATTCATTGTTTATCTGGAATTCAAATTTAGAAGGCAAGCAAGGTGTGACTTAGAGTCTGCAAGGCAATGCAGTGGAGTTTAGGACATAAGTCTTGGTACCAGCCAACCTGGATTTGAATCCTGGCTCTAGTACCTGCTAGGTCAACAGCTAGCCTTGGGCATGTCACTTAAACTCTGCCTTGATTTCTTCACCTATATAATGAGAACTTATATTAATACTGACCTTGTAGTTTTTTGCTTGGGGTTAAATGACTTCGTACGTGTAAAGTGCTGACAACTGTGAACAGTGCCCCACACAGTGTTCTCTCTGTGTTAGTTTGCGTTCCTTCACTTATAAATTGTCTCCTGACAGTGACTTTTAAATCAAAAAGAATTTTATATAGGTGAGGTTGAGTTGTAAATTCCAAAGAAAGGTTTTATCTGCTTGTTTGTTGTCAACTAAAATTTTCCTTTAGTTATAAATAGAGTGGCTCTCAATTTGGCCAGGACACCCCCAATTTCTGACTGCTGCCCTAATAGAATTATTAAAAGTTCCCACCTTTTGTTCTCCAGAGTGTTCCAGTTTGGGCAGTATGTCTTATGGTCATTCTAGTTACAGATATATTGAGAAGTTACTCTTCTTTAAAAAGAGAAGTTTCTCTTCTTGCACAAGTGGGTTACAGTGTCAACGTTTCAATACCGGCCTCTCAGCCATACACATGTAATGGTTGTTACCAGAGTCCATTTCTATTTGCTACAAAGAAGAACTAACTTCTCTTTCTAAAATATATATTTATAAAAACATTCGAGGACTCCTCATTGCCTGAATGATAAAATTTTAAAAATCCAACTTACCTTTACTTACTAGATACTTTCCTCTTTCTGATTCTTCCTCCATATTCCCCAGCCACCAGCTGCACACATCTGCCCCCTCCAGAAACCATATAGAACGCTTAGCTTCTATCAGTCCCTCTGCCTGAAATGCTTCCCCCCACCACCCCGCTTCTACCTTCGACTAATAGATCTACCTCATCTTTTAAGGATCTGCTCAAAGTTTTCTTCCATCATAAAACCTTTCACACTGCATCTTTGTTGGCTGTGCATGTCTATAGCCCATCTTTGTTTAGGAGCTCCTTGATGGTAATAACTTTGTCTGTAGAATCCCAATACATCCACATTGTTACATAGAGTACTCTGTGAACATTTTATTGAATTGATTTGAACTTCCGACGAGGACCGATATATAGTATACACCCTGCAAAAAGTCTTCATAATGCTTTTTCTCCTCTACATATGATTTTACAAAAAAAAAATAATCTTGTAGGAAACAGAACACTTGTGTCTCCTTTGGAAAATTAGAAAATTCACTTTGAACAAGGAACCCTGCAACCAAAATGAGTTCTCTGCCCAAGGAAACACTGTTAATATGCAATAACATATTACAAAGGATTTAAAATTCTTTTCCAGACTTTCACATTTTTATGAAGTTAAAAAGTTTGCATAACTTCAACCCACAGTTCCCAGTACAAAATAACTCCTAAATATTTGTATCTTGTGGGAGTGTTTCTCCAGTCTTTGAATTCATAGAACACTTCACTTTTTCCCTGTAGGTTTTCCATCGCTTTAGAAAAGAATAGGGACCATAACACAGATGTTCTCTAGGAGAGGAACCGATCCAATCCCTGAAATTCACATGTCATCCCAGCTGCTTGTGTGCAGGCATCCGGTGTCCTCCTTCCTGGGGTCCTACAGACCCGCTTCTGAGTAGGTCATCAGGGTAAAGTGGAAAACACACTGGCCTGGGAAACCAATACTATCGCTAGTTAACAATGCAACTCTGGGGTTACCTTCTCCGAACTTTCATTTCCTCCCCTGACGAGTGAAGGATAGATAGCTAAGGGATTTCTGCAGGGCATGTTCATTATGGTTGGCTTCCTAATGAGACGAGCAGAGAAAATGCTAAGACATTTGTACTTACCAACAGAGATGGAAAATCCTAGACGAAATCTTAGAACCTGGAATTGAGGACTGGATGAGCAGGGGGATGATATATATTGTGATTAAGGAGGTTTTTTCCCCCCCAGGAATGGAAGGGTGGTTTCACTTCAGAAAAATGTTTAACCTGAGAAAGGGCATCTACGGAATAACACGGCAAATATCATACTTAATGGCAAGATATTAGAAGCATTTTCCCACACTTAGAGTTCCAGCCATAACAACACTCCTGAACTCTACGATTCAGTAGCTTTACTTTGGTGTCTAGTCAGGAGACTAATTAAAACTCTCAATGTTTAAAAACAAAACAACACTGTCCCATCTGCACTTCCCTGGTCAGCAAATGACAATTCTGCTTTTCCAGTAGCTCTTATACAAAAACCCTTTGGCTCACAGTCAACACCCACAGCGATAAGTCATGTGGATAGACTCTGCCCCTAATTTGCTGTGAGGAAAATGGCACTCTCCTCTCCCAAACCCACAATTCTGGTGTAAGCATGAGAATAGAGATGAATTCTACCACCTATCTGTCCAGTGTTCCTCCAAACTGTCAAGGTCAACCCCAGTAAGGAAAACCTGAGACACACACAGCCAGGAGGACTCGAGGCAAGACTACCAAATGCAATGCCCACCAAGTAAGAGTAAGAAAAGGCTCTTTATTCAGAGCTGAAGGGGAGTCAGCCACCACCACTTGTGTTTGGCAGAGACTCAAAGGCAGGCAGCGGGCTGGGAAAGCTTTAGAGAGGCGAGAAGGGAAAGCTTCAGGTACACCCTGATTACAGGTTGCCGGAGGAGGAGGCTGCCGACAGGCCAGCTAGAAGCACGGCATTCTGTGTGGCTGACTAGGGCTGTGTAGGTGGCCTTCTCTGGTTGGCCCTAAATCGGAAGCTGTCAATTATTAATCCAACCCTGGCCACTCGGGGGCTGATTGCTACAAGGGTGGCTTGTCTATACAGTCTGGCCACTGCCCATGTGTACATTTGGTCTCTCAGGGGTATCCTGGTTGAGATCCTGGAACTGAAAAGGACGTGAGGTTAAAAACCAAGGAAATCTGAATGCAAGTATGGACTTTAGTTAATAAGGGAGCAACAGTGTTTCATTCACTATAACACACGTGCCACACTCACGTCAGAGGTTAATAACAGAGGAAACTAGGTGTAGGTATAAGGGAACTCTCTGGACGATCTCCTCCATCTTTCTGTGAATCTAAAGCTGGTGTGAAAAGTAAAGTCTATTTCTAAAATCACCGACCCTGCACTTTCTCTCACCCTCCACACCTAATCCTTGGGCACATCCTTCGTCAGGATTTGACCACAGCCCCCGCTGCTGTCACCTGAGCCCCGACTTCCTCATCTGTCACCTGGAAGTCTTCACTAGCACCCTACAGGGGCCCACCTGTCTCCACTCCTGCCTCTACGGTACTTTTCCACAGAGCTGCACAGTGTGCAGCAGGATCCAGCCTCTAGAACCTCTCTGCGTCACCACCCACCAAACTTCCCCTTGCTCATCTGCTCCCACACTGGCCGTGGGGCTGTTTCTCAAGGGCACCCACGCCGCTCACACCTTGGGCCCTCCGCTTCCTCTTCCTGAGCACTGCTTTGCTTCCTCATGTCGTTTGAGTCCCAGAGAGACCCTTGCTCAACCCCTCACTTTATTTTCCTTCCTAAAGCTTAGCACTTTCTGACATTACCATATAAATGGAAATATTTCTTTGCATCTTGTTCACCACCTGCATTATAAACGTAAGTGTCTGTGAACTCAAGAACAACTTTCTGTTTTGTCACCACTGTGTCCGCAGTGCTGCCCTCAAGAACTTCGTAGGCAAGCGACAGTTGTTAAACGAATGAATACATTACGGGGATGTATTGAGGGTCAGATGTAATGAGGCAGAGGGCTCTTCTTCTTTCCTAAAGTCTCACAATTTGGATTCCATCAAATTAAAACTCTTCTTGCAGAGATGAAGTTCTTTGTTTACTTAGATATAAAATACATTTTATTTAGTGTGGGTCCGTTAAACGTGGCTTCAGAAACTCCATCTGAGGTGGGAGATCAGTCAGATTCCTCACATAATCTGTCAGCATAGGCACGTGGCAATGTCCGTGGCTTAACTTTCTAGATGTCACAATTCCTGGAAGCTTTTGCAGATATTCACTCAACCAGTGTTTACTGACTGAAACACTATGCCAGAAACCATGGGCCAAAAATAACATGAACTAATTCCTGCACTGAAAGAGATCACAGTCGGTAGGAAAGATAATGTACCCAGAGCATGAAAACACAGGGAAGAAAACTGGGGGTCTTCTAACCACTCTGCACAAAATGCCAGGGAGACCACAAACCGTGGGACAGTAACTACATGGTACTGTGGGAAACACCTGATCTTTTCCATACAGCTTTGGGGATAGGAGTCCTTGCTGCTGGCCCTCAGGAGACGGGTCTCCACGGTTTTGTCATGCACCATTACTTTTGGGACTAGGCCGTTCTATTTGGAGACTCTCTGTTCCCTTGGATCCATTAACTGCACTAATTGCTTCTCCTACTCCCTCCAACTGCAACTTCTGTCTTATAAAACTTATTCTTTTGTTTTAGTCCTCCTGCCTTCTTCTTTGAGAAATACCTATTTTGCATGCAGCTCGTGCACTGGAGTCACCGAACAAAGGTTTAAATCCCGGCTCGGTCACATTTTGTTCCTGCTCTCCCCAGACACACACTCATGAGAGCCAAGGGAGACACTCCTCTCACATTCCTGCTATGGAGACGGGCAGGAAACAGCACGGAGTTGACAAATCCTCACTCTCTAGCTTGCTGGAGTCACTGGGTACCACCCCTCAGGGCCCTCACTCCCTCCATCTTCCTCTATAGCTCCCCCGCCCCCCACAACCAACACATTCCACTTTTTTAAAGTCTGCCAGCCCCATGTGTGCACTCCCTATGTGTAGACAAGAGAAAGAATCTACTCCAAGAGCTTTAACAGAAACCCTCAGTCCTGCATGTCTGTCTCCAATGCTTCTTTAAAACCTCAGTTCCCATTTCTAGCCACCTAGAAAACTCACCATCTTCTCAAATTCAATCAGCTAAAAGATAAACTCATCCTATCCATGAAACTTTTTTAAGATTTTGCCTTTTCCATTTCATGAATACTTATCACTATTATCCAATACTCAGAAAGACTGTTTGACAGGTCTCTCTCTTCCACCAAGCATATTCATCAGGTCCCAGACCTGCTAAAGCTTTGACCACGGTGAAGCTCCATGGGCCCATAGGAAGGTAGGAAGACTTCCAGGTGAGCCATGATGAGGTCGGGGCTAAGATGGGAGCAGTGGCACAGTGGACCCGTGCTCAAACACTGACCCTACGTAAGTCGGCAATTTGCTCTTTCCAGAGACTGCATCCTAAAAGCACAGATCTCCCTTATTTAGTAAGCATAAGTCCAGATTTTTGCTTCACATGTTAAGCACTTTTTCAAAGTTTGATTTGATTTGGTATTGTTTTCATAGGTAATATATGGACAGAGCATAAAAATCAAAGGTTCAGAAAACTGTGTAGTGTTAAGTTTCTCCCACCAGCCTGTTCTCCAACCTCCTAGTTCCCTTCCTCAGAGACAATCACTGCTCTGTGTATCCTAAGCACACAGGTATGCTATTCTTTCTCTTGGGTTTTCTACACGACTGGAAATATTATACCTTAGTGCTTGGGGTGTGTGTGTGTGTGTGTGTGTGTGTGTGTGTGTGTGTGTGTGTGTGTGTAAAATACCACATCTCTCTCTACACACACACACACACACACACACACACTTGCACACACATATATAGATCTTGGAGCTCATCCACTATCACTATGTTTACAGCTATTTCATTTTAAACAGCTACATACCCTTCCATTAAATGGACTACATTTGTCAACAATTTCTTTAACTTGCACCAATTCCTGAACATAGTTGATTCCGATCTTTTGCTAATACCAGCAAATCTATATTGAGTCTACTTAGTTATGTGTCATTTTACATACATACAAGCATTTCTGTTGAATGAATTCCCATAAGTAGAATTACTTGATCAAATGGTATTTATATCTAGAATTTTGATAAATACTTCCAAATTGCTCTGCATTGAGAATTTATTAATTTATACTCTCACTGGCTAGGTATGAGGCCTGCTTCTCTAACTCTTCTCCAACTATACTTCGTTATCTAGTGTTTGAGTCTTTGCTGATTTCCAAGTGGAAAATGTATCTCTTTGCATTTATCTTGCGAAGAGTGAGACTAAGTATTGTATGCGATTGAAAGTCATTTGTATTTCTTTTGTTGATCTTTATCTTACATTATATCATTGATTTTTAAAAATAGATTATAGGAGGTGTTTATGCCATAAAAGAATTAGACCTATTATGAGAAACATTACAAATATCTTGCCTTCTTTGTAATTTGGATTTTGACTCTGTGGGGTTTTATGTGTGTGTTGCCATATAGAAATTTCTGCTCTTTCTAGAGTCAAAGTTATTAACTTTTTACAGCCAATTCATCTATATTAAAGTAAAAGATGACATTTTCACTAGAACCCTGTGTTATAAATAGATTGTGTTCGAGAAAATTGACCTCTTTATGATGCTTTGTCTTCCTATCTAATGGTCTTTTTATATGCCCCGATAGTGTTTGATTTTTTACAAAATACAGAACTTTAGTATTTAACTTTTTCTTAGGTATTTTACCTTTCAGCTCGCTGTTGCCAATAGTCTTTTCTTCTACTGCATTTCCTAATTGAGTATTACTTACACATAGGAAGGGCTATTCATTCTATCACATCAATTTTGTAGCCATTCACCTCATAGAACTGGCTTGTTTCCAATAGCCAATGAATTGATTTGCTTTTATTTACTCATCCTTTACCATATTTACACTTCTTAAAGTATTTTTTAAAGATTTTATTTATTTGTCAGAGAGAGGGAGCACAAGCAGAGCAAGGGGCAGGCAGAGGGAGAAGCAGACTCCCCACTGAGCAAGGAGCCTGATGTGCGACTTGATCCAAGGACCCTGGCATCATGACCTGAGCCGAAGGCAGATGCTTAACAGACTGAGCCACCCAGACATCCCCATATTTACACTTATTATTTCTCTCATCTAACTTTCTTAAACTAACCAAGATTTTGTTTGTTTGTGTCCTACAATATGGTCCGTTAACTCCAATATTTTATGGGTGCATGAAAATAACGTGAAGGTATGATAACTTAATTCTATGCAAAGCCAGTATACCTATTACTTTCATTATTTATATATCCCATGGACAAACACTTCTTCTTCCCTTGCTATGTCATGAACTGAGATGCAGGAATTAAAATCTTCGATACCTAATAGGTCTCTATTTCCTCTTGTGTTTCCTGAAATTTTTCTTTAACTATGCTCCTACGAGGTTATTTGATTCATGGTTCTCCATAATGGTGAGATCACCAAAATGGATTGTACCCTTTACCGTTTTCTTCACATTTGCCTGACAGGCCTTTGCTCATTCTTTAATTTTCAATTTTTAGGAGTTATTTTATTTTAGGTCTATCTCTTGAATTTTGGAAATATAATTAAATTTTGCTTTATGATTCAAATGTTGATTTTTTTCTTTCCATGAGGAGTTAATCAACTTACTTTTACTTATATGACATATATGTTTACTTTTTGTCTGACATCATATTATCTTTTGTTATATTTTTATAATATTTTCTTATATTATCTATAATGTAGTATATGTGTGTGTATTATCTGATAATTTAGAAAGTTCATATTTTGTTTTAATGATTACCCTTATAATTACTACTTTATGCAATATATTTGACTGCCTATAAAGCGTCTATGGAAGATGAAACCAGAATATGCCCATGGCCTTGCCTTACGGCTACCCACCCATTTTAGCTAGTTATATATTTTTGGTAGTATCTCCCCATATGTATGTATGTTTGTTTGTTTATTTATTTATTTGAGAGAGAGACAGAGACAGAGAGCATGAGTAGGGTTGGGGCGGGGCAGAGGGAGAGGGAGAAGCAGATTGCCCGCTGAGCAGGGAGCCCGACTTCGGGCTCGATCCCAGAACCCTGAGATCATGACCTGAGCTGAAGGCAGATGCCCAACCAACTGAGCCACCCAGGTGCCCCATCTACCCTTATGTTTTTAAATCAAACACCTGTGCTATTTGATTTCTTGGTTTAAAACCGTTCCCAAGAGTCTTCTTCATCTTCCAGGCTGTAACGCCAACCTTAAACCCTTACCTCATCCGAGAAGCAAAACCAGAGACTAGGACAAGCCAAAAACCCAGTCCCTGCAGCAGAAAATCTGACAGGGCAAATGCAAAAGTCAAATCAGCGGCAATTGGCCATTCTGAGATCTTAGAGTTTCAGAAATCTGGAGAGAGAGGAGCAGGGAGGTATGAAGGGAAGCAATGCTTTTCAGTTATGTTTGGAGAAGTAAAATAAAATGGACTTTGCTTTTAAGACTATTCACGAAAATGAAGTGCTCTGTGCCATTTTTCAAGTGGGAGCCTGTGAAGGAGGTCAGGGAAGAAAGGTCACGTTTTGAGCATGCAGGTTTGGCTGCTACTATCTATAGAAGCGAGGGTGCTTCTAGCCATAAAGCTCAATCCTATAATTGAAGATTAAGAGGTAAAATGGGCTTTGCTTCTTGGTAGTGCCCAAGGTCGATCTCGTTAGATCATCTCCTGCAACTTCAGCTCTACTTTGGATTCTGCCCTGCTCCTGGCAAGGACTTGCCCCATCCTGTCCTCTGACATTTAATACCAAGTATTCACATCCACAAAGAAAAGGAAAGCTAGAGAAGTTAGTAAATGTGGAGTGCCTGATGTGTACCAGGCTCTCTCTGGAGCTTTTCAGGTGTTAGCTCATTCAAACCCCCTCCTGTTACTATGTTTCTATTCAGGGAGTCTCTAAAAGGTAAGAGCCAAAGCCCACACACATTATAAGCGGTAGGATTCAAATCTTTGCCAGATTTCAAAACTCTCTCTCTCTTTTCCTTGTTAATTACAACTCTGTATCTTAAAGCAGTTTTAGGTTTATAGAAAAATTGAGTAGAAAGTACAGAGAGTTCCCATATACCACCCCCTAACCAAAGTTTCTCCGTATTAATATTTTGCATTAATGTAGTATGTTTGTTACAAGTGGTGAGCCAGTATTGATGACACAGTTTCACTGTCCTACAATTCCCCAGTGCTTCACCTGTTCATCTGTCCCTCCCTCACCCTGATCCCCTGGCAACCACTTATCCTTTTAATGACTCCACCAATTTTGCCTTCTCCGGGACATCATACAGTGAGAATCATACAGTACTTAGCCTCTTCAGACTGGTTTCTTTTACTTAGTATTGTGCATTTCAGTTCTTCCTTGCCCTTCCGTGGCTCGACGACTCATCTCTTTTTATCACTGAATAATATCCCGTCGTATGGGTGTTCCACAGTTTGCTTATCTATTCACCTATTGAAGAATACCTTAGCTGTTTCCAAGTTTTGACAACTATGAACAATGCCTCTATAAGCATTCATTTTTGTGTGGACAAAAGTTTTCAGCTCATTTGGGCAAATACCATGATTGCTGAATTGTAAGGCAAGAGCATGGTTAGCTTTGCAGGAAACCACCCAATTGTCTTCCAAAGTGGCTGCCATTTTGCCGTCCCACCAGCAATGAATCAGAGCTGCTGTGTTCTTCCACATCTTTGTCAGCATTTGGTGGTGTCAGTGTTGTGGACTTTAGCCATTCTAAGAGGTGTGTTGTGTGTAATGGATGTTTTAATTTGCAACTCCCTAATAACATGTGATGTTGAGCATCTCGTCAGATGCTTATTTTCTATCCGTATATCTTCTTTGGTGGTGCGCCTGTTCAGATCTTTTGGCAATTTTATTTTGTTTTTATTTTTTTTTCAGATCTTTTGGCAATTTTAAATATCAGGTTGCTTGTTCTCTCATTCTTGAATTTAGGGTTTAGATTTTTAAGAGGTGAATTTGGTCTTTCAGGAATTGTTCTATATCACCTAGGTTATCAAGGTTGTGGGCATAGAGTTGTCCCTAATACTTCTTTATTATCCTTTTAATGTCCCCGAGACTGTGGTGATAACCTTTATTTCATTCTGACATTAGTAATTTGTGTCATCTTTTAATCTTAGTTAGCCTTGCTAGAAGTTTATCATTTTATTGATTTTTGTCAAGGAAACAGCTTTTGATTTCATTAATGTTCTCTATTAATTTCTTTTTTTTTAAATTTTATTATGTTATGTTAGTCACCATACAATGCATCATTAGTTTATGATGTGGTGATCCATGATCCATCGTTTCTCTATTAATTTCTTGATCTCAATTTTATTGATTTCGGTTCTAATCTCTATTTTCATTTTCATCTAGTTCAACATATTTTAAATGTTTCTTAAGATTTCCTTGACCCTTGTGTTACTTAGAAGTGTGCTGCTTAATCTCAAGCAGAGTGGGATTTTACAGCTTCCCTTCTGTTACCGCTTTATTGATTTCTAGTTGAATTTCACTATGGGCTGAGTGATACATTTTATGATTTCTCTTCTTTTGAATTTGTTAAAGTGACTTTTGAGGCCCCGAATGTGGTCAGTCTTGGTAAATGTTCCATGTGAGCTCAAGAAGAATGCATATTCTGCTGAAGTATTCTGTAAATGTCAATTAAATTAATTTGATTGATGGTGCCGTTCAGTTCAACGGGGTCCTTGCTGATCTCCTGCCTGCTGGATGTGCCAGTTTACTGATAGAGGGCTATTGAAGTCACTAATTGTAATAGTGGATTCATTTATTTCTCCTTGCAGTTTTATCAGTTTTTGCCTTATGTATTTTGATGCTCTGTTGTTAGTTGCACACAGTAAAAACTTGATGAAGTGAACTTTTCATCACTATGACCTCTTTATCCCTGATAAGTTTTCTTGCTCTCAAGTCTGCTTTCTCGGAAATTAATAGAGTTACTCCCACATCAAGTTACTGATAAAGGAAGCACAGCTGATCACAGAAACATCCTGTAAAATATCATTTTTTCACCAACCTCTCAGCTTTCATGGCTTCTTTTTAAAAAAGACTATCTCTCTCTACTAGACTATAAGCTCCTTAAGAACAGGGCCTTTGCAGGTGCCTGGGTGGCTCAGTTGGTTAAGCGACTGCCTTTGGCTCAGGTCATGATCCTGGAGTCCTGGGATCGAGTCCCGCATCGGGCTGTCTGCTTCTCCCTCTGACCCTCTTCCCTCTCATGCTTTCTATCTCTCATTCTCTCTCTCTCTCAAATAAATAAATAAAATCTTTAAAAAAAAAAAGAACAGGGCCTTTGCTTTATTGTTGTAACTCAAGGGTCCGGGTACTCAATATAATAGTTGATGATTTGAACTGAATGAGATCATGACATTTTAGCAATAATTACACATTTTAAGAACATTAAAAGCACAATTTAACTCATTTTTTAATGAAATATGTGCAAATTCAAAAAGCAACCTGAAAGAATTGAGAAACATGAAAGTGTTATTTAACAATAAATATTCGTCAGCATATACACATGGAGAAGACATTCTCTTCCTGTTGTAAGTAAGCTGTTACTTCTCAAGCACATAATGACAGACTGGACTAAACAGTATTGAGAGCCAGTGCTTTCTAAATTCTATAATTGTAATAATTTAATCTATTAACTTGAAAATATCTTTGTGTCATTTTTGTAAATACCCACTAGGGGGCGAGATAATGTGCCCCGTGAGTAACATGGGTGAAAAGAATGGGCTTTTACCACAGCATCAAGAGGGTGCACGTGAATCCTTCGCACCATGGACACTCCACTTAAAGTGAAGGAGCCATCTGAATACTTAAAAATTTAAATAAATCTTACGTGAAATCGATACTTAATTTGTCTGTTTCTGGGAATATTCTCTTTGAGCCAGAAGAGGGAGCTCAAAGCTTATTTTTTTTTTTTCTTTTTGACTTTAGCCCTTGACTGCCTAGACTCTTCATCTTTTAAGACCCTGAATTTTCCTAGACGTTTTAAAAGATCATTTGAAGTTCAGGTAATGTGCCCTTATATACCTACTTGGTTAAAAAAAAAATAAATTGCCGTTAAGGAATTACTTATTATAATAATATGAAAATAATATGAAAGTATCACAGTATTTAGAGAATAATTTACTTGTTACCATTTTAACCATGCAAAGGATAAGAAATCACTTTAGGAGCGCCTGGCTGGCTCAGTCAGTGGAGCGTGCGACTCTTGATCTCAGGGTTATGCGTTCGAACTCCACTTTGGGGGCAGAGATTATTCAAAAATAAAATCTTAAAAAAAACGAAAAAGAAATAACTTTAGAGATCCTCAAATATTAAAATGAAAAAATAAGAATGAATCATTTCTCAAAATAAGCACAAGGAGTATATATATATATATATGATCTAATAGAATAAAAGCTATAAGCAACATCCTACTGGCCACTTGGTAAAGGTTAAAATCTTTATATGGGTTAATTTTTTCCTAGCGTATACAGATTTGCCTTTTTCTTTAAATTCCATTTTAATGCACAAATTTGGATACACAGGGATTTTCATGGCAATTCTAATTATTTTCTAATTTCATTATTTGTCTTGGACAATGACTTGTTGAGAATTGTGTCATATTTTCCTATATATGTGGATTTTGTTCATGTTTTTATTTACTGATCTCTAATTTTATTGCACTGAGATACAAGAATGTTGTCCTCCATATCCTGCCACTTCTCTGATGTTGAATGCTGAAACTTGCATTTTGGGTTTTTCTTTTTTTTTAGATTTTATTTATTTATCTGTCAGAGAGAGAGAGCACAAGCAGGGCGAGCGGCAGACGGAGAGGGAGAAGCAGGCTTCCAGCCGAGCAGGGAGCCCGATGCGGGGCTCCATCCCAGGACCTTGGATCATGACCTGAGCTGGAGGCAGCCGCTTAACCGACTGAGCCACCCGGGCGCCCCTGCACTGTGGTTTTATCTAAGGGTTTATATTGTGGGTGCAGGGTGGTGTGTGTATGTGACGCAAGATGTGACTTCTTTTGTTGTCTTAGTGTTGCGGCAGAAGTCACAGAGCTTGTCCACGTACATCTTTGCTAGGCATTGTGAGAGAAGGGGAAACTGGTTTTACTACCTGTAGGTCGTCACTCACTTCGAGGGGGTATGTGACCAGCCTAGGGGACTGGTTATGCGTTGATAAAGGGTCAGAAAGGAAATGTTTCTTTCAAGAGAGTAGGAGAGCCTCGGTGTTTCTCCTCTCTGTCCAGATGTGGTACAAATGCACTCTCATTTTAATCAAGGAGCACATCTCAAAGAACCAGTCAGAGAGCTAGACAACTACTCCCTAGAAATTGCAGACACAGTAATTGACACCTGACTCATGAATTCAAAAGGTATGAGCCCGGCTAAAGCGTCCATCTGAAGATGGAATGTACTTTCACAGTCTATCAAGGCAAAAGCAGATGCATAATACCTATGCATGAAATCTTTCAAGATTTTATAGATGCTTGAGAGGGAGACACCCCCAAGAGCATGACCTGAGGGGATGAGGTGACTACAACAGAAGGGTGAACTGTTAGAAGCTAATGGCCAGGCTGGGGGTTTAGAAGCATGTTTAAGGTTTTCTCTTAAAAAAAAAACCAATAATCTCATAGAAGTGCCTCTTAAGAGAAAGCGCCGGAATATGGGTGTGGCATACAGGGCAAAGTTTCATACCGGACTTTCTTTCCAAGATTGCTCCTCTTTCCTTAATCCCATTTTTATGCTCCTTCTCTCCCTCACTGGCCACAAACACATCCAGGAAGTGAGCAAGGGCGTGTACTGGGGAAGAAGCAAGAAGCCAACAACCATGTCCTCTTTCTCCAAGGAAGGCTTTTGACCCCGTGACTGCTGAGCTGAGGAAGAGAATCATCTATAATTGGGCGAGACTGTGCACTTGGTCATATTGGACTGGAGATTTATTAAGTGACTGGAAGGTCCGAACTAGTCAAGGTTACACTTAGGAGAGAGTCCTTAGAGGTGGAAAGATGAGCTGGTTTCTCCTTGCACTTTACAACAAGCTCGATAGTTCAATAAATCATATATAAAGACAAAAATACATCTGTATCTTTATCCATTTCTGTACCTATATTTATACCTACATGCACATGCTCATTTATGTTCATCCAAGGTTGTTAATTATGCTTTTAAAACATGTTCTACTTTGCCAAACTTTGACATTTTTCACTTTTCCTTAAAATTCTTTCAATTTTTTCTTTGTATATTTGGGGCTATATATTTAGGCTCAGAGGGATTCACAATTATGGTTTCCAGCTATATTATTTTATCTGTATGTAAAAATTAGTGTCCCTAAGAAATCTTTTGCCTTACAGTCTATTTGATTTGATATTAATCTCCTGATAGCAACTTTCCTTTGGTATTTGTTTTGTGTATCTTTTTCCCATATTTGAAATGTCTACTTTCCTGCATCATTATGCTTTAAATATGTCTTTTAAATAGCAAAGGGCTGGGTTTTACTATTTCATATATGACTCTCTGACTTTTATCTGACACGTTTAATCCATTTTATTGTTTTAATTTATATTTTAGATTTACTTCTGTGGTCTTACTTTGTGCTTTTATTTTTATGATTTTTAAAAGCTCTCTCTCTTTTTTTAATTAGATTAATAAACATTTCCATAATTCCCTTTTTCCACTTCACAGACTGCTCCCCACACTGACTTTATTTCTATACTTTGTAGGAACACTTGATTGAAAAAGTTAATTTTCTTAAAATAATACAAGAAATTTAAAACCCAAAGCTCTTACGTCTAAGGCTTATTATGTAAAGGAGTAGGCTGAGCCTACCTATTCTTAAATCTCACTCTCCAGAAGCATCTCCTTTGAACACCTTTAAGTCTTTCTTCTAATAATAGTTGAATCTCTAAACAACATTTACATTTTTCAATTTTAGACACTATCTATTGAATTACTGTTATGGCTATTTTCCTAGGATTTTCTCTTTACACTTATCCTGGTACTTGTATTGGGTTTCCTGCCCCTAGACCCCATGACCGTCCTAGCTCTTAGTTCACCCGTCTGTTTTGAGACAATGTATCTTTCTGTAGATTACTTAGAAAGGAAGTGCCCAGGAAGCAATTTTTTTCTGAACCTGCATGTCTGAAATAAATATATTTATCCTGCACTCATATTGATTCTTTGGCTAGGCATTCAGGTATGGAATTCTAAATTGAAAATCATTTTCCCTTGGAACCTCAAAAGCATTGCATCTTACTTTCCAATATTTCTATTGGGAGGTATAATGTCATTCTCTCGCTGATTGTGTGATTTGTCCTGGAAACCTTCAAGTTTGTCTCTTAATATATTGGTCTGATATTTCACAATGACCAGCATTCCTAAGAAACTATTTTCCCCACTCATTCTACTGTGTACTCACTGGGGCATTTCCAGTCTGGATTCCCGTGACATTTCATCCTCCAAGTTCTCTGTATTATACCTTTGATGTTTTCCTTTTCTAGATTTTCTATTCTCTCCTTCTAAACCCCCTGTTATTTGGATATTAGAGCTCTCTAACTGGTTCCTTAATTTTCTTATCTGTTCTCTCCTATTGCCAATATGTGCTTTTCATTCTACTTTCCGGAATATGTTTTCAACTTTGTATACTAACTCTTCTGTTAAAATTTGTTTCGATAATTCTGTTTTCCCTTTCCAAAGTTTTTTTTTATTATCATTCTCCTTTTTCTTTTCTTTTTTTTTTTAAAGATTTTATTTATTTATTTGAGAGACAGAGAATGAGAAATAGAGAGCACGAGAAGGAAGAGGGTCAGAGGGAGAAGCAGACTCCCCGCTGAGCAGGGAGCCCGATGCGGGACTCGATCCCGGGACTCCAGGATCATGACCCGAGCCGAAGGCAGTCGCCCAACCAACTGAGCCACCCAGGCGCCCCATCATTCTCCTTTTTCAATGAAAATTCTTGTTATTATTTCGAGGTTGTAGTAACTTTGGTGTTTCACAGAATATTAATCATAGTTACACTGAAAGATCTGCTTAATCTTCCAGGTTCCTTTTTTTCTCTTCAATGATTTTTATTTCTCCTTTTTTTTTTTATGATGGGGGTTTCCCTTTAATGTGTAGCAATCATGAGCTGTCTATTCATATTTAAGAACAAGGCCCTTAAAAGCAAACTAGAATTTCTATCACTCTGTTGTCCTCCCCAAATGATACAGAATGCCCAGTTTTTGTTCTTTTGGGTTGGTTAGTTCCATTAAAGGGGAGTCTTTTTATCTTCCATCAGAGAGGGTCAGCCTGGGCGGCTGAGGACTGAGCTTGCAGACCTTTACGGAACTGCCTGCAGTCATGTTAGCCCCGCACCTCTGCTCGTAGACACGCCCAGGACCTGCAACTCTACAACTTTTCTAGTCCAGTTACTTCAGAGAATAAACTCTAGTTCCCGCGGCAGTGAGGGAAGAGGAGTCAGCCTGTTTGCAGCACAGAGGCGTTTTGAGGTTCAGACTCTCTTTGTGCTGTTCTTCCATCTATCCTCTTTTCACTCATCCTCCAAACCCAACTTCAGCAACACCTGTTGCCCCCACTGCTTCTGCCTTTCCTGATGCTGTGGCAGGGGTCAGATGCTTTCTTACGGGCTTCACCTGTTAGGTGCTCCTGAATTTCTATTTTCCCCGCTCTGATACACTCTTCTAGGTCCTACACTTTATGTTGCCAATCGATTTCTTAAACACAAGGCTCTGTGCTATCATCCCCGCTGGTCCCTTTTTACTTGTGGTTCTTTCTTTCTTACTCATTTGTTGCCATTTTAGTGGGTGTTGGGGAATAAGTGGTGCTAAACACATATGTACAAACTGGCATGTTTATTTATTTATTTTTAAAGATTTTATTTATTTATTTGAGAGAGAGAGAGAACAAGAGATAGAAAGCACGAGAGGGAAGAGGGTCAGAGGGAGAAGCAGACTCCCTGCTGAGCAGGAAGCCCGATGTGGGACTCGATCCCGGGACTCCAGGATCATGACCTGAGCCGAAGGCAGTCACTTAACCGACTGAGCCACCCAGGCGCCCCAAACTGGCATGTTTAGTAAGCAATCCTACCTTCACTTTTGTATGCCTACTGGACTTAGGAAGGATACATTTATTCAAATAGATCTGTCCTCTTCCTGAATAATAATAGGTCCATAGAATGATTTAACTGTACCTCTTTGTCCATCTGCCAAGTTATTATGGCCTAGGATTTTGGTTGATTTTAAATATCACACTAATTGGGGTGCCTGGGTGGCTCGGTCAATTAAGTGTTTACCTTTGGCTCAGGTCATGATCCTGGGGTCCTGAGATCAAGCCCCACATCAGGCTCTCTGCTCAGTGGGGAGCCTGCTTCTCCTTCTCTCTGCAGCTCCCTCTGCTTGTTCTCTCTCTGTCTCTCTCTCTCTCTCTCTGGCAAATAAGTAAACAAAATCTTAAAATAAAATAAACATCCCACTAATTATATCATGTGTTGTGGCTGTTTTTAAATTTAATTCTACATTTTAAAATATCCACATTTTATCACTATTGCTTCTAGGGCCCATTCCTTCATTTTGGGTTCACCGGTTTTTATTCCTGCACTACATTAGCGAGGGTCTATGAGTAAAATGTCTTGTTTATAATGTCTTATCTTTGCCCTCAGTTTTAGATGGGAGTTCATAGCATGGTCTTGCCTTCTAGATGATTATTCTCAGATTTATATTGCAGATCCTGTTCTGCCTTTGCTTGGGACCCATAAGAAGCAGCCATCAAGACAGGATTAGAATACAAGGCATCTACTGAGTGCAATGACAATGAAGAAAAAAGGGAGGTGCTGAAGGAGAGGGGAGTTGACAGACCGGGCAGGTCTAACCCCTGGGAAAGAGGGAGGGAAAGAGGGAGTGTTGAGTAAGCAGTGTCTTAAGTAGCCTGAGAAAGTTTCCGCTGTACCAGTAGGAAGCCTTGGCATCAATTGGAGTCTTGAGAATCACAGGGCAAGGTCTGCCTCAGTTTCCCTAGTACACTCAGGCCCTGGCTGGAACCAGGCTGTTGGAAGCCTCGTCTTGGCATGAACAAAAGTAATGGCAGATTCAGGGTAAAAGAACTAGGCCACCCAACCCTTATTCCCCCTACAGCAGATCTGAGTGGCACAAAATCATGGCTGCCTCAGATTTCTTGCTCAACTGTGTATCATCTGCTGTTCAACCCTGACAATTTCAAGGACACTATGCTTCATTTCTAGAAATTTCTTTTTATTCTTTCTGAAATGTTTTGTCTCGATGTCTTTGTTTTCCTTGTGGATTCCATTCCTTTGTTTATCCCTCTATTTAATAAAAGCATCATTACTTTGTTCTTTCAGATTGCTTTATTACCTCAACTTCTTGGAGGTATTACTCTTCTGTTTACTTTAGGCTTGCTGGTTTTCACTCAGGGTGTATCATTTCCTGATGTTTTCTAATACTTATTGTGAGCTCATCTTTAGTAGGAACTATTTTATCTTTGATAATCCTAAGTGGCCTGGGTTGTAGAAATGACATCCCTGAACAGTATTAATTTTTTACAATATCTGATACCGTAGGGTTATCACTGCCCTCACAATGATTTTATACCAAATTTTCATCTTGAAGATTGTTTTACCAAGGGAGTTATTTCCTGGAGATTTTTTTCTTGCACATTGCTCAGGACATTCTTTATCATCCTTGGTCCTGAAGACGTGATTTTTCTAGCTTCCTCTCATGGTGTGAGCCACCCTTCCTATCTTCATGCAGAATTCCAGCTCTTATCTTCATGGCAGATGAAAGCTTTGACTTCTCTTTCTGTGTGGACATTAGGTCTTGAGCTTCAAAGTGTCTAAAACCTAATTGTGGGTCTGATATCATACCTCCTGACCACAGCAGTATCAGTCTCTACTGCCCCCTTTGTTCTGACACCAGGAGGATTGCCCCCTCCACTTTTTTTTTTCTTTTGCATCATCAGTCATGTATTTACATTATTTAAAAAATTTTTTCCCCCAGAATCTTCAGGTGTTTGTGGCAGGAGAGGTACCACATTAGCTGTGTCTACCGTGTTTTGGAAACTAGAGAAAGCCTTTTTTGATTATCCTTCTACCTGGAACAGTCTTCTGCATCTTGGTTTTTGGTTTTTTTTTTTTTTTTTTAAGTCTATGTTCTATTCTTCCTTGGGTCTTGCTTCCCACACCCTACTCCTTCATCCAGAAATCATCACTCTCTTCTCTGAACAATACTACATTATTTAATATCCATCTTATGGCATAGCAGGTCCCCATTCAATAATAGCTATTGGATTACTTAGAATTTTGAGGAAAATGACATGTATCCACAGCCAACCACGTAACAGTATTATCTATAAACACAGTGTGTGGGGGGAAAAATGCTACTTTGAGTGTTACATACCTAAGTGCCTTAACTTCATTTTACTTATCTATAATATGAAATACCACACCCACTCTACTTGCTTTGCAGAGTTGTAAAAACTGTTTATATAGAAGGGCTTTATTAATTTCAGTGAATCATACAAATCTAAAATATGTTTTATTCCACACTGCATCAATATTTGTTGAATCAATAGAAAACATTGGAAAGGGTGTCCTTTTATGATTTCATGGAAATGCAGTAAAGAACATTTGGAGAAGATGTGACTTGCATGCCAATTAAAGTGAATATTTCACTTAAAGAGAAATAAACTTAATGATGAAAATAGCAAAACTAAATTGCATGTGATGTTCTGAGAGAATTATAAACTGCAAGTATGTCAGGCACATGCAGAAGAAACGATTCCCTGGTATTTAAACGAGCATAAGATATTTTAGAAGGTGAGTGAGAGTGCAGTCTAGCTGCCCCACCTGCTGAGTTATCAGATCTCACTCAACCCTTCACCAGTATTTTGGTCCTGGAATCTGTGAAAGTACTCAACACAGTCAGTTCTGTGAAATTAGTATTGCTTGAGTATGTATAGCTCAGTGGTTATGAACACAGCATCTGGAGCCAGACTGCCGGAATGTAAGTTTCTAGTAAGATGACCTTGGACTATTATTTAAACTGTTTTGTCATCTGTAAAATGGTGATAATATTTCTTAACGTTAATACTCCTTGTTGTGAGTATTAAATGAGTTAATACATGTAGGGCTTGGAGCAACACCTGGCTTATATGTAGTAGCTACAAAGACAAGCATCTCCTACTGGCCAGGCCACAGGTTAAGTATCGGAAATATGAAGTTGAACGGGGTACTTCTAACAAATATGTGGGAAACTCATCTTGAGCTAAATATTTGTCAGACAGCAGAGATTAACGGCTAGATAGGAACAGAAACTAAGGACAACTTGGCAAAAATCTTGATGTAAACCATCAAATTACCTTTGATGCATTTAAGGGAGGTACATTTAGCTCTCATTCCCTGGAGTGATAAAAAGGAGTGGTGGTATCAATAATCACAAACAGAAGATGATCTGACAACATTTCCATTTGGCTTTTTTTTTTTTAAAAGATTTTATTTATATATTTATTTGAGAGAGAGAATGAGAGAGAGCATGAGAGGCAGGAGGGTCAGAGGGAGAAGCAGACTCCCCACTGAGCAGGGAGCCCGATGTGGGGCTCGATCCCGGGACTCCGGGATCATGACCTGAGCCGAAGGCAGTCGCTGAACCAACTGAGCCACCCAGGCGCCCTTCCATTTGGCTTTAAAGAGCATCATGTTATCTGTAGGTGGTCAGTTTGTCTTAGGGTAGCTTACTGAAGTCAGCATTAAAACGATCTTTCATTTTATGAAGACAACAGTCTATCATAGAATCAGTACATAGCTTGGTAAGGGAAAGCCAATCTGGATCACTTGGTCATAGAGAATTCACCAAGTATGTAAAGCAGAGGGAGGAATATCAGCATCAGTGAATGTTCTCAAATGAAACGAATTCAACATCAGTGTAAAATCATTTTTATAGAGGGAGGGGTTAAATCTAAGAGCCTGTTCTACTATTACATGAAACCTAAATTCTTTTTTTTTTAAGATTTTATTTTTATTTATTTTGAAAGAGAGAGAGAGCGAACGAGCTGGCAGGAGGGGGGTGGGAGGGCAGAAGCAGAGGGAGAAGCAGACTCCCTGCTGAGCCGGGAGCCCAACGCAGGGCTGGATCCCAGGACCCTGAGATCATGACCTGAGCCAAAGGCAGACGCTTAACTGAATGAGCCAACCAGGCGCCCCTAAACTAAATTCTAATGTACATGAAGTTAAAATTTATTTTTAACACACACAGGTTTGGTTATATTCTTTGTATTGTTGGAATTCGCCTTCTCAGAAGGTAGTTGCAATGATAAAACGATGTTACAGTAACTTGGTTTTTTAACACCATCTAAACTCTAACCCACAGTGGAACACAGAAGGAGCAAGGAGCTATAGTTTCATGTTGAAAAGGAAGCTTTCTAATATTAGAAAGATCAGAAACAAAAATAAAGTGTGGAATAATGAATAATTCTCAGTTGAGTTTAATTGTCATTTTTACAACCTTCATTTTAAGTGACACACGTCTTTGGAAGTGTGGAATACACTGCTGATAAATTCGAAGCTTCATTCAGAAGATTTCGAAGTCCCTGTTTACTTTGTTTCCCTTTCTCTTTTGTCTTCTGTTGCGAACCGGTTGCTCAATAATGCTGAAACATTATGAATTGCCCGCTCTAAGGTTTTGCCACTTTTACCACCTATAAAGCGTAAAGGGGTCGTGGGAGAATCCATTTATCAGACAGTGGGATAATTTCCCTATTCACTGACTAGATCAATTCACAAAATTATTTTTCTTAGTAACAATTGAGAAAAGCTCCAGGGACAGAAAATAAAATCACTCTCAAACATTTCTAAGGAAGCAGGAAAGAAAGAGGCATGCAGAGACAAAAACCAATCAAGCATCTTTTTGCGAGGATGCAAAAATGCATTGACTTTGGAATTGCTAGTACATTTCAGAATTAAAGGCCTTGAAGCTCAACATGACATTTCCAAAACTTTTGAGGGTTATCTGTCAAATGGGGGCCTGCACACACAGTGCTTCTACCCTTATGTAAGTTATTCTGTTTCACACATTTAAACATTCCTTTTTTTCTGCCCCAAGCATGGGATTCTGAACTCCAGCAGACAATGAACAGAAACGCAAAGATCAGTGTGTCTCTAAAGGATTATATTGCTGCCTTTGCTTCCCAGACTATTTGTTTATCATGCGAAACTTAACTCCTTCAAGCTTTTCAGTAATTCACTCCTTTTGTCCATGTCAAGATGAAGTGGTCCCTTGTTTCTAACAATGGGCCACATCATCAAAGCCCCAGGAAATGCACAGAGCAAGGAGGCAGGTCACATTGTGCCAACGGCCACAGCACGGTCACCACTGTGTCACATGCCAGCAAAGCCATTGCCACAGGGGACAGAGAGCCATTGGGCGGGGCCGCTGCCCTGGATGGGAGAATTCACTTCCCATACAAACGCAGTCCATGACCCAACTCTTGGGACAAACTTTACTTACTGATAGCAGCAAACCATGAACATGATTCTCAACTCTGCCTGCAAGATGGCTAGAAGTAAAAGGCAGGAATGGGGAAAAATAATCAGAGAAGACGTTATCGAAGAATGATCCTTCCCCATGGTGAGAATGGCATATTCTATTCAGAGATAATTCCTCTTGGGTTTTGTTTGCATTTGCTTCCTTTGTTCATGAGAATCTGGCACAACAGAATTCCATGTTTCAGACTGGCAAATGAGGCCTCTTTTGCAAAGAAGTTGGACGCAAACAATCGAAGAAGGAAAAAAAGGGGGGTACCATTATGCAATACTTTCTCCTATTTTTTTTTTTTTAAGAAAGTAGCTACTGCAGTTAGGCACTTCCTCTCTGCTCCATCTGCGAATCTATTTTATCACTGTTCACACTGCGTTGTAATTTTAAAGCCAATGTCTTGTCTCCTTCAGTAGCCTATAAGCTCCTCATGGGCACTATGAGGTCCCTCTTGTTTCTTTTTTTCTATTCTTTTAAAATTTGCAAACCTAATATTTGGACATGGTTAAAAAAAAAATCAGAGTAGAAGTATATATAATGAAAAACAACTTTCCTCCCTACTCCAGAACAACTCTGTCTGTTCACTGGAAGCAACCGTGATTGGTTTTTCTATGCACGTCCTTCAAGAGATTTTCTGTGCACACACACGTTTGTAATAAGGTGGCACTGTTACAAAACTTATTCTGAGCATTATTTATTTCCCTTGAACAGTATTTTCAACAGAGTTTTCCACATGACCCTATGATTAACCTCCTCCTTCTGAATAACAGCATGACATTCCTTTTTCTAGATAGGACATATTTATTTCACTGATATCTTAGGAACAGACATTTACATTGTTTCTGTTTTTGTTATAAACAAAACCTCAATAAACATCCTACTTGTTCCTTTGAGCATATATTTGAGTTTACCTATATGTTAAATTTCCAAAATCCATCAACAGTGCATAATACTTTTCCCCCATCTTAGTGCTGTATACCGCTATACATGATGACCTTTTCCAATCTGATAAATGAAACACAGCATCTTGTCTAAATCTGTGTTTTTTGGGGGCGCCTGGGTGGCTCAGTGTGCCTTCCGCTCAGGTCATGATCTCAGGGTCCTGGGATGGAGCCCCGTGTTGGGCTCCCTGCTCAGTGGGGAGCCTGCTTCTCCCTCTCCATCTGCCTCTCCCCCCGCTCATGCTCATACTTTCTCTCGCTCTCTCTTTCTCTCTAATAAATAAATAAAATCCTTTAAAAATAAATTTGTGTTTTTAAAAACTATGGATAAATTTGACCATTTAAAACTATGTTGTCTCAGTCAGCCTGGGCTGCTATCACAGAAATAACATGGACAGGGTGGCTTTAACCACATACATTTATTTCTCACGGTTCTGTAGGCTGAGAAGTCCAAGATCAGGGTGCCCACTGGTATGGTACCTGGGGGAGAGCCGCTTTCCCAGTTAGCAGACCGTCAACTTCTTGGTATATCCTTATGTGGTGGAGAGAGAGATCACCCACATCTCTCATCTCTCTTCTTATAAAGGCACTCAAGCTGTTCAAGAGGGCTCTACTCTCAATGACTTAATCACCCCCAAAGGCCCCACCTCCAAGTACTATCATTTTGGGAATTAGGGCTTCAACATATGAGTTTTGGTGGGACACAAACACTCACACCACAGCATATATATATATATATATATATATATATAATCCACTTGTATTTTATAAGGCATTTTGTAGAATAGCAAATAATTTTGTAAAATATTACAGGGGTAGAATTTAAGGTATGTTCTCCGCTTTTAGAGTACAGAGTTCAACGTGTCTTCTTATTCATTAAGTTCTTTAGGTCCTTTCTCTCCTTACATATTTGTCTATTTGGTCTGTCACAGACTGACTTGAAGAGTAGTCTCCTACTAATATTGTGGTTTCTTCCTTTTTCTTCTTTTATTTCTTATCATTTTGACTTATGAATTTTGATTGTATATATGTTTTGATAGTTTGTGGAAGCAGTTATTGATATAAATTCTTTCTTATCTCATTTAATGCCTACTACCCTAAAATAAGCATTTTCTGATATTAACATCAAAATTCCTGATTTTTATAATTTTTCTTGATGCGTATTTTGCTCATCCTTTTACTTTGAACATTTTGGAGTTACTTATGGTTAATATGCATTATGCATATCAAACACAGCTGGATTTTATTTTTTATTTGGTCCTAAAGTTTTATGTTTAACAAATACTTTAGACTGTTTACATTTGTATATGACATATATATTCAATCTTTTTTTCTGCCATTTTGTTTTACATGTCTTATTTTTAATAGTTCTTTAGATTTTAGTCTTTTGCTCTATAGAATGTGTTTTGTTTACTTTTGTGGGTCTTTATTTCCCTTCTAATAATTGAGAATTTGCTTTTTTCTCCATTGAATCATAACTTTTATAATTGGATATAATTTACTTAAGTCTTTATTTCTTGATTTGTCCCCTTCAGGCAGCATCTGCTAACTTTCCACTATGAAAATGAAGAACAGATATTCTATTCTCAACCTCCACTGAGATGAGACATTCCCCCAACTGCACCATCTGATTTTTGCTCATTATGTTACTTTCAGTTCTTCTCCCTTTTATCTTCAACATTTTATAATATTCTTTTCTTGAGCTATCACCTAGAGACAGTATCTTTTTAACACATCCCTCACTGTGAAAGATGTGTCAATCAATATACTTAAAGTTATTATGTCTCCTCTTTTCCTTCTCATGCTACCAACTGGTATCTGTTAGATCACTACTTCTACGTTGTTGTGGTTTATAACATTTATATTCTATCCAAAGACTTTAATTCCAAATATCACAAGGCCACATATCTGAGAAACTCTTCACACTCAATTATCTACAGATTTAATGCAATCCCTATCATAATACCAATGGCATTTTCACAGAAATAGAACAAACAGTCCTAAAATTTGTATGCAACTACAAAAGACTGAATAGCCAAAGCCATCCTGAGAAAAAAGAACAAAGCTAGAGGCATCACACTGGCTGATTTCAAACTATATTACAAAGCTATCATCATCAAAACAGTGTGGTATTAGCATAAAAACAACAGACAGATTAATATAATAGAAAAGAGAGGCCAGAAAGAAACACACACGTATGGCCAATTAATTTACAACAAAGGAGCCAAGCGTATACAATGGGGAAAGGACAGCCTCTTCAACACATGGTTTCAGGAACACTGGACAGCCACATGCAAAACAATGAAACTGGACTATTTTCTTACACCATACACAAAAATTAACTCAAAACGGATTAAAGACTTGAATGTTAGACCTGAAACCATAAAACTCCTAGAAGAAAACACAGGCAATAAGCTGCTCTTGACACCGGTCTTGGCAATAATTCTTTGGATTTGACACCAAAAACAAAGGCAACAAAAACAAAAATAAACAAGTGGAACTCCATCAAACTACTATGCCTCCATAAAGCAAGGACACCCTAAGAAAATGAAAAGGCAACTTACCAAGCAGAATAAAAATTTTTAAATCATATATTTGATAAGATGTTAATATCCAAAGTATATCAAGAACCCATACAACTCAATAGCAAAAAAAACAAAAACAAAACTTGATTTAAAAGAATGGGCAGAGGATCTCAACAAATATTTTTCCAAAGATGACTTTTAAATGGTCGACAGATGCACAAAAAGGTGCTCGACATCACTAATCATCAAGAAAATGCAAATCAAAACTACAATGAGATATCACCTCCCATCTGTCAGAATGGCTATTATCCAAAAGATAAGAAGTAAGGGTAGGCAAGGATGTGGAGAAAAGGGAGCCCTTGTGCATTGTTGGTGGGAATGTAAATGGGTGCAGCCACTATGAAAAGAGTGGGGAGCTTGCCCAAAAAATTAAAAATAGAAATGTGCACCCCATATTCAATGCAGCATTGTTTACCAAAGCCAGAACATGGAAACAATCTAAGTGTCAATTGATGGATGAATGACTTTTAAAATGTGGTATATATTCACAATGGATTATTACTCAGCCATTAAAAGAATAAGTCTTGTCATGTGTAACAAATTGCATCGAGGGCATTATACTAAGTGAAATAAACCAGAAAGAGAAAAATAAAAACCACATGATCTCACTTATATGTGGAATCTAACCCTCCACCATCACCACAAAAAAAAAAACAAGCTCATAAATACAGACACTAGATTGGGGATTGCCAAAACGGGGTCAAAAGGTACAAACTCCCAGTTATAAAATAAATGAGTCATGAGGATCTAATGTACAGCACGGTGAACTAGAGTATTGGTGAACACTGTATTGTGTATGTGACAGTTAAGAGAGTAGATCTTAAAAGTTATTGTAAAAAGTGTGATGGATGTTAACTAGACTCGTTATAGTGATCATTTCACAACATATACACTGAGTCATTATGTTGTATACCTGAAACTAATAAAATGTTATATGTCAATTATACCTCAATGAAAGGAATCTGGGAGGAAAAATGATTATCAGTATACCCAAATTATTTTTTCATAGTTAAGCCTGTAACCTATAAAAGCTGTCAAAAGTATATCTGTGTATACCTGATGAAACATTATAATGAAATTGGAAATTAATCCCGATGTATTGAATGCAATAAAAAAATGATGCATTTTTAGTTATATTAGCATTCGGGGCACTAAGAGAATAAACCATTCATTACTGATATTTTCACAAAGCCAGACATCTAAGAAACTCTTCAGATGGAAACGTCTCTTTACAATCCATTCCAGTTCAACCGTACATGCTTGTAGCTAAGCCAAAATTGGCCTGCTCAGGGCAAACTGCCTTTTCCCTCTCTGACACATCCCTGACAGGGACATCCACACATGTGAATGTTTGCTGGGTTACAGAACACGCTTTAGAGTTTCACAGGCTACCTCAGCAAACTGGGTTACTTATCCATGTGGAGTTTCCCCTTTGAACGCAAGTCTGTGCAGGAGCTCAGGTGCTTCATTGCAAACTTGGAAGAATTCCTGCTCCTTCCTGAGTTTGTACTGAGGCAGACTCCGCTTCCTGTGGAACTCATTTGGTTTCTGACTAAAGCTTTGATCTAGGAGAACTCAAAGCCCTCTATGGAAAATGTCAAGTTATCAAGCACTTGGACTCTCTGCATTTTGTATGGGCTGCCTCACAGAAATTTTATGAAGCTAAGAAAAAACAGATAGCAAAGCCATGGGGTGTTCTAGCTGTGCAGATGTGATAATGCATCACACTCCAAGGGTAAGTTCTGAGATGTGGACTGCTCGTTTCAAAGCCGAGCCCCATTGCACAGATGTGCTGAAGGGTTATGAACAAATCTTTAGCTTTCAAAAGTGATAAATGGCCGTACTCCACTTTCATTTAAGCCATGGACATACTTTAAAAAAAAAAAAAAAACTTAGGATAGATCACATATGATGTGGAATCGGGACAAAACATTTTCTGATAGCAGGAACAGAGACGTAACAAGTATTGAAAAGTAATGAGACCACTGAACGAGGGATCTGAAAATAATTGCAAAGAAATAAAAGGTTAACCGCAGGACCCAACCCTTATTTCTTTTAGGTTTGTCTTAGCAATTTATGCAACTATTTGGGTGCCTTGATGAGAGATAAATGAAATCACTTATTGCTTAAAATAGAAAGTGATTTATTGCCTAGCAAGGTCTTGACAGGAAAGGATTCAGCCATTAATCCATACATGTTTGGATGAGAAAAGCAGAAGGAAAAACAACAACAACATAGAATTGGGCAGTTTGAATGAATTTTAGATGCTTTTGAGCAAATAGGCAGCAATCAGACACGAACAGCGCAGAAATGCCTGCTTACACTGACTTTAAAGACTATTTTAATACCATGAAACTTGTTCTTAGGATGCATAGTTACATTTTAATATTTTAGAACTTTTCATGGATTCTAAGACTGGCAAGTACTGACGAAAGCTCTTCATACTTCTCCTCCTGGCTTTGCCATCACTCATGAGAAGAGTTGGTACATACAAGGAAGAGAGTTCAGTTTGGACTGGAGGCTCCCAAAGGGTAACAGTGGATTTTTACCACACAATAGTCCACACTGCGCCCTCTATAGGAAAAAGCATGATAGGAAGAAAAATGGAACTCTCAAAATGCGCATGTCTTCTATTATTACAAGAAAACAGCTGACATGCTCATCGTTGACTATTTCCAGTAATACAAAGTAAGGCCATCTAAGTGCAGTTTTGAACCAGGAGGTCAACATCTTTTGCTTAATCAAGAAGAAAGCAAGAATTTGGTATGGATTCTACAGCGCAATTTTGCACTCCTAATTTTCAGAAGTCATCATTTACTTGAAATAAAAATGATAGTTCAGACTTACAGTTTTGAGTCCAGCGTGTAAAGAGGTGAGACATCCCCACTCCACCCTAACGACCACTGAAAAGCGGACACACTCAGATCAACTCTTCTGAGATCCATCAGAGGAGGGAGGTGACAGGGCAAAGCACTGCTCCCCAAGCCGACAAGATGGGTGGATAAATATATAATCACAACTTCCCAGCGCAGACACCTGTGCAGGAACCTGTGCCAAGGTAAACACACCTGGATGGCAATGAGGGAATTGCTGCAGGCTCGGTGTGGCCAAGTCTGAGAGTTAAAAACTCCAGGGGATCCAGGCACACACAGTCCCCAAGCTTTGGTGAGTTTCGCCTCCAGGAGCTCAAACCAGTTTCTCTCAGGGAGCCTCAGAGGCAAATCCTCTCCTACTTATAGCAAATGAGGGGAAAAGGAGCCATTTTGAAACGTGCCAGAACGCTTCTTCTTAACAAGACCTGACCTCAGGGGTAACTCTAGTTAACCAGAGTCTAACCGGCTGGGCTTTTATCAGAGACTAACTGACTTGGGGGAAGGGACATACCCAACTCCACCCCCTTCTAGCCATCCTATCCCACCTAAAAGGAGGGGCAAGGACACTGAGAAGCACCTGTGAAGTGCACAGACCAAGGACACAGGCTCATGAAAAGCTGAGACCAATCACAGGACCACAGAACGCTTCCCTCCCCCACACTTACCACTACATTACTGACGGCCTATTTACCCTAGTTCCTTTTACCTAATGCATCACTTGCACCTTTCAACAAAAAAAAACATAGGGCACAGTAGGGAGCAACAACCAAGTTTGAAAAGACTGAGCAAACATCGGAACTAGAGTCAGGGCACGCATTTTGGAATTAACGGACCAGAAATGAAAAAGCTATGATTAACATGCTAAGGGATTTAACAGAACAGTAGACAAGATGCAAGAACAGGGGGAGAATGTTAAGCCGAGAGATGGAAATTCTAAGAAAGAACAGAAAAGAGGTGGCAAAGACCAAGAACACTATAAAAGAAATGAAATATGCATTTGATGGGCTCATGGTAGACTGGAGAAAGCTAGAAGAGAATCTCTGAGCTTGAGGACTGGACTATAGAAAATCCTAAAACTGAAAAGCAAAGAGAAAAAAGAGATAAAAGCCACAACAGGATATCCAAGAACTGTGGGGGAACTGTGAAAGTTGTAAATACTCACAATGGGAACAGCGGAAGACAAGGAAAGGAGAAAAGGGAACAAAACAATAGTCAAGCAATAATGACTGAGAATTTCCCCCAAATTAATGTCACACACTAAACCACAGATAAAACAGAAAAAGTTAATGGGACAATAGACAAGTCAATTGGAACAGAATAGAGATACCAGAAATACCCCACATAAATAGTCAACTGATCTTTGACGAAGGAACAAAGGGCAATATAATGGAGCAAAAAGAGTCTTCAACAAATTCTACTGGAAAAACTAGACAGTCATGTAAAGAGAATAAACAAATCTAGACACAGACCATATGCTCTTCACCAACATTAATCCAAAATGGATCACAGACCCAAATACAGAATGCAAGACTATAAAACTCCTAGAAGGGAACATAGGACAAACCCTGCATGACCATGGATGTGGTGAAGACTTCTTACCTACATCATCACCGTCTAATCTGTGAAAGCGATCACTGATAAAACACACAGCGGGCAAAGAACTGTCCCTCAAAACATACAAAGAACTCTTAAAACTAAACAGTAAGAAAACAAATGATTAAAAAATGGACCAAAGATCTTTTATTTTTTTAAAGATTTTAATTTTTTATTTGACAGAGAGAGAGACCGCAAGAGAGGGAACACAAGCAGGGGGTGCGGGAGAGGGAGAAGCAGGCTTCCCGCTGAGCAGGGAGCCCAATGCGGGGCTCGATCCCAGGACCCTGCGATCCTGACCTGAGCCGAAGGTAGACGCTTAATGACTGAGCCACCCAGGCGCCCCTGGACCAAAGATCTTAACAGACACCTCACCAAAGAAGATATGCAGATGGCAAATACGTGGATGAAAAGATGTTCCAATGTTTAATTACAGATTAAAGCAACAACCAGATAATTCTTCCCACCTATTAGAACGGCCCAAATCTGGAACACTGACAACATCAAATACCGGTGAGGATGTGGAGTAACAGGGACGTTCATTCACTGTTGGTGACAATGCCAAATGGCACAGCCACTTTCGAAGATAGTTTGGCGGTTTCTTACAAACTGAAACATATTTGCCATACAGTCCTGCGATTGCACTCCTTGGCTTTTACCCAGATGAATCAGGAACTTATTTCCACACAACAACCTGCACCACGGATATTTATTCATAACTGACAAAACTTGGAAGCAACCAAGATGTTCTTCAGCCAGAGAGTGGATAAACTGTGGTACAACCAGACAATGGACTATGATTCCGCACTAAAAGGAAATGAGCTATCAAGCCATGAAAAGAAATCTTAAATTCATATTACTAAGTGAAAGAAGCCAATCTGAGAAAGCTACACGCAGTATCGTTCCAGCTATATGATATTAGGGAAAGGGCAAAATGATAGACATTAAAAGGATCAGTGGTTTCCAGGGGTTAGAGGTGAAGGAGGATGACTAGGCAGAGCACAGAGGATTTTTAGGGCAGTAAAACTATTCTGTACGATACTACAATGATGGATACGTGTCATTAAACACTAGTCAAAACCCATAGAATGTACAGCACCGAGAGTGGACCCTAATGTACTCTACGGACTTTAGGTCATACCGATGTGTCATTGTAAGTTTGTCGATTGTAACAAATAAATCACTTTGGTGTGGGATGTCGATATTGGGATTGTGCGTGTTGGGGGGCAGGGAGTATATGGGAACTCTCTGTACTTTCTGCTCAGTTTTGCTGTCAACATAAAATTGCTCTAAGAAATAAAGTTCATTATTTATTAAAAATAATATTTTACTTCCATGAGATTATTCCTGTATTAAAAAATATTTGCCATTTTTATAGCAACATTATTCCAAAAAAGAGCTTTTCTGGAAATTATCTCATAAACATTTTTTTCCCATCGTTATTTCTCTGGTGCGGTCCTCTGCTGGAAACTCCAGATGTTACTCATACAGAAGAAGGTAAAGTGATTTAAACAGGGCTGCCCAGAAGCTTCATCAGCCGAGCAGGTTAAATCAGGATTTGAAATGACTAATTTACCCTTTCCATGGTTACACCCATGACCCTATCCTGTAAGAATCTACTGAATGGCCCAGCCATGTATTTTATGTCATTCTGCTAATTGTAGAAATTGCATCTATGTCTCTTCCTTCTGGATCCTTCTACAATGATAATTTTGGTAAATTCAAGCTTTGGCAAAATATTTCAATAACTTTTAAAGCTGTTTTATATTATTTTCCAATATTTGGACTTTTCAAATACTATACACATTACATGTTATGCCAATTCTATGGGAAAGAACAGTGTCGATATGTGTCAATATGTTTTCTTTTTGGTTGAATAAACTAGAGTCAAGTGAAATGAATTACCTTGACCAAGATCACACAAGGCGACAAAACTGGAAATCCGTCACCCATCCTGCCAACTCCATATTTCCTCTTGTTTCTATCATTCTCAAATGATATTGATTTAAAGGATGTTCCTCTCAATCCTACACAGAATTTATGGTCATAATAATAACCACTTCTACAGCACTGCAAAAATAAACAATGAAGATAGTAAGGTAGAAAGAGAGGAGGTAAAATAAATAACTATGGAGACAAATAATAACTGTGACTCACCATTAAACTGAGATCAGAATTCCTTAAAAATAATAGCAAAACGGTGTACCTGGGTGGCTCAGTCGGTTGAGCATCCAACTCCTGGTTTCGACTCGGGTCATGGTCCTGGGCTTGTGGGATCACGCCCTGCATCGGGGCTTCGTGTTCAGCGCGGTTTGCTTGAGATTCGCTCTCTCCCTCTCCCTCTGCCCCTCCTCCCACTCGCACGCTTTCTCAGACAAATAAATAAAATCTTTTTTAAAAAAATAGCAAAATCTTCTTTGCCTCATAAAGCAATATTACTTGGAAGAGATGGTGTGGTCTGCACGTGGTAGGATGTGGGGAAAGTGGGGGAGTTCAAGGAAACGGTGGGATGACCCCCACAGACCAGCAGAGAGAAATCAAATCAATGCCTTCACGTTCTATTAGGAGAGCTACGGGCCTTCTTCCCTCATGAACAAAGCAATGGCTGTTCACAAGCAACGGTCTCTCCACTTTGGCGGGCTTTAAGTAACAAGATGCTGTGAACAGCTGTGAGTCAAAATGTCGAGAAGAAATCCACCACGACCAGAGGATTTGGGTGCTGGCTGATCACACCCGTAAGAGCTGAGGTCACGGCCAGCTCTGTCATTGGATAAAGGGTCCATGCCCTCACCCCCTCGCAGGACACTTGGTGGTTTTCCCAGATTCCTTTGAGGTTTTCCTTGGAGAACTTCTTTTCCCTTAGCCTCTAAACCAATTTGTAACAATCTAAAAGCTCTATTAAGTGGTGAGTCTAGTTTCTAAAAAATTGACTAATTCAGGATGTAAACATCCAAGCAAATGTTTTCCTTGAAGTCATCAGCTTGGGTGGTGACAAGATTATTTTAAGAGAGGCTGTCTTGGATTAAGTCAGTCTGTCTATAGAACCAGTAAAAGCCAAAAAGGAAGTGTATTATTATCGTCTTGTATTATGTAATATACAGAGTGACATGACAATGTTTTAGTACATTATGCTTAGGCATTGAGCTTTTGTTTAACGGCACTGTGGCTTTGTATTAGGTGTGCCATTTAAAACTGACTTTTGCTTTGAAAGTGTTTAAAGCTTTTAATGAAGAACACAATGTTCTTGTATTTGTTCATTTAATCAAAATCATTTAATGGAAACCATTTAATGGAAATAGCCAGTTTTATATATACTAGGTGCTGAGCTCATCGAAGAATCAGATGCCTTCCTAAGAGAAAGGGCACTCTTTTAATAACCAAAAAGACATTTTTTAGCAATTAATTTGGCCACATGGTTCCCCATTCCAGGTTTAATGGTATTCCCTGCCTGTCACCTTATACTTTTCTCTATGCGGGGAAATAGCAATATTTTGAGCCTCTGCATCTTTTTTTCCTAGCCTTTCCCTTCTTTTCTCTACTCTTTAAATAATACATTCTCCCAGAGATCAACATTTCAGCGTAACCTGTCAAGGTTCTCTTTCAATATCTCAGGCAAGCACGGAAAACCCTGCCTTTCATCCTGCTCTTTTAAAATTACCTTTGTCAAGCGTCTCAACTCTAGTTTGTTTTCTGCCAGAAATAAAATCTACCTGCAGTACAAATAAAATATTCGGGGACTTTTTTTTTTTTAACTTAATTTGCAGCCACAATTCAAGCATAAAGTCCAGCAATTGCTATGTATCTGTCCCCCAGCTACTTAGTGAGCAGCAATATTAAAGCATTTCTTTTTAAAACTAGTTCTATATGAAGAAATCAGTCAAACCAGTTCTTATAACATAGTTGTCCCTTTCTAATGGCCTCAGTGAGTTGGGCGTGCATCCAGAAGCCTCACGTGGGCTCTGCTACCCACATACCGGGGTAAGGAAGCCTGTGTGTGTAGAGCTATAAACAATAGTAATGAAATAGCTTTGTGCATCAGTGCATTTTTCCTAAATGGCAATTCATAGATAGATCCTCATGTTTAGAGTTCATATATTACATGGAGCCTAGGACCCTTGAGTAAGGTCACCTGCCAATTCAGTGCTTCTCACAAAACCTGAGAGGACTCCTTCACAGCCAAATAATTAGCCTGAAAATCTCCTAAGGAAGAGGGAATCCAGTTCCTATTGTCTTTTTCTGGTAAAATGAGTACAACAGAAATATGTGTGTTGGAGGAGACCCAGCTTATTGTATTTTTAGTACACAGTGCTTACCTGAACGTATAAACTTGCTGGACTTTGGTTTTTCCAGATGTGAAATGAAAACGGGGGAGAGAAATGTGTTCTGAGCGACTCCCTTCCAGCTCCTACATTGTATGCACCAGTGTCAGTGTTTTGTCTAGAGCTTGTGGACCCCTTGCTTGGACAATTGGAAGTTGGGGTTGTGGTAATGCAGTGCTAAAGCATTTCATACAGGCTTGTAAGAGCCAGTTATTAGATTTTCCGGAATTTTGTGAGCCAGCTGTTAAACCCAGCCATTATTTTTTTAAAAGATTTTATTTATTCATTTCAGAGAGAGAGAGACAGAGAGACAGAGAGAGCACAAACAGGGGAGGGGCAGAGGGAGAAGCAAACTCCCCAATGAGCAAGGAGCCTGATGTGGGGCTCGATCCCAGGACCCTGGGATCATGACCTGAGCCGAAGGCAGATGCTTAACTGACTGAGCCACCCAGGCACCCCAAACCCAGCCATTATTAAAATTGAAGTATATAAGCTTACAATTCAATAATTTCTATTTTATAAGCACTAAATACTCAAAACTCAACAATTTTAATTATTTCACTACCTTTTACTATTAGTTATGATCTTGAGGTCATTGACATCTATTGTGCTTGTACTGTGGAAATACTATATGATTGTGTGATAATGAGTCTGGTCCTGTGAAGGAGAGAGAAGGAAGAATCTACAATGCAAGCACAATTCTAACAAAGTTTAGGTCAGGCCAGTAGGGATTCTTTGAGCCAAAATCACCTACCAAAGGAATCCCTCATGTCACAGGAAAAAAAGCTTTCTTTAACTGCCCTCCTACACTTAATCCCTGTGTGAGAGCAGCCTATTGGAAGCATGGCCTTGGGCCGATATCGTAGAGGTAGGCATGGGGACAAAGAGAGAGATGGGCAAGTGCAGGGGAAAAAAATGGTGGGAGCTGAGGAGGAGACCGGAGGCCAGCAAACAGAAATAACGCGGTTGTGATACAGGGTTCAATAGAAGCAAAGGGTGGGTGATGCTGATTATCACAGGTTTAATTAAAATCCACTCCTTCGAAACATCTATTCAAAAATACAATGGATATGCTCTTGACATCCAAAATCTCTGGAGCTGGTACTCTCAGCTTTGCGGGTGAAATATAAAAGAAAATATTTTGCTAGATAGACAAGCTCTTCTCCTACATCCCTTCAGGTTACCAGCTTCCTGAACTTGCAGCTGTCATCATGAATGAGTGCAATGGTAGGATGGGATGGAAGGAGCAACATTTCCAAGTCACCCAAGAAGAATGCTGAGGAAGAGCAAAGTCAAATCCACATTGTCCAAGTAAGCAGAAGCCATTTATTCATTTATTCAATCAATCATTTTTTAAAAGATTTATTTATTTATGAAAGAGAGAGAGAACGGGGGCGGGGGGGCTCAGAGCAGAGGGAGAGAGAGAGAAGCAGACTCCCATTGAGTGCAGAGCCCGACATGGGACTTGATCTCATGATCAAGAGATCATGACCTGAGCCGAAACCAAGAGTCAGACACTCAACCTACTGAGCCACTCAGGCGCCCCTCAATCAATCAATCTTTATTGTCATCAACTGTCATCAGCTAGACATTAGTGTTCTAGTGATACAGCAGTGAACCATTCAGAAAAGATCTTGCCCTCATGGAGCTTACGTTCCAGTTGAACAGACAAACAATAAAGGAATAAACAAAGAGATTGAATAATATGTAACTTCAGAGACCAACACTTGATGAAGGCAATCAAGCAGGGTCATGGGATACGGGATGATGATTTCATTCCACACAAGTGGTTAGGAAAGGTCTTTCTCAAGAAGTAATGATTGAGCAATAGCCATGATTAGAGTTTTCCCCTTTCCTGATGAAGAGTATAATTTGACTCCAGCTATTCTAGTTCCTCCTGGCTCAGAATAATTGCATGTCAAAACTAACACAACATCCCCTTGATATTGACCTCATTCTCTATCTACCACCTGCTCAAGAGCTAACAGATTACAGATAAATACATTGAAGCAGAATAGTCTATGCTAGTTTCTTTGTTCCAAGGGCAATTGTTATTAAAAAAAAAATCTCTGCAATATTTTTGGAGAAAATAGTAAATTTTTAAAAATATTGATAACTAGAATCCTATGAATATAAGCAAGACCACGGGGATTTTTAAAATTTTTTACTTTTTTTCTTTAAAAAAAACAGTTACTCCTTTTATTTTCTCTCAAGATACAAAATGTGCAAAATAAAAAAGTTCTTGCACATTTAGGTTTCTACAATTTAAGCATTACTATCTTGAGTTATTAAATTCTATCTGATTTTGGATAATAAGGTTGATAAGGTAGTTCATATACAAAATATGAGAGGCCCAGGAAGAACTAAAACCCTCTTCATTTTTGTTACACACAGGATTTATATATTTATTCTGAAGCAAAATAATTCATCATTTTGGCTTTGACATAGTGACTCAATTATTGTATCATATAAAAATATTATATTATTGTCAAGCCAGGTTTACCAGCCACCTATATGAAATACAGAATAAGAAAGATGATCTCTTTCCCATTAATTATAAAAATCAATTTTATAACATGACTCCAATCATTGGAACATGATGACAAATACTAGCTCTGCTTTCTTCGTAATCCTCTGTAGCATGTCATACTTCGTAGAAGTAAAGCACAAAGCCTCCAAACCTGCCTGTGATAGGTAATAGTCCTACTATGATGATCTACTTTGGCTTTGGTCTACAATCACTAAATTCTTCACCTTAATTTCAGGGTAGGTTCTACTGTAAACACTTGGGAAGCTATGTCTCAAATCCCTGATCATGGCTAGAACTGCAGAGAGGACACTGTTCCTGTCTGTTCTAAGTGTCCCCGTGTCCAAGCTGCCACTAAAATAAAAGGTTCAAATGTTAGTTAAGCAATATATTCTCTGCTCTGTGTTGTATTTAGGAGAGGTTACAAGAAATCTGCTTTTAGGTATTTCAAGATCACTTGTTCCAGAAGCGTCTCAATCCTCTGCTAATAATCAAGTAGACCAGGGCAGGTTGACCACTTTGTGGCATATGTGGATTTTTCTATTGCTTTGTCACCATTAAAGAAGTCCAGGCCACCAATATAGGAGGAAGAGCAGTCTTTCATAAGCCTACAGCCATGCAAGGCTTCTGATTTTCTTTCTGATCACACTTTGGCAATTCCTTCACAGCAAATTCAATGAAGGGTGGGAAACTGGTGCTTCAGTATTTCCAGCGAATCCTGTGCCAGTCTATCACACAAGCTCCTTTCCCAAATCCTGTGGCCCTGTCTCTTCCTGGCCCATGCTAGTCGGGGCAGAGGTTTCAAGCAGAAGGGAAGGCAGGCTATTAAACAATCTGCTGGCGGGTAGCCATGCTGTCCTAGGAGGACGGATGGGCAGCGGATGCTGCAGCCAGAGAATAGCAGGGAGCTACACAACCCTTTCCCTGCCCTTTTCTGTCCCCACCGGACACTTCCTCTGTTCAAAAGCATTCTCTTTCCCTTGTAACCAATCTACCACTTCTGCTCGTGCCATTTTAAGTTTGTTTTTCTAGCCTCAGAGTTTGGGAAGGTCACCAGGATTTCTCTCCCTCCATATTGTTTTTCATCAATTCCGTTTCATTAGCCCAGTAGGTCCTTTAACAACTGAAAGAAAGATCTAAAGATCTGAAAGATTCACATTATGGAAGGGCATAGTTTCTGGAAGTTTTCTTTGATTATTTTTTGATTACTACTCCGCCATGGCGCCTTTTTCCCCTTCTGTATTAGCAACCGCTCCAACGCTGGGTCTCCTGGATGAGTTTTCCTGTTTTCCTCATGGTTGTAGTTCATTCTCCAAAACCCAAATTCAGCCTCAGCTGAATCTCATGTTCCTCTATCGAATTTTTAAATTGGGGAACCACTGTTTTCAGTTCTAGGAAACTCTCTGGTCCTCTAATAATATTCCTACAAGAGTTTAAATCGTATTCTATCCAGGTTTTCCTCCATTTTCCATGTTGGCTCTGCCTCCATAACAGAGGTTTATTGTAGTTTTCCACGTCAGCCTCTTTTGCTTCCATCTGAGCTGCAATGTTCCCATGACGTGGTTGTGATGTTCCTCTGTCTCTTCACGTGATAGCATGCCGGCTTTTAACACCGGTGCGTCACTCTGGTTCTTTCCTGCATACTGACAGCCAGGGGAGGGATTTTTCCTTCGGTGGTTACCAGTGATCCCCATGGTCTCTTTGTGAAAGCCTCTCAGTTCGCAAATCCAAGGAGGGATAGGCTGACCTTAGCTCAACATGGAGACTACCCCTCCTAAGATGCTGTCAGGCAAGGGATAGCCTCTCACCGATGCATCCTGCAAACAGAAGAGATGTTCTTTCCTTCCCCCAGGTCAGCCAGCCCTTCCCATGCACCCCCTCCATAGTCCTCTCCCATCAAATCCAGCGACTCCCATTTACATTTTGCCCCCCATTTGCACCTTCTTTCAGGAACTTGATATCTCACTGTATGTGGAACCTCATTGGTTTGCCAAGGTCAGCCCCTGATCTTTTCTGGATGGCTGTATTCTCCAGGATGGCAATGTGAAGCCAGGTCACCATCTTTCCGGAAACCCACATCCACACATTTTAAAAGCATTCTGGAGAGAGCGGGAGCAAGATGGCGGAGGAGTAGGAGACCTAAATTTCGTCTGGTCTCAGGAATTCAGCTGAATAGGGATCAAACCATTCTGAACACCTACGAACTCAACAGGAGATTGAACAGGAGAGTAGCAACAACTCTCTGAACAGAGAAGCGACCACTTACTGGAAGGTAGGACGTGCGGAGAAGTGAATCCGAGGCGATATTCGGGAGGATAGACGGCGGGGAAGGGGCCTCCACCGGCCGCTTCTGGCAAGTGCTAGAGCCGCGGAGCACAAAATCGGACCTTTTAGAAGTTGGCTCGGCGGAGGGACGTCGCTGCAGTGGCTAAGCGGGGGGTGGAATCCTCCCGGGACAGTGTGGTCTCAGGACCCTTGGGGTCACAGAGAGACCGGGGGTGCCTGAGTGCGCCAGAGCTCCCAGGTATCAGAGCAGGGAAGCCGGCTGCAGAGACGGAGCAGAGTCGCGGGCTCTCAGCTCGGGGTGGCCATAAACTGTGATCTGCGGCCCAGTCGGGGCACGGCTCCCCCAGCAGGGACCCAACAAGCAGCAGATCCGGGGAGACTCCCCTTCCTTCCCGGGGAGGAGCGGTGCGGGAACGCACTGCAGGGATCTGCTGGGTTTGTTGACTCCACACGGGGTCGGGTGCCAGAGATAGAAACGCTCGATCACAGGCCGGGTGAGCACGGAGTGCGGCCGGAGACCGGGGACACGGAAGTGACTGCTTTTCTCTGGGGGCGCACTGAGGAGCGGGGCCCCGAGTTCTCAGCTCCTCCGAGTGGAGATTGGGAGGCCACCATTTCTGCCCTGGTCCTCCAAAGTTGTACCGAGAGCTTGCAGGGAACAAAAGCTCCTGAGAGCAAACCGGAGCAGCTTCCTTAGCCCGGACCGACCAGGGCGGGGCAATTCTGCCTCCGGCAAAGACATTTGGAAACCACAGCAACAGGCCCCTCCCCCAGAAGATCAACACAAACAGCCAGCAAGCCAAGACCAAGTTGATCGATCAAGGAGAATAGGAGAACTCCAGCGCTAGGGGAATACTGCACATAGATTCATGGCTTTTTTTTTTTTTTTTTTACCATGATTCATTATTTCATCAAAGTTAATTTTTGTTGACTGTTTTTTTTTTATTTTTCTTTTTCCCTTTTTCAACCAACATCTTATAAATCCCTTTTTAAAAAAAAAAAAAACATTTTTTATTTTTCATTTTTAGAGTCATATTTTATCCCTTAATAGTAGTTACCCTTATTTTTGGCATATATATATATAAGTTGTTCTCTCTTTAAAACTTTGAGGTACAGTTTCTTCTAACAGATCAAAATATACCCTAAATCACTAGTGTATGGCTTTGTTCTAGTCTCCTGCCTGATCACATTGTCTCCCTTTTTCCTTTTTTTTTTTTTCTTAAATCTTCTTTCTTTTTTCAAACAACTTATCTTACCAAGTCCTTTTATAAAATCTTTTATAATTTTCATCTTTACAGTCATCTTCCATCCCTTCATTGTATCAACCCTTATTTTGTACATATATGTCTTTCTTCCTTTAAAATTTTAGGAGGCACTTTTTTCTAACAGACCAAAATACACCCAAAATCTAGTGTGTGGCACTGATCTATGCACTAGCCTGATCATATTTGATCATATTCTGCCTTTTTTGTATTGTTTTGTTTTTGTTTTTATCTTTTTTTTTTCTTTATCTCTTTCTTTTTTCTTTCTTTCCCTTTCTTTTCCCCTGGTTTCAGGTCTTTTCTGATTTGTATACAGTATATTTGCTGGGGACGTTGTAAACCTGTTAGCATTTTGTTCTCTCATTCATCTATTCTCCTCTGGACAAAATGACAAGACGAAAGAAATCACCTCAGCAAAAAGAACAAGAGGTAGTACCGTCAGCCAGGGACCTACTCAATACGGACATTAGTACGATGTCGGACCTAGAGTTCAGAATCATGACTTTAAAGATACTAGCTGGGCTTGAAAAAAGCGTGGAAGTTATTAGAGAAACCCTTTCTGGAGAAATAAAAGAACTAAAATTTAACCAAATCGAAATCAAAAAGGCTATTGATGAGGTGCAATCAAAAATGGGGGCACTAAATGCTAGGATAAATGAGGCAGAAGAGAGAATCAGCGATATAGAAGACCAAATGATGGAAAATAAAGAGGCTGAGAAAAAGAGAGAGAAACAACTACAGGATCACGAGGGCAGAATTCGAGAGATAAGTGATATGATAAGACGAAACAACATTAGAATAATTGGGATCCCAGAAGAAGAAGAGAGAGAGAGGGGGGCAGAAGGTATATTGGAGCAAATTATAGCAGAGAACTTCCCTAATGTGAGGAAGGAAACAGGCATTAAAATCCAGGAGGCACAGAGAACCCCTCTCAAAATCAATAATAATAGGTCAACACCCCGACATCTAATAGTAAAACTTACCAGTCTCAGAGACAAAGAGAAAATCCTGAAAGCAGCTCGGGAGAAGAGATATGTAACCTACAATGGTAGAAACATTAGATTGGCAACAGACCTCTCCACAGAGACCTGGCAGGCCAGAAAGGACTGGCAAGATATCTTCAGAGCACTAAACGAGAAAAATATGCAGCCAAGAATACTATATCCAGCTAAGCTATCATTGAAGATAGAAGGAGAGATAAAAAGCTTCCAGAACAAACAAAAACTAAAGGAATTTGCAAACACGAAACCAGCCCTCCAAGAAATATTGAGAGGGGTCCTCTAAGCAAAGAGAGAACCTAAAAGCAGCAAAGAGCAGAAACGAACACAGACAACAGACAGTTAACAGTCACCTTACAGGTAATACAATGGCACTAAATTCATACGTTTCAATAGTTACCCTGAATGTAAATGGGCTAAATGCCCCAATCAAAAGACACAGGCTATCAGATTGGATTAAATAACAAGACCCATCAATATGCTGTCTGCAAGAGACTCATTTTAGACCCAAAGACACCCCCAGATTGAAAGTGAGGGGGTGGAAAACCATTTACCATGCTAATGGACACCAAAAGAAAGCTGGGGTGGCAATCCTTATATCAGACAAACTAGATTTTAAAACAAAGACTGTAATAAGAGATGAGGAAGGACACTATATCATACTTAAAGGGTCTATCCAACAAGAAGATCTAACAATTGTAAATATCTATGCCCCGAACATGGGAGCAGCCAATTATATAAGGCAATTAATAACAAAAGCAAAGAAACACATTGACAACAATACAATAATAGTGGGGGACTTTAACACCCCTCTGACTGAAATGGACAGATCATCTAAGCAAAAGATCAACAAGGAAATAAAGACTTTAAATGACACACTGGACCAAATGGACTTCACAGACATATTCAGAACATTCCATCCCAAAGCAAAGGAATACACATTCTTCTCTAGTGCCCATGGAACAGTCTCCAGAATTGATCACATCCTAGGTCACAAATCAGGTCTCAATCGGTACCAAAAGATTGGGATCATTCCCTGCATATTTTCAGACCACAATGCTTTGAAACTAGAACTCAACCACAAGAGGAAAGTCGGAAAGAACTCAAATACATGGAGGCTAAAGAGCATCCTACTAAAGAATGAATGGGTCAACCAAGAAATTAAAGAAGAATTAAAAACATTCATGGAAACCAATGAAAATGAAAACACAACTGTTCAAAATCTTTGGGATACAGCAAAGGCAGTCCTGAGAGGAAAGTATATAGCAATACAAGCCTTTCTCAAGAAACAAGAAAGGTCTCAAATACACAACCTAACCCTACACCTAAAGGAGCGGGAGAAAGAACAGCAAATAAAGCCTAAACCCAGCAGGAGAAGAGAAATCATAAAGATCAGAGCAGAAATTAATGAACTAGAAACCAAAAGAACAGTAGAACAGATCCACGAAACTAGGAGCTGGTTCTTTGAAAGAATTAACAAGATGGATAAACCCCTGGCCAGACTGATCAAAAAGAAAAGAGAAATGACCCAAATCAACAAAATCATGAATGAAAGAGGAGAGATCACAACCAACACCAAAGAAATACAAACAATTATAAGAACATATTATGAGCAACTCTATGCCAGCAAATTAGATAACCTGGAAGAAATGGGTGCATTCCTAGAGATGTATCAACTACCAAAATTGAACCAGGAAGAAATAGAAAACCTGAACAGACCTATAACCACTAAGGAAATTGAAGCAGTCATCAAAAATCTCCCAAGAAACAAAAGCCCAGGGCCAGATGGCTTCCCAGGGGAATTCTATCAGACATTTAAAGAAGAATTAATACCTATTCTCCTGAAACTGTTCCAAAAAATAGAAATGGAAGGGAAACTTCCAAACTCATTTTATGAGGCCAGCATTACCTTGATCCCAAAACCAGACAAAGATCCCATCAAAAAGGAGAATTACAGACCAATATCCTTGATGAACATGGATGCAAAAATTCTCACCAAAATACTAGCCAATAGGATCCAACAGTACATTAAAAGGATTATTCACCACGACCAAGTGGGATTTATCCCTGGGCTGCAAGGCTGGTTCAACATCCGCAAATCAATCAACGTGATACAATACATTAACAAAAGAAAGAACAAGAATCATATGATCCTCTCAATAGATGCAGAAAAAGCATTTGACAAAGTACAGCATCCTTTCTTGATCAAAACTCTTCAGAGTATAGGGATAGAGGGTACATACCTCAATATCATAAAAGCCATCTATGAAAAACCTACAGCGAATATCATTCTCAATGGGGAAAGGCTGAGAGCTTTTCCCCTAAGGTCAGGAACGCGGCAGGGATGTCCACTCTCACCACTGCTATTCAACATAGTATTAGAAGTCCGAGCCACAGCAATTAGACAACAAAAAGAAATCAAAGGCATCCAAATCGGCAAAGAGGAAGTCAAACTCTCACTCTTTGCAGATGATATGATACTGTATGTGGAAAACCCAAAAGACTCCACCCCAAAACTGCTAGAACTCATACAGGAATTCAGTAAAGTAGCAGGATATAAAATCAATGCACAGAAATCAGTGGCATTCCTATACACCAACAACAAGACAGAAGAGAGACAAATCAAGGAGTCGATCCCATTTACATTTGCACCCAAAACCATTAGATACCTAGGAATAAATCTAACCAAAGAGGCAAAGGATCTGTACTCAGAAAACTATAAAATACTCAGGAAAGAAATTGAAGAAGACACAAAGAAATGGAAAAACGTTCCATGCTCATGGATTGGGAGAATCAACATTGTGAAGATGTCAATGCTACCTAGAGCAATCTACACATTCAATGCAATCCCCATCAAAATACCATCCACTTTTTTCAAAGAAATGGAACAAATAATCCTAAAATTTCTATGGAACCAGAAGGGACCCAGAATAGCCAGAGGAATACTGAAAAAGAAAAGCAAAGCTGGCGGCATCACAATTCCGGACTTCCAGCTCTATTACAAAGCTGTCATCAAGACAGTATGGTACTGGCACAAAAACAGACACATCGATCAATGGAACAGAATCGAGAGCCCAGAAATGGACCCTCAACTCTATGGTCAACTTATCTTTGACAAAGCAGGAAAGAATGTCCAATGGAAAAGAGACAGTCTCTTCAACAAATGGTGTTGGGAAAATTGGACAGCCACATGCAGAAGAATGAAACTGGACCATTTCCTTACACCACACACAAAAATAGACTCCAAATGGTTGAAAGACCTAAACGTGAGACAGGAGTCCATCCAAATCCTAAAGGAGAACACAGGTAGCAACCTTTTCGACCTTAGCCGCAGCAACTTCTTCCTAGAAACATCGCCAAAGGCACGGGAAGCCAGGGCAAAAATGAACTATTGGGATTTCATCAAGATAAAAAGCTTTTGCACAGCAAAAGAAACAGTCCACAAAACCAAAAGACAACTGACAGAATGGGAGAAAATATTTGCAAATGACATATCAGATAAAGGGCTAGTATCCAAAATCTATAAAGAACTTATCAAACTCAACACCCAAAGAACAAATAATCCAATCAAGCAATGGGCAGAAGACATGAACAGACATTTTTCCAAAGAAGACATCCAAATGGCCAACAGGCACATGAAAAAGTGCTCAACATCGCTCGGCATCAGGGAAATCCAAATCAAAACCTCAATGAGATACCACCTTACACCCGTCAGAATGGCTAAAATTAACAAGTCAGGGAACGACAGATGTTGGCGGGGATGTGGAGAAAGGGGAACCCTCCTACACTGTTGGTGGGAATGCAAGCTGGTGCAACCCCTCTGGAAAACAGTATGGAGGTACCTCAAACAGTTGAAATTAGAGCTACCGTTCGATCCAGCAATTGCACTACTGGGTATTTACCACAAAGATACAAATGTAGGGACCCGAAGGGGTATGTGTACCCCAATGTTTATAGCAGCAATGTCCACCATAGCCAAACTGTGGAAAGAGCCAAGATGCCCATCGACAGATGAATGGATAAAGAAGAGGTGGTATATATACACAATGGAATATTATGCAGCCATCAAAAGGAATGAGATCTTGCCATTTGCAACGACGTGGATGGAACTGGAGGGTGTTAGGCTGAGTGAAATAAGTCAATCAGAGAAAGACATGTATCACATGACCTCACTGATATGAGGAATTCTTAATCTCAGGAAAGAAACTGAGTGTTACTGGAGTGGTTGGGGGTGGGAGGGATGGGGTGGCTGGGTGATAGACATTGGGGAGGGTATGTGCTACGGTGAGCGCTGTGAATTGTGCAAGACTGTTGAATCACAGTTCTGTACTTCTGAAACAAATAACGCAACATATTTTAAGAAAAAAGAAAAAGAAGAAGATAACAGGAGAGGAAGAAAAGGGGAGTATGTCAGAGGGGGAGACGAACCATGAGAGATGATGGACTCTGAAAAACAAACTGAGGGTTCTAGAGGGGAGGGGGGTAGGGGGATGGGTTAGCCTGGTGATGGGTATTGAGGAGGGCACGTTCTGCATGGAGCACTGGGTGTTATGAACAAACAATGAATCATGGAACACTGCACCAAAAACTAATGATGTAATATATGGTGATTAACATAACAATAAAAAAATTAAAAAAAAAAGCATTCTCAGTTCTTAGGAAGATAACACGCTGCTGGAAGATGAAATCATATTATTATTGCTTTCCTAAATCACCACTCTAGAAATAAAATATATATGGAATTGTGTGGTAGTACAAAAATAGATCGGGATAAGGTCACACAAATATGTAGCTTTTATAATATTCGTTAAATGCTCACTTTTGATTTACCAGCCTCATCACTCATCTGGTTACTATAAAATGGCTCCAGTTATTAGCTAATTTTTCATAATAGCATTGATAGCTAACATTTACCAGCTATCTACTATGTGTCAGGCCCTGAAGTAGGTGTGGTGTATGCATAAAGTTATTAAATTCTCACGAACCCCCTATGAAATAGGTACCATTCTTTCCAACATATTATAATATAGGAACAAAGGCTCTGGGAAGTTAAGTAACTTACCAAAGTCACACGGCTAGTAAAATGATTTATTTCCTTAATTAAATAATGAGCTACTTTAAAATAGCTCATGTATCATATTTTCTTGCATCCCCAACTGTGCTTGGCACGCAGGCCCTCAGTAAATAAACAATAACTGAGAGAAGAAGCAATGTTTTATTCATACTTGATCTCTGGAACACAGTGCTATAAAGTGGATGCTCCAGAAATGTTTTAATTATAAAATAAGGAATTAACAAGCTACCAAGATTTAAGAAACAAATTCAAGTAAGATGACCTAAAGTTATTTATACAGAAGACTTGACTCTCGGCTACTAACCGGGGTTGCTGGAATCCAAATATATACAAAATATTGCCTCTGTCCTTAAAGAACAAGCAGTCTGAAGGGAAAGCAGATATGTGAACAGTTAAATATAATAAAATGCAATTGTTTTTACGTGCCTATATAAAGTGCTACGGTGTTACACGTGAAAAAATATTAATTTTTCCAGTAAGATCATAAGGTTTTCACTTCTCATTAACAATTGAATCAGACGTACAAATAAACACTACTTTAAAGGTTTTTTTATTAGAAAGTTTATTGCATTAATCTATCCTCCTTTGGTGATAATAAATGACAACGTGAGCTAATACTGACCAAAGTTTACCATCTTTGGAAAATAGAGATATTTTCACACTGAAAGCATTTTTGTGTTTGCTACAATCAGGAAAATTCTTACGTATTTTGATTTTTTTTTCCTTTTAAAAATATATGTTGCGATTTCTTCATATCAAAAGGAAGCCTGGATTAAATACTGAATGAAAACAAGCAGACCCGGTGTTAGGTCACCACTGGTCAGAAGACCCTAAAAGGGTCGTTTGCTGTACATCTTTAGTGAAGAAATAAGCACTCATCCACACTATGTGACTCACACGGGCACATTTGTATACACTTCAATGACGTAAAGCCTTTAAGATCAAAATATCTATTAAATACTGAGTTGGAATAATAAAGACATTACTGAAGATAGGAGATTTGTTATTTTAAAAAACATAACCTTAAAATGCAATTTTTTTGACTTCGTCTTATTCTAAGTGGTAACTGGACTTCTAATGTTGACATGAGTTAGTAGTGTAATACTCCCATGCAACTTTTTCAATATTTATGGTTTAAAACCCCCCAATAATTGTGAAGTACTGCTGTAGCTCTTTGGAATGACCACATTTTCATAAAGTGGTTTGCATTTCTCACAGCACACAGTGGTTGTGCTAATAGAATTGGTTGGGATAGGTTATAACTATCTTATAAAATTCTACATTGGCTTTCCTAAAATTGGTGAATATAATTTACCATAGAGATAATGCTAAACACATTGCATGCTCTCTTGGTATAATGACTGTAGCATGTGAGAGGAAATTATAGCAAGCATTGTAAATAATTATGAAATATTCCTTATCATATAATTCACTATAAATAACATATTCTCCATATTACAGCAAGTACATAAGCTATTAGCTGGGCCACTTTTGATGTATTTATATATAAATACAAATAGTTTGTAAATTTCCTGACATATCATCCTCTAGGGAAAGAAGAGTTTGGCTGACATTCCTATGTGAATGGCTTTTCCTTGGTATTGCCAAGCTCATTCACTGCTCTGACCACTGTAGGATATGAGGAAGAAGTTAATTTTAGCGTCCCAATGAATGAGCTCAAAGGTCAAGAGAATAGAGTCACGGTGTATAAAGAATTACATCACCATTAAATTACATTAGACATATCTGGAAGGATCCAAAGGTGGCAATTTCAGGGGGCGGAAAACAAACTTGCCAGGTCCTTTTGTCTTTTAATTCCAACAGATGAATTTCTCTCTTTACCCAAACCTGGATCAAAATATCTAGGAAGCTTTGGCTTCTCAACTATACCTCTCCAAATACACTATGTCATTTTTACAATACCCAAAATGTTATATGTGTTCTCGTGTTTGAAAAATCTTGAGTGAACTCTGGTGAGCAACTGTATCGCCAAACTCTGTATCGCCTCTGATACAAATGTGGTGTCAGAACAGCATCAATCCTGAGCAACTGGTCTACCAGAGAGAATGCACAGGGAGGGATGTCAGTGCCCCTTCGGAATCCACATCTGCTGCTCAGGCTTTCTGCTTGAGATGCTCTTGTTTTTGCACAGGAAGCTTTCAGGGTTTCGGTGTTTTGTTTTGTTTTTTTTGTAGTGTAATGAGAAAAAAAATTTTTTTTAACTCTATCGGGGATGTTATGGGGAGACTCAAATGTATCATGGAACAGTAAAGAGATGATGCTTAAACGAGAAGAGGAAAAAGACTTTTTTTCTTACCAGAAAGGACTTTTCGTGGCTAGTGACCCACAAGTGTCTCAATTAGATGCCTACCCACCCCCTTAAGCCAAGGGTCAGCAAAAGGGTAACTGTTGGAATGAATCAATTGTTTCTAAGGTGTGTTCCAAGTAATTCCATATGTCCTTGAATTAACTATGGGGTTCTCAACAAGAAACAACCACCAAAGGAGTGAATGTTCGAGGTGGGTTTGTTCTATCATCTCCCTGACCAAATCACCACCATGGGGGCAGGTGTGTGATGTGAACTCACTGGATACCCCAACTTGATAACTGGCAGGGACAATGCCTTATGTATATATACTACCGGTGGAACGGGTGCACAATACATATATGTCAGCTGATTCACTGAGACACCACATAGGGTTTCCTGTCTTTAAAGATTCACAGCCACAGTTTTCTCTCATGAAGTTGCTTCCTCATGCAGCATTTCAGCCCTTCCGCTTGCTCAGGTAAGTCAAAGAGAAACTGGCTTTTTTGCATCAGGTTGGCATTCTCGAGACAACCACCTTGAAGTGAAAAACGTTAGTGCGTGACAGGTGTGCACAGGTTGAGTATCCATTCTGGTTTGCTTGGGACAGTCCAGATTTAAGCCCATGGCAGGTTAAATATTAATAATGCCCTCATTTACTCTCAAAAGTGTCCCAGTTTGGATGATCAGTTGTGGGATCATCCCAATGAAGGTCTTCAGTAAGACCAATCTGTGGTACTTGCTAATAACCAACAGCTCCTCACTCCCCTAACCCCCTGGCTTAGCCAAGACTCAGAACCCACAGATCAAAAGGAGCTCCATTTTGGAATATTAAAAAGCTTCTCTAGTTCAATTATAAGCCATTCACCTACGGTTACTTTACTATTTAAGTAATGACCGATTTTTAATAGATTTGATTTATATACTTATGTCTCCTCCCTCCAAAAGGAAAAAAGAACAATGAATTTTTATCAAGCAAAAAGATAAGTGGCAATAATACAAGAAACAATGGACATATAATATAATTTTTTTCATTAACAATCCAAGCACTACAAAACATAGAATATACAACTTAAAAATGGAAATACAAATTAATGAAAAATGGGGTACACGTCATATTAGCAATGCAAAAGACCAGCTTAAGCATAGTTTCTCTAAATCAACAATTAATAAAAGGAAAGTGCCCTTTTCTCAAATATGCACAAAAATATTCTGGTCACTTCTAGGGAAAAATTAATCAAAACTTTCTAATTCTATATTACAGCATGTGTTACTAATGGTTTACAAAACCGAAGCATCTTCTTACACTTAAAATTTACAACCTTTTCCAATCATTATACACTTGTTCAATCCAGTCTCTCAAAAATAAAACTATTTCATTTCCATATTTATGAAATAATTATTGATATGTTATGGACCTTAAGTGGTGAATATGTACGATGGGGACAGTGATCCGAATGACCTCATGGATCAAAAGTGGGCCAAGGGTCGAAGAAGACAACCCTCTGCCGGCCACACCTGTATACTGATTCCTGAAATAATTCTACTATTTCTAAAATAATTCTAATTTTTCATTTCTTCATCCTAAAAAAGGTCTAAAGTTTTCATATTTAAATGTGCTAACCAATTCTAGAGTTTACTCCAAGTCTCTCCAGGTATGCCACTTGACAGAACATTTCTTCCTGGGTTCATATTATCCCTATAATTCTGAGTCCAGCTGAAAAAAAATAAACATAAGTACTCGATAATATGCCCCTTCTCTTCTACACGCTTGGTGATTCACACTAGATTTTATGACAAACTGCACAATCCTCAGTACAGCTCTGCAATGCAAATGAGAAAGAAAATATTGAAATTGCACTCGTTCAAGCCATACTGTCAACAGCCACCGCACCCCATGACTCCCTCCCAAGGACTTCCGCATGTTCATGCTTTTAGCCCAGATTTTATAGGAAGTCGCGCTTCACGAGTGCAGTTCTAAAACTAAGAAGAAGAGGAAGTCACATTGATATCTCCTTCCGAGCCACCTGTATAAGGAGGACCTACGGTCAGTCAGCCTCAGCTTTGAGCTTTCTGGTTCATGTCCAACAGTTGCCTACCAAGTAGATTAACATTCACCTAAGGTGGCAAACTTGAGGATGGAGAAGAACCGAAGTGCAGTTCTGGAAACTGTTCCAGCGGCTACCGAGCCGTCCTTTGGTGTCATTCGCTGCTGATGCTGCTGCTGCTGTCACCGTCCTCTCGCTTGGGGGAGGAGGAACTGTCTCGGACTGGCAGCAGGTCATAATGGCAAGGGATGTGACTGTTCTTTGGGAGGTCGTATGGATCCTGGGTGAGATGCCCATTATTGCTGAATATTCCTTGGACAACACTCACTGTAGGTTCTGTGACAACCAGGGACACATTAATTTATCAGCAATGGAATATTTTAAACAGAATAGAATATGGCATTTCTTGTGAATCTCAAACATATAAGAGGAGCACTTCCAAAAATGTAAAGAAACACTATTTTAAGAAACAAAGGATGGTTTTATAATCACATGGAGGTGGCTACTCTATGGCTGTTAGACCAGCTGATGCACACAACGGCGTTCTGAACAACAATGTGACTGTAGGGTTGGGATGAAGACATCCAGGGACCAGACAGAAACCCTGGATGAGAATCATTGTCTGAAAAGCACCTTGTAGGTAATCTAGTCCAAATCCTTTATCCCGTAGGTGAGAAGACTGAGGTCCTTGCAGGGTAACTCAATTCATGGAAACACTTAACAAGTTCACTGTAGGACTCAGGACCCAGGCTTACAGTTGCGTGCCCACGTTAAAGTGTTGGGTTTACCAGATGGCTCAAAGGGGGATCGTGCCTGACTTTTAAAAATAAACTTAGGTCACTATACCTTCCATTTTTTTTTAAAAGCTGTCTTAATTCTTTAAGAATAGTTATTCATCTTTTCAGTGACATGTCTGTGGCATAAATTAATTACTAGTGACTAGAGTTAAATTAGCCACTTCATTTACAAGTAATAGAGAACTTTTTAAAGTTTAAATCATAAATTTGAGGAAGAGAGGAAAAATAAATTAAAATACATAGCCCTACTCTACCTACCCAGTGACAGCCCCAAATGGTATTTGTAAGGGGCAATCAAAACAATTCTAATTTTAAATTGAATTCTTATTAATTGCCATCCCATTCACATCCAAGAATATGAGCAACATATCATACAAATTTAAAAATAAAATGTTTCAATCCTGTAAAAGCATTATATTAACGTAATGAATATGCAACCAGGAAATGGAACCACCTGTTTCATGCCCTTGAACCATTTGTTTAGGCTAACTCAACACAAGAGCTAATGTGAGACATATGCTATTCCACAGGTGTGCTCAAATAGTCACTATGGTTACAAAACAAAAGGTGAACGGCCAGGTGAGAGATAAGGAAAATTTACTTTAAATTTTCTAAATGCCATTTTCCCTTAAAAATTTATTTGACACCAATTAATAGGGTCACTGAAAACACAGGTGGCACTGAAAATATGGACCTGTGTCTTCAATAATGTTTATACAAACTGTTATCGTATACTCAAGGACTTTTAAAACTGTTTAAAAAAATTCCTATATTAGGTTCTTCCTTTGGTTAGGGGAACTCACCAACTTCATAGACATTCTTGTTGGCTAAAGTTGAGTTATTGATCTCTGCATAGGGGGAATCTCTCCGTGCTGGCGACTTCATCTCCACATAGCCACACTCTGAGTTTTTCGGGATAAGTACAGGTGGGTCTTTAATAGTGGCATATGGGTTTTCAGAACTGCTTAGGGAGCAGTTACTTGAATTATATTCGGAATTCTTGCCCAAATCTGTAAAGAGAGATAGGGGAGAAAAGCAAATGCTATTTTATGGACATTAATTTTTTTCTTGGGGGTAATTTACTCGGACAGGTTACTTCTTTCTCTTTGTAGCTAGATTTCTATAATTACATATACCGACAACAACACCATACATTTCCACTTATTTTGGAGAGAATCTGCTATAAAATTACCCATCTTAAAGTAATTTTAGCTCCCCTCTCAGGTGAGTATCAATGTGAACATTGTGGATTTGATTTCATTTTGATTTTGTTTCACACACAAAATTAATTCCATTCCAATTTACTAATAGTCTCTGAATTCTCAGAGGTTTCAGTCAAGAAACCACCTGTGGATACCCCTGGGAGCACAAGAAAGTTCTATCATGGTGCTGAGGGAGGCTTTTGTGATGTGAGATTTCCTTGTAAAACCTCAGGACTGGGCACGTGAAGTTATTCATGTAACCATGCTGAGCTCTTGTTCTCCTGCTATTTCCTTTTGTGTGTGTGTGTATTTCTCTCTCTCCGTAAGTCCTACATCTTTTCAAAGAAATATGAGTGTTTCCCCAGCAAACAGAAATCTTTGTTCCCCTAGACTTATGCTCTAACACCATGCACCTATGGTCACGCTCTTGACCTCAGTCAAACATGTTTGTGTGTTTGGTGGGGTAATTAACCACACCAACAACTGTACATTTTCTCTACACTGCCACTCTTGCTTGTTTAGCCAATTATTTCTGAATAAATTGTTTTTAAAATTATGGTTCTGATAGATGTATTTCTTCCTTAAATTTACACCATACCTTTCAAGGATTTTCCCATATAACTTCTGTCAAGTCCAAAAGCTCCTGTGATAAAGAAGAAAAAAATCCCTAGTGAGATCTGGAAACAAGAGAAAACCCATCTAATATTCCAAGGTCATGGAGGAGGATGGTTTGGGCACCCACTATCTCCCCACTGCAGGAAATAACCAAGCCTGTTGCTTTTCAAACCTTTGCACCAGGTCGCTCATGCTTGATGTCTTCAGCACTTAGAATTTAAAGTACGTATATATATCATTCTGATCATCCTCCTGCTCATTTACAGTGACTTTGGGAAAGGCTGATCAGTACAGGTAGAAAACAAGGCATGGATGAATTGGTACACTTGATTCAAGGTCCCACTGTGGAAAGGACATAGCCAGGACTAGAACTGAGACAAAGGACTTCGATTTCATCACTCGCTCAGCACATGACTTTGGGCAAGATGTTCAACTCTCTCTGGGTCAATGTTCTTATCTCTAAAATGAAGAAAACAAAACCTGCCTTCCAAACTTTACAGGGCTGGTGTGATCCTTAAGTGAACTAGAGCGCACGAAAAGGCATGGTAAACTTTGAGGTGCTGTATAAATGAATGGTGTTTCAGTGACTGTAACACTAAAAGTGTCCTATGACCCCAGCTCCAGTCTACATGCAAGCATTCCAAGGCCTCTTCCATGATCTTTTAAATGGAATGTTATAGACTTACATTAGAAACAGAGAGTAAAGTAATGACTTTATTGTAAAATATTGAATATTTGATTCAATAAGTAGGAGAATGGTAAGAAGACGATCACCTGCCACTGTGCATGTGCCCCTTAGAGTGATAGTAGACTCAAGTTAGGATGTCCTGGGGGACATACTTTTGTGAAGGAAGAGGGAGCATCCCTTAAAGGGAGAGGGTGTGTCTAATATCGTGGGACAGGAAATAGGAATGTCCTCCTTTCTCTGAGAATGTTTTCCTGTCTTGGGTCTGCACTGTGAAGTCTAGCCAAGCTCCCAGCTGGTGGGAAAGGTGCCCTGTTATGCAGGGAGGCATGATAAGGATAAATAGTGAATTAACCTAATCAAAGTGCGGTCTGGCCCTTGCCCTTAGTTCCTGGGAGGTGATCTCTAAGTCCTTGGAATATCCCACCCAGTAAGAGTGTTTTTGTTTACCTGGGGCCTAGGGTTACATTGGATAATGTAACAAAGTGATTTATGAGAGGGGGTTTGGGCCACTTAGTGTCAGCTCCATCTCCAGATGGGCCGGTTGAAAGGTCAACCACACGGGTGGTCAACCATGTTGACCTAACCAAACTCTCATAAAAACTCTAGACACCAAGGCTGAAGCCAGCTTCCTTGGCTGGTAATACTTCATGCGTCTTGTCATATACTATAACCAGTAAAAGGTAGCACTTTCCATGATTCCACTGGAAAAGGACAACTGGAAGTTTCTGGCTTGGAACTTCCCTTGACTCTGCCCACTGTGTCTCTTCCCTTGGCTGATTTTCCTCTGTATCCTTTGGCTGTGATAAACTCTAACCATGAGTATGACAGCTTGCAGTGAGTTCTATGAGTCTTTCTGTGGAATTATGGATCCTGAGGGTAGTCTTAGGGATTCCCAGACTTTGGTAAAGGGACCACATGAAGGTGGGTAGGACCTGGGGGTTCTGAGAACTCCCTATCAGGGAACTCTGTCTTTGCTACTCTGCCAGATTCACTCAGCTGTCTCCAAACTGTAGCAAAATCTTGTTAATTGTCTGTCTTGGTCTTAACTGTGCAACGGCTAGCATTCCCCAAGAGGCTAAGGAGAGGAGCAGCCTGAGGTGGAGAGTAAATTAGGGAACAAGAGTGGCACTGTCATACCAGTACCCCTGCCAGGTTTTCTCTGTGGGCTGTTTTAATGAGGGAGCAGGCGGTTTTCCTCATATAAACTCCCATATGTTCCAGTCCCTGGATAGATGCTTTCAAATGCTTGGCTTAATCTAATTCGTACAATGAGTCACAACATGATCACTGTCTCTGTTTCACAAATGAACTGATCCGCTTCGTGGGGTTGATGAGCCCGGTGTCATAGAACAGAACCAGAAATCAACCTTAGGGCTTTTGTGTCAGGTTCAGAGCTCTTTCAGACAACATCCCAACAACTTTGCCATCATGTCAAACACCTACACATTTCAGCATCCATAGTGTGCCTTATCCATAGTGTGGTAGACAGAAACACTCTTACTGGCTGGGATATTCCAAGGACTTAGACATCCATAGTGTGTCCTTTGTAAAGGAAGACTTTCTGGGCAACAAATGTAAGGGGACATTACATGCAGAATTGCTCTTGGATGGAAACACATGAAGGAGACCCAGAATTTCCAATGAAGATTTTACATTCTCAACAATCAGTCTGGTGGTTCTTACTGAGACAAAAAGCAGAGAAGTTTATATGTGACCACTGCCATGACTGTGTTCTAGAGTCTGGACCAAGTGTAGCAGGTGAAGGTGGAAGAGGAGAACTTTGTTCTCATTAGTGCCAGGTAGTGCTTTTTTTTAAAAAATAATTTATTTATTTATTTGAGAGAGAGAATGAGACAGAGAGAGTACATGAGAGGGGGGAGGGTCAGAGGGAGAAGCAGACTCCCTGCTCAGCAGGGAGCCCGAAGCGGGACTCAATCCTGGGACCCCAGGATCATGACCTGAGCCAAAGGCAGTCGCCCAACCAACTGAGCCACCCAGGCACCCCAGGTAGTGCTTTACTAATATCAATTCATGTATTTCTTGGAGCTACATTACTAATGTAATGTAGACTTAAAAAAAAAATCTCTGATGTTAAATGATTTGACCTATAAGTATACTGTGAATCTGGTATCTAAATAATTTGACTGTGTTCAGAAATGCACAGCTATTTGATAATGTGGATATAGAATGCAGATAGAAGTTAAGAATTTGTATTCATTTTCCTACTTTAACATTTGCATTTCTATAGTAATAGGGGATTCCAGAGCCCATAAGGATTAGTTCCTACATCTGGCTCGGGTGATTCGGCATATATGGTATTCCCAGAAAGATCAGGGGAGGAGTAGTTGGAAGACGAACTTTGAGACCCGATTTTACCCTATTCCTTCCATGAAATCCTGGGCAACCTCTCTGTGCTTCCCAGTTTATTACTTTAAAAAACCAAGATTTATGGAAGGGTCCACCCGGTAGGGTTGTCAGATTCACCAAATAAAAACAAAGGAAGGAAATTTCAATTTGAATTTCAGAGAAACAACAAATAATTTTTAGGGTAAGTATGCCCCATGCAACTTTGGGATATATTTATACTAAAAATATTTGTTGCTTATCTGAAATTCAAATTTAAATGGGTTTCCCAGCCACCCTACCATCAAATAAATGCAAATGAAAGGGTCTGCTACCCATAAGGTAATGCACATATCAGTTACGGCATCATCAAGTGCCTCCCTGAAATCAGGGGCAACTGCTTGGCGATGGCACAGTTCACTTAGTGGGGTACCACAGCAGCTCTTTAAGGCTGGTCCAGGAGGTCCTGCCCCCTTTTCAGGAGGGCCACGAGATCAAAATTATTCTCCTAATAATACAATGACATTACTTGTCTCTTTCACTCTTGTTCTCGCTCAAGTGCGTGGTGGTTGTCTAAGAGCTGCACCAAGTGTGGGATCACCAATGACTGAATGGAGAAGCAGATATGAGAATCCATCTTCTCTGAAGCCAGATGTTAAAGAGATCCAACAAATGTAAAACAGTGCCACTCTTTTCACTAATTTGTTTTTGTTTTAGAAAATGTAGTTATTTTTTTCATAAAAATGTGTTTTACGTTATCATGATACTAGATTACTGTTATTATAAACAAAGCAATAGATAACTATTTCAAATGGTCTCAGTTTTAATTTGTAACATGGTATCAATAGGTATAACACATAATGAAAGAAGCTCTTCAGGATTCCTGATAACTTTCAAGAGTGTGAAGGGGTCCTGATTCCAAAATGTTCGAGAAGCCCCGACTTACTATCTTCCTGTTAATATCTTCAGGGAAGGGGCCCTCAAGTATGGGTGCCCGTATTAAAAGAGAGCAAAGGGGAATGCACACCCTGGTACCACCCTGACAGGATTCAGATCCCGGCTCTACCATTTAATAGGCTTTGAGACTTTTCTCAAGAGACTTACCCTCTTTGTGACTCAGTTTCTCAACTGTTACATGGACATCATGATGATGATAATTACAGTACCTACTTATCAGAGTACTTGTGAGAATCGTGTAAATTAATATTTGTAGAGTTAGAATGGGAGCTACAAGCAGGTAGAGATTCTCGTCTCTTTTTATCAATTCCTGGCACACCCTAGGACCTTAATAAATGTTTGTTGGATGAATAAAGCAAGTAGGACAGTAATAAGCCCCATATAGACATTAGGTATAATTCTATCATTCTGGTTTTTTTCATGCATATTTCCAATAGATCGCTTTGGCACATCATAAATCTATGACTATCTGAGGGGGCTACAAGATAAGGGAGCTTGTTGAAGACGGATGTTGGGAAAGAACTTGCCAAGCTCGTTGAGGTAGCCACCATGTTTCCAGTCCGCCGGCAGTGTGCCTGTGCAGTCTGCCACTGGGCCTCTCTTCCCAGGATTCACATTTTTCAGATTCGCAAACAGCTGATTGTTCTTCGACTGTTAAGAATATAAACCGTCAAAGATGTAAAAAGAGAACACAGTGTTACAGATGTGGGAAAGCTTGTCCGTAGCATGGATCAAGGGCTGGTTCTTCAACGAGGCCATGCGGGGGGGGGGGGGGGGGAGGGCAGAGGTGACTATCGGATGGGCCTTAAAGGGCAGCAGGAATACATGTCCCTTGGCCCCAACGATTCCCCTACTGCCTCAAATTCTTCATTTTGCTTAGTTGCTCTGTGCCCATTCAACTTTACTTGAGTTAACGTACGTGGAACTTTGAATTAAAAAAAGTTAAACTCTTGGTTTGAGCTCTCCTGTCAAACACTGTATGATTTTTTTATGAGTCACCAGTGACTCTGAGCAGTTTTCTTAGCAATAAACGTGAGGGTAAGATTATGTACTTTGCCTCCTTCCCTGAATATGTAGGAGAACAAACGCAATGATGGACACGAAAGTCTTTAGGGCATGGGAAGTGCTATTTAACTATTAGGCACTATAATTAAAATCCAGCTGCATTAGCTTAATTGCAACGGAATTAATTTGATTAGCTTGGTCTTCTTCTAGCAGAGAGCTAGAATGAGACAATGGAGATTGGAAATATATAATTTGGGACCATCGGAAGAAATGCTTAGGATTTCCGAGGATTCTCGAGGAGACGGGGGGTAAGGTGAGTGGTATGGGAGGAGTATCCCTGGGTGCCCACCCTCTCTGGGTGCCTATAAAACGAGGATAACAATCACTCTTGAGTCACAGGATCAGTGTGAAGGTTAGATGAATTTATATTTGCAGACTGGTTAGAAATGCTTGGCACATAGGTTCTGTTTGATCACTTTTGACCTACACAAAGTGTAGTTCAACCTAAACCTCACATGGAGTTTGTTTTTGGGAGGAAAGGACAGGTGGGCCCAAGAGGGCACTAGAAGTCAGGTGGTCAGAAAAGACAAAGGAAAAGACCCGGGATGGAGTCTGCTAAGGTTGGCTCTGAGACATCATTTTAAAAAACCTCAGGCAGTAATTAGAAACATTTTTCCAAAGAACTACGCCGGCACCAGTGCAAATTGGAGACAAGGAGACCGTGACTCGGACCGCAACCGCCTCCCTCACGAACTGGGCAGCTCTGTTTTGAAGTGAATGACGCTCCCCATTGCGCGGGTTTTTCACCAGTGAACTTGAGATTCTAATACGCAGTCAGCAAGATAAGAGATATAAAGGGCCGAGAGCCGCATCTGGCCCACAGCAGCTCTCCCTGCATGCTCCTTCCTGTCGGCTCTCTCCCCTGTGCACCTGCAGGGCCTGGGAGTCGCTTCCTCTCACCTTGGCGATGGTCATCCTGCCCCTGTTGTTGACATGAGGGGATGTGGCACACTGGGTGAGCGTGTGATAACTGGGGTTGGTGAAGTAATGGCTGTTCGCACTTCCCCCGTTGCTGTGGGGAAGGGTTTCTGTAAAGAAAAGAAGGAAACGGTGAAGGCGACAGGCTCCCCTAAGTCTGCATGGATAAAAGGGAAGCCAAATAACCAGAACAAATGTCTGTACCGCTTCCATATCACAGGCTGGGCAGAGTCCGCTCCTGCCCAGCATACTCAACAAAGCTTCTAGGAGCAGCAGGTGTCTGCCTCCCTACCTGCCTCCTAGAAAACTGCAAGTGTCCTCTTTGCTCTGGGGCTCATACACCTGGGAAGCCATCACTTTGAAGCTACTTCTGCCATAACCTGCCTCTTTTTTTTTTTTTTAGACACTTAAGCTCTCACCATAATATTCTGTGCTAGAAACACATTATTAAGCAAATCAGCTGCTTTAAGTATTCCCCTAGAATCTGTGTATTTATAAACATGTAACCCATCTGAAATCCTCCAGTAATTGCCCAAAATAATAAACACTGTGTACAAATTCCTTAGTTTAAGTAGTTTCTTCTTCTTCTACTCCTTCTTCTTCTTCTTTTGGAGGGAGTGAGCATGTGTGTGTGTGTGGGGGGGGGCGCAGAGAGAATCTTAAGCAGACTCCATGCTCCAATGTAGAACCTGATGTGGGGCTCGATCTCAAAACCCTGAGATCACAACCTGAGCCGAAATCAGGAGTCGGACGCTTAAACCGACTGAGCCACCCAAGCCCCCCTAAATGGTTACTTCCTCTGATGAAGGAGCATGTCGCTTAAAAATTTACATTTCTGGGGACATGTGACAGAAAGATTTTAAAGAGTTTTCTTAAAGAACAGCTTTGGTTCTTGCTAATACGACAAAACTGCTTCTTCCATAACTTTGCGCTTAATGATTTGTATGGGCCCAGGGGCAGGTTAGAAGGCACTCTGTTAAGAGCCCAAGGCCAGAGACAGAAGACCTGGTTCTCGTCCCTGATCTGCACCATGACCTTACCACACTTATGGGTGCCTCCTCCTCCCCGCTCCCAGTCCCCGACATATGACAAAAGCTTCGGTGCCCAGCAAATCTTCCTCCAGGCTGAAATTCCCCAAGTCTAAAGCAACCTCATAATGAATCCAGTTTAAAAACCCTCATGGAAGCGGCGCCTGGGTGGCTCAGTGGTTAAGCGTCTGCCTTCGGCTCAGGTCATGATCCCAGCGTCCTGGGATCGAGTCCCACATCGGGCTCCCTGCTCAGTGGGGAGTCTGCTTCTCCCTCTCCCACTCCCCCTGCTTGTGTTCCCTCTCTCTCGCTCTCTCTCTCTCTGTGTGTTGAAAAATAAATAAAATCTTTAAAAAAGAAAAAAACCCTCATGGAAGACAACAGTGATGATTTTGCTACTGTTGACCTATAAAGCACATCCATAACAATGTATCTTTTCCAAACATAAAATTTTCCTCAAGGCTAATGGATAGCAACAACGGACAGCCCAGCCACAAGCCCCAGTTTCAAAGAACCAGGATGAAACCTTCCTTCTCTAGGAGTAAGATGGCTCTAGGGAGCAGTCTTACCTGAAATGGCATAGTCTGCATTCATGACCCTCAGAGCAGGGGTGTATGTTACTGCTGGCATGCTCGATTCCTTTCCCTTCTGCTTTTGTCTATAAATAATGAACAAGGCCAGCAGGAAGAGAACCACCAGCACAAGAATGATGATGCCCACGATCGCGCCGATCTGGTAGGAATCAGCTGGGAGAGCCGTACTGGTCCTGCTCAAGCTGTTGAGATTTCCAACTATGATGACACCGGCTAGCAAAGGGAGAAGAGATCTGAGTAAGGACAACAGGGTGCCGGGTAAACGTCTGAACTCTATTTACGAAATTCTCCCACTGGGTTCCTGCTGGGATATTTTCAGTTCATGAAAGGTTAATTTGGAAACTTTTAGAAACTGCAGGAAGGAAAAACAAACATTCTTCATTTGCGGATGTTGTTGGCTCATCTGTGTCCAGAAAAAGGCTGCTCCAAGCCTCAAAAATGGGACTGGATTTCCTGAACCCAAAGACTTCATGGTAGGGTTTGGGAGCTTCTCGCATGAAAACACTAAATAAACACTTAGACCAGACCAGGAATTCATCGGAGGTAATGATTTATCTAGTTTTTACCATGCTTTATTTATTAAGCAGTAGTAAGCTTATGAAGGGCTAACTTCTAAATGCCTCAACTGCTTAACTTAATTTTATATCTATCTTTAGCATTTCTAAGAGTAATTGTCCTTCTAAGCAAGGATAACTCCATTGTAAATCTGGTCCAAGATGAGATGGGGCTGCCTTATCCTAATTTTAGTGGGCTTTTTACCCTGGGAGATATTGCTCTATGCAGTTATTTTCTATGACAGAAAGGTCTGTCCTAGTAACACCTGACAAGATCACCCAAAAAGCTTACTCATTAACATTTAAACTGTAGCTTTACATAATTCTTTCTCGCATTCCATCCAATGAGGACAGGAAAGATATGAACTGTGAGTCAAGAAACTGGGTGCCTAAAAAAATTGACCCAGAGATCCTGAATTTTCCTTTAAGCACTTAGCCTGGAGTTTCACCATCTATCTATAAGGGAGGAAACTGGCCTCCAACCAGGTGCTTCCAGCTCAAACGTCCCTGTGACTTTATGATTCTGAGGGTTAGACTTCCTTATTAGACAGCCTGCTCCGAAACACAGAGCATGGAGCCCAGTGCTGTGTGATCACAAGGCGTGTGTCATAATGATGTGATTGTGGAATATAACATCCTATTGTCAGGACAAATACAAATCACGAGAATGTAGAAGTTACTTAACGAAAGGAAATGAACTAGGTATGCCTCTATAGTGCACACTTTAAGGTGATGGCACCTACAACATTATATGAATTTTCTAAAGCCCCTAGAGCCTGTGTGAGTGTTACCTCCTGAGGAAAGCCCCACACACCAGGAGCTCTCTGGGAGCCATGCTCCAGAACTATCAGAAGAACTTTCTCAAAGGCCCCATCCACCCCAGAATCAGAATTGCCCATGTAGGATTATGTATAAGACAACTATTCTCAGGTTATTTTGATGCACACCCTAGTTAAAAACCATGGGCACAAGTTTTTTAAAAAGTTAAGCATATACCTAACCAGACGAGCCAATCATTCTACACCTATAAATTTACCCAAGACAGATGGCAGTATATCTCCATATAAAGACTTGATACACTATTCTTCATATGAGCTTTATCTATAATAGCCCCAAACTGGAAACAATCCAAATGTCCATCTAGAGGTAAATAAGTAAACAAATTTTGATATACCCATGCAATGGAATACTACCCAGCAATAAAAAGAACTGAACCATTGATATATACAACAATACGGTTCAGTCTCAAAATGATTATGCTGAGCAAACAAAACCAGACCAAAGAGAGCACAGTGTGATTCTATTTACATGAAATCCTAAGCAATACAAACTCATCCGGATTGACAGAAACTAGATCCGTGGTTGCCTGGGGCCTAGGGGGCAGTGGTGGCAGGGAAGGGTATGAGGTACCATTTGGGAGTGATGGCTGCATTCCCTATCTTTATTGTGGTTGGGGTTTCATGGGTATAAATGTCACATTTTATCAGGTTGTACACTTTACGTTATACGTGTCGTATATATATGTATGTGTGTGTGTGTGTGTGTGTGTGTGTCTATCTGTAGCACACCAACATACACGTGTTGCTTTTTATAGGTTAGTTATACCTCAATAAAGGTGAAAACATGTTTAGGCACATTGGAGAGCTCATGAGCTTTGGAATCGGACAAACCTGGCATCTAAGCCCTGACCTACACACAGCTATGTACTCCATATTAGCTGTGCAACCTTGGGCAAATCACTCAGCCTCTCTGAGCTTTCATTTCCTCACCCGAAGGACAGCAATGAGAAGGCATCCTTCTGGCAATTAAATAACCAGCTGTACCTTGCAGTGTCCTGAGGAGGATTACATCAGATACTGTAGGTGCAAATACTTAATGTTGGCTGGTACGTGGCGGTTACACAGTGCGAGGCATTCGTGTCCTTACCTTGATCACATCGTGCCCCCTTCCAGCCTGGGCTGCAGTAACAGGTGCCGGTGATGTGGTCACAGGTGGAGTTGTTCAGACAGTCACATATCTGGCGACAGCCATAGCCATACGTTCCTGCAGGGCACTCTGTGAAGGAGATGAAAGTCCAATGTAAGCTCGCCAGCCTTGGGTAGCTGGGCAAGGCCGTCTCTTACTATTTGACCTGGTGTGTCTAGAGGGCAGGCCTTCCACGGCATCCTTGTGCAGGCAGAAGCATTCAGGGAGTCCTAGAGCTGGCCAGAATTCCCCGACTCGTTGGTGGGCTCCCAGGCACAGGGCCAGAGACTGAGCTCCTGGCCACAGCTCCTGACTCCTTCAGCTTTTATGCACCCACTTCCCTGAGGGGTAAGTAGAGAGTCTGTAGAACCCAATGGGACGGATGAGGATCATCGGCAAGGGCAATCTGAGATGAGCCCACCAGGCAAAACGGTGGGACAGAAGACTGAAAAGTATAAACCAGAGCCGCATCCTTGAGAACATGAGCATTGTACTGAAGGCTCAGTGATCCTCCTACCGGCACATTCTGACTTGGATTAGCTGGGAGCAGGGGACAAGGGAGGTGCATGTTTTGTTAATGTTCTAGGTGAGAACTTCATTTACCATAGAATGGCTCAAAATTGGGAGGAGCAGGTTGAAGCCTGAGAGACTAAAATGGAGAGATTTTTATGATGCACTCTTCATAAGAGCTGGGTGTGGGTTTCAAAGAAGAGCATAGGCATGTCAAATCCAAAAATCATCCCCAAATACTGATGTTTTCTGCAAAGTGGGCAGCAGGGGGCAGTGTGCTATTATTATTGGAGTTCTCTGTCAAACCCAGTGTTTCTGTTTACAAATGAGCATCAGGAGGGGTCTACAAAAATAGGAGCATTTTGATTTGATGTTCAAAGTAATCAGGGAAGGACTTAAGCAGCTTTTATTTAATAAGACCATAACCGGTCTGGCCTCCAAGGGAAAGTCAGTTTAGAGTTTGTTCTGGTTTCTATGCATACATGTATGTGCACATATGTTTAGACATTTATACACACAGATGCACAATATTTACATACACAAGGGATGTGCAGGCAATTGTATGACTCAGTATGGGTTTCAGGATGAAATGAATACCAGTACAAAACTCAAATTGGGTCATCTCCGTCCAGGCGGATTCCTGGAGGTCAGTCCTGTTGTGTACTAGATAGGAACGTATGCAAAAATATTTCGAGAGTTCAGCACACAAAACCAAGACAACCTAGCTGTCTAGAGGTGCTGTGAGGTGCTGCTGGGGTGGAGAAGAGGGTGATCGTTTATTGCCAAGGTCCTGCTCTGCTGATTCACCTTTCCAGGCCACATTGCTCCTACAGCCATATAATCTTTGCTGCATCCTTCCCAGGAGCGCCCCCTCTGATAAGCAAGAAAGGTCCTGCCCCTTTCCTGCCATCTGTGATAAGAGGGTGAACCCCATACAGCTCTAAGACCCTACTTATTTATTCTGAATATTGAATGAAAGTCACAGAGGAAAGGAACAATAGACTACTTTGAAATACTCAGTCGAAACTAATTTTCTCATAACCCTACAGATGCATGGCTGTAGGGGATAAAATGGCAAGACAAAGATGCATAATTGCAACAGAGCATATTCTTCAGGAGTGCAATTCTTACAACAAAAAAACTTAAGGCAATATATTGTCTTGAAAGTTGTAAAGATTAAGATGTGAAGTTGCTAGGGGAAACAGTATAAAAGTACTATCTAGAGAAAGTTGTCAGAAGGGGGGCAAAGTTTGCATGGACCTGGTTCTACACCCACAGTGGGGCTGGGAGCCCGCTTGCCCCCACCCCCATGCACTCAGCCTGGCCCCAGAGAATGCACTTTCGTCCAGGGTGCACTCCGGGCTCTGTCTCTGCCACGAAGAAAACCTGCCTGGCTCGTAAAGCTCTGAGCAGCCCCATTCCAAAAATAAGCAGGAGAGTTAGAGAGAGCCAGGGTGAACAGATGGAAAACTTGAATTCTGTCTTCATCCTTGGAGCCACACCCCCTCCACCCAGAGCGCTGATTACTTACCCAGAAGAAGTTTGAGGGAAAAGACTGTCAGCAAGGACACCCAGGTGGCCAGGTCTCTGGGAGGGGAATGGGTCAGCTGTGCCGGGAAGTGACCGGCCATCAGTTCAAACAACTTAAAAGTTGCAGGTCCTGTCTTCATATTTTTCAGGCATGTAGGAAAACGGGTTCTAGGGGAAAATACCACCTCGATGTGTCACGCTCACATACTCACTCTGTTCGCAGTGCTTCCCCATGAAGCCAGTGCGGCAGGTGCACTGCCCCGAGATGTGGTCACAGTCAGCTCCATTTTGACACTGACATATCAACGCACAGTCCTTTCCATAAAACCCCAGAGGACATCCTGTGTTGGGGAGGGAAGGACAGCAGAGTCAGGAGGCTGCCGAGGGAACAAGAAAAACGCTCTTGCTTCCAACTGTTTGTGTTTAAACCTGAAGGACGCTGAGCCACTGGAGAGTGAATAAAGACAACAACGCAGATCTCAGCTTGTCACAAAGGCTTCTTTGAAGTCCCAGGATGGGGCTCCTGCAAGGAGGTCATAATTCATGAGCGGGAAGCAGAGCAGTTCTACACCTGACAGTTTAACCCTTGCTGGTGCTCCCAGAGACAAGACGAATATCTTCTAGCATAGCATGCCTTCGACCCCATAGAAGTATGGGGGCGTTTCCTTGTATTCTTTGACTCAACTACTAGACTCCAGGACTCAAGCGCCGTGGACCGAAATGAGTGCTTTATATTAAAATCACATGTATGCTTTTACTATAGTACAGAGCGTCTCTAAGTTCACTATAGCTCTGTCCCTGTATCTGTCGCTAACTTAGATAATATTGGCTCCTTCACCAAAGGTGTGTAGTAGGATGCTAAACTTACAAAACAAAAAACAAAAAACCCCTGCACTTCACAGGTGCTTTGTAAAAAAGCAACAAACCTTACACCACTGCATGATTTCCAAAACCCAGACAGACCTCTGGGGCCTTTGGGCTGAGGACGTGCATGAGGCCTGTGGGCTGTCACGGACCAGCAGTTGCCCAGCAAGGGTGTTCCAGGGCTCCCTGGGCTAATGCAAGCTTCAGTACGGCCTGCGTCTAGGGCCATTTCTAAGTATCACATGGGATTTTTACTTTCCCTTTTTCTTGGAGAGCTTTTAATGAAAGTTCAACTCTCAAGAAATAGACGTACAGCACAGAGATCAGCATGCATGGACAACTGCCATCGCCATGTTTTTATCCAGCACCTACTCCGTGCCAGGTGCTTTCCATGCGTCCTTTTACTGAATCTGCACAGTAGTCCTACCTGTAGACGGGAACTAAGCCCCGAGGGCCCCCTCAGTCACAGAGCCAGCAAGTGGCAGGCTGGCCATGATAAAAACGCGGGCAAGTCTGGCTCCAGACCCTGCGTTCTTCCCACCGTCTTCTGCTACGTCCACTTAAAAAGGTCCTCTGATTGAGGTAGACCCAAATTTTGGGATGATAAATAATAACTTATAAGCACTTTTCTCTAACGAGCTCGAAAACCTTTCTGCATGTACAATCTTGGCAGAATATGCTCGAGACAAGCTCTCTCTTAGCCAACTCTCCCTTTCGAATCATGGTTCAAGGTCTACACCCCCTTCCAGAAAGTTCCAAAATTCTTGTACAACCTCTTCTCTAATTATGTTCTCTAATTGGTATTCAACAAGAATTGTCTAATTCCTGATCCATCTTTCCTTCTCAGCTCATTTCTGTGACTTAAAATTATGTTATTATTAAAAATTTTTTTTAAGAATAAATTATAAATTTTCATTAGTAATAACCATAATTTGTGCTTTCTTGTCTTGTCTCCTTTATTCATTTGAAGACAAGAGGACAGAGAAGAATCTTTTTTCCTCCCAACAGTGCTGAGCTGTGGAGTACTTTGCACATTATATGCTATGATGGTAAAAACCTCATAGAAGAAGAAACGATTAGGACATTATGGGAAATAAAATGGAAAAAAGAACTAGTGGTTCTTAGGGCATGATCCCAGGCTGGCATCACCATGTGGAAAGTTGTCAGAAATGTGAAATCTCAGGTCCCACCCCAGCCCCAGTGAATCACTCTGGGAGTGGGGCCAGCTGACTGTGTGTATCGAGCCACCTGGTGATCCCGAAGCTCGCTCAAGTTTGAGGACCACAGAATGCACTCTTCTCTAAGAGCACGCATTAGGTTAGGGAGTGAGGCTTGTCATCTTCACTGCCTTCTAGTCACTGTCACTTACCCCAACCTTTGTGCTGTTAGAATAAATGACAGGGTGTACATCCACGTCACCACCACCCCAATTTGAAAAAATATATAGAACATTTTCATCATTCTCCATGCACCTTCCCAATCAATAATCTTAACAGATCGATTTGTTTTTGATCTTCATATAAAAGGAATCACATACTAAAAACAGTATGTATGTGTAATACATATATATGCACACACATAAACATGTACATATAAATGATAGGGAGTTGGGTGCATATAAACGGGGTCTGGTTAAAAAAAGAGTTAGGAGAGAAGCCGCACACCATCACATCTAGCACTGCTCCACCTCAGTGTCCTGATATGACATACAGACAGAAAACTTGGAACGTGACAGCTCGTAACCATACAGAGACATTTAAACGTCTAGCGGTCATCAGGGAGAGGAAAGGTTCCAATGCCAGGAGTCCTGGCTGAGCTCTGCTCGGGCATGCAAAGGGCGAGGTTGCATCCTTCTTGGCGGTGGCTCCCCTTGGTGAGCCTCAGAAGGCTGGTCGCTTACTCTGAGTGCAGTAGAGCCCCGTCCAGCCAGGAGTGCATTTACATTCCCCGTCGTAGGCGCTGCAGAAAGCCCCATTGTGGCAGTTGCACGTGTGGATGCAGTTTGGGCCCCAGTGAGCAGGTGGACAAGCTGAAATCACAGCACGCATGGAGAGTTCTGTTAGAGCCTGGAGGTCAGCACCCAGCAGAGAGAGCTCCGTCCTCCTGCCGCATCTCCTAGCACGTGAGAGGTTAGCAGTGTGCATCAGGACTAAGAAAGCATGGGGCTCCGAATCTGATCCCCAGATGGCAAGGCTGACTGCAACAGCAACCATCATTACAGACATTGTGTTCATTGACAGACTGCAGAGTAAGGTGCTCAGAGCAACAACCAACTCAAGTGTATCGATCTAGCTCCTTAACAACTGTACATTGAGGTCCTTTGTGCAGCACCGTTCTAGACACAGAAGGGATAGCAGAGGACAAGACAAGGTCCAGACCACTCTCTGAAACCTTATATTTTAGTAGGGGAGGCAGGCAGGCAAACCAGCCAACCAACCAGCCAGCCAGTCAACAGAGAACGTAGTGGCAACAAGTACTATGAGAAAAAATAAAACAGGGTAATGGGGGAAGAATGACCAGAGCTAATCCTTCAGGGAAGGCTTCTCTGAAGAGAGGGCATTTAAGCAGAGATCAGAGGGGCTAATGATGGGACTTGAGAGAAACTAAGGGACCAGTGTCACATAAAGTCATACTTTATTCCAGAGCTGTTACTGGAGACTTGTTTAAATTTTAAGGTTTCAATTATATGTAAGAATCGGTTTACTCATAAAAACTCTTAATTGGATGATGCAGAAAATAAGAAAACAGAATCGTTGGGGGTCACTGCCCAATGAAGAGCAATAACTTCAGATAAAGTGTCTGTGAAATTGTATAACATTATGGGGTAAAATGACCTGATTTACCAAAAGCAAACAAACAAACAAACAAATACAAAAAACCTATTTATTTATACTAATGCTTTAAGAATATCATTGCTTTAAGTGAGGACCACCATTGGATCTACATGAGACAACGGATGTTAGCTGAACTTACTGTGGTGATCATTTCACGATATATCCACATCAAATCATCATGCTGTACGCTTTAAGCTTATACAGTGATGTATGTCAATTACTTCTCAATAAAACCAGAGGGGGAAAAAAGGAGGACCATCTAGAATTTTCTATTTGGTTACCCAGTAGGGAATATGGCCCCATAAAGATAATACATCTGAAGGAATTTTAAAAAATGGAAAAAAAAATTCTCCCATGAGTGTGTGCACCATTTTTGCCCAAGAACAAGGGAAAATTAATAGCTGACACTTGAGGTCTGAAATAAAACTGAGAATGGACTTCCCTTATACTATACCCTCATTTTACAGACAAAGAAGCACTGAAAAGTGAATAAGCAAAATGTTACCTATCTAGGTTCTTTCTAAGACATACTTGGATTTAACATAGGAACATTGCATAGAGTTCTTAATGGGGAAAAAGCCGCTTAAAATTAAAATAATGTATATTATAATTATTCCTATATTATTTCCTGATTATAGAAACACTCATACTTCCATCCTAAGGAATATGAAAACAAACAAATGTACACAGCTGTTCTCAAAACAAGACTCACGTTGAGAGCAGTCACTGCCGATCCAGCCCGGGTAACACTGACAAGATCGGTCAATGGGGTTACAGGTTCCGTTGTTGGTACAGGTACAAACTCCTGCACAGTTTTTCCCAAATCTGCCACTGGGACACACTGTGAATAAGTTATATCGGTCAGTAATGCACAATTACATCTCAGCTCACGGAACTCTAGTCTTGGGGCAGGAAACGACTTTGAAAGCCATCCTCCCAGCAGCCCGTTCACTGACTGTCTCCACTCAACAGTATCCCTCATCTTGAGTGGGCTCATTTTTGCAGACACATGAAGCCAAAGATTCTCACGAAGGTATCCCAAACCAGGAGACATCATCACATTTCTAGAAATCTGACTTCATGGCCGCTCGCTCAGGGAGTCAAAACCCTTCTTCCCTCTATGGATTTTTCATGGGAGGCTGTTTCCAATTAATACCGAATGAAGAGATTCTGCTGGAGCAGCAAGCTAGCTTTTCGGAAGCTCCGAATCGTATCTGCAGAACTTGAAGACACAGTGCACCAGCAGGCCCCGAGAGCTGAGAGCGGAAAACATGTCCCCAGGGAAGCCCAAGGACAGACTGCGTGAGGTTCGCACATCACTGCACATCTCTCCAAAACACTTGCATGCCTCACCTTCATTGCAGAGGGCACCTGTGAAGCCAGGTAGGCAGTCACACAGGCCCGTGATGTGGTGGCAGGGCCCACTACTGTGCACACATTGTGGGCATGTCTGGCTGCAGCGATGCCCATAGAAACCAGGGGAGCAGACTGAAAATAGAATGGAAATCAACCGTTATCGTTCCTGGGATATGTGCCTCTCAAATTCCACATCAGCATCTAGTTCCAGTTTGGGGCAAAAAGAAAAATTTAACAATATTGAGAATTTTCCAAGTATAAAACGACCACCATGGAAGGAAGAAGGATACTCTTTAATAATGAAAAGAAACCGCTAGCCTGGATTGCTCGAGGGCAGGCAAATGTCTCGGTCCTCTCAATTTTCTCAGTTATGGTCCTAGTTAACTTGAGGCATGACACAGAATGGCGGCTTGAGGAATTTTTGTTGAAGAAACAAATGAAAGGAAATAAAATTCTAAAATCCCAAATAAATAACTCTCAAGCCATGTATCGATCCTTTATTCTTTAAGAGTCATTACTGGCTGTAAATAGATCTCCGGTCTGCATTTAAAGGATTGTTCCTCCTCAACGTGGTCCAGATAAATCATGGTGATTGGAAAGGGAGCAAGCAACAAAGCCTACATAATTAGGTCCTTCTCAAGCCATTCCTCAGATTTAAATACAGGATGAATGCATAGAACTTTTAATGAAAAAAAAAGTCATTTAAAAATTAGGATAAGATACCTTATAGCCATGTACTCTTTCCTTGATTACGTTTACTGAACATTTTAGTAAAATCTTATGGATCCCTTCCTAACTTCAAAGTCCTATTGACCCATGTCAACAGCCCCCATGTTTACCTCTGCAGGGCTATTTTCCCCACAGCACCGGCTGTAAGTCTACTAGCAGGATGTATGATTTGCCGCAAGGTTTGGCTGATGTTGACTTCTGGTAATTGAGGTAAGGCCAATGCCAAAATTGCTGAATCAAATATTTACAGGTCAATGGATTTCTGGAACACCATTTGTAAGATTTAAGGCAGGATCAAGAGACATAGCCTGATGATGATGCCAGGGAGGCATTGAAATCATTCCTGAGGAGGAATGGCTACAGGCCCATCTGTTAGGTTCGTCCTGCAGGTTGGAACGAGTAAAGCTCTTGGGGCAGTGCTATCAAGGACAGCTCTGCAAGGGACAGGGAGACCTAGTATCCTCCGCCCTCGACTGCAACAGAACAGCACCATGCGCCGAGGGGTGGACCGTGCCTGAGAAGGGAAGGCAGACATCTCCCTCTCATGAGATACTTACTTCTCTGACAAGTGGTGCCTCGGAACCCGGGTGCACACTCACAGATGCCGTCGTCCGGGGAGCACGAAGCTCCGTTTTTACAGTAGCAGGGCAGAGAGCAGTTGGGGCCCCAGCGCCCCTCAGCACACACGCTGTCACAGTGGACACCTGAAACAATGCATACGAGCAAGGCTGAGTGAGAGGCAGCGCCTCTGGGGTGCGAAGTCCCAGATGAGGACCACAGTCATGGTCCCCAAGCTGAGTGATCCCAGGCAACAGTGAGCAGAGGTGGCATAAGGTTTAAAATTCACTTACAGATGTCAGTACATCATCATATATGGTGTAGTCATGTATTGTGTCATCACAACATTAAAATAATCCCAGAATGGTTTTCTATGGAGTCACAAAAGAGCAGGAATAAAACACTTTTATTATACTGATTGTCCTTTTTTTAGAAGGAGGGAGCAAATGGGAAGCCCAAAGGCTCTTTCTATTAAAGGCAAAATTTATCAAAACATATTTTATCATTGAGCCCTCAGCAACTTCCTTCTCCCCCCCCCACCATCCTTTATCTTTACAGAGAAATGAACAAAGCATAAAAAGATACAGAGAAGTAAAAAGTGGTTAAATTGTTTTACATAAAGAAAACCTTCCCCCTGGAGCAGACGCCATCGTATAACATTTTGATGATACATTGTATAGCATGGGAAGATATACTCCTTGGTGCCACTAAATTCCTCTTTAAAAATTTCATCTGACACTGGGCAGATAAAGGCAGAATATCACAACTGATGTTATTTATAGCTGTTGTCTAAGTTATTGATTATTAGCATACTATATGTAGGTTTTTAACTCTCACCCCGGGAACAGAAACTCTAGAGCTGGTTGTGAATGAACAAATGCCTAAAGAAAACATAAGGGAAAGGAAAAAAAAAACAAAGTCACAAAAATAAAAATAAAACCAGGTTTTTTTTGAGGTCAACAAAAGTCTCTTTGGTAAGTTTGCTTTTGAAATACAACAGGCACCACCTCTTTCTTGTAAGTCAGAATTCTCCGCAACTCAAAGACATGCTCTCTACATTGAGAAGCAATGAGTTGTAACTGGTAGTGAACTGGCGATGGCTGGCTTCAGATCAGGGGAAAACACAGGAAGAACAAGCATGCACACACTCAGGGATTCCAGAACGCTGTCACCACCCAGCACCAAGGAAGCTGAGAAAGGCATGTTTTGTATTAGTTTTTGCTTCTATGGCGCAAACCTTAAAACAGGAGCAGGCCCAAACTGTAACGTGAACATGGCTGATTGGTACGGTGTCATTTCTGCTGAGCTGTAACTCTGCTTTTGATGGTTCCCGGTTTTCTCCTCCCGAAAGTCTCCCACTTGGTAAAGGCTGTTAAGTAGGCATGAAAGCGCACAGACCTCATTGTGTCTAGCTGGAGCCAACAATAGACGATTATTTGAGCTTGCACTGCTGGCTGAAGGAGGAGATCAGACCTGTTACAAATTGACCTGGGTTTAAGGATTCCCTACAGAATAAAATACAGAATTATGGCCTACCACGATTTTTTTTTTTCTTGAGTTCACAAATATATGATCTTTTTTTTAAAAAAAAAAAAACCTCTTTTGAAAAGCTAAGTGGAATGGCATTCAAATGCTATCTATGCTCACCAAATGCGATTCGCCAGCTATAGAGCTGTATCCGGTGTTTTGGCTAGCACCTATACAAGGCAGAGCATCAAACATATTGAGGAATAAACTGCTTCCAAAGGAGGTTGCAAACCTAAATTTTGTTTTGTGAGTCTGAAGGAAGTTTCAACAAGGGTAACCTGTGACAGGCTTCACTCTGTTCAAATTCAGGTCCTGAGCTCTGACCACGAGCCAGGACTCCTATTTAAAGGCAGCTAAGATGGGGACACCCGCTTCACAGATACTCACACAGCCCTGGCCATTTGGGTTTGGAGCCATTCATGCAAATCCCAGTTAGGATTTTGGAGATGTGGAAGCTGAGTTAATCTGAAAATCATCCTGAAAATTAGTCCTCATTTTTGGCACATTTTTGTGGGGTGGGAGCTTGAGGAAGGGGGGATTTAGCCATTCATGGTGATTTGGTTATTAGCTTCTTGCCAAATCTCTCCTTCGCATTAAATAAATGCAGGGAAGTTGGAATGGAGCACACTTTAGGTCAAAATTCTCTGCTGCTTTTTTACATTATAGATTATCATAATTTATATATGACTTAGCACATTCTCAATCAGAGCGTGTTAAGAAAAATGACTCCAGGGCAGATTGGCAAATCTGAATAAAGTGATCTTTTATTTCGTATCTGACTCGTCTTCCCTAATAGGTTTGTCCAGCTGGATAACATAACCATCTGTCATAATCAACTTTATCGAGGTAATTTTCATAGAGTAACAGGACCCATGATATAGCAAAGAGATCCATTACAATGATATGCTTGTTTCACATGATTTACCCATGATTTCATTTCCAGAGAATCACTAGGAATTCTAGAGATCATCTATCAAATCTTCTGTCTCCAATCGTATAAGCATATTTCAGCTGAACTAAGCTTACTTTTAAAAATCTTTTATTTCAGGATTGCAAATAAGTCTTTCCTTAAAGAGTAAATTATAATAATTCTATTACCAACTTCCCCTAAAAATTCAATCCCTCTTCTTTTTCTCTACCATCAGTTAAAACGAGTCATCATTTTTCAGATATTAATGCTTAGTCGATTTGTAGACAAACATAAAGTATGAAGCTTCATTTTTTCCTCTTGCTGTCCCATTTTCTCCTATTGCTACTCCCCCCCTTCAGAGCGCTGTGGGGGAAGCTGTTATCTTTCCCCTCCTCTTAGAGTCAAGAAAAGATGAGATAAATTGATTATTATTGAGTTGTTACCTTCTCCAGAGAGTACTTATATTTTAAGGGAATAAGCATGTGAGGAGCCTAAGAAATAAATCTCTAATTGTGAAATACCAGGCAGTGAGGCTCACAGAGTGGGTAACTGGGTAATCACTTCTCCGGGTTACACTAGGTATATGGCTACGGATGTGACCTCTGTTGTAAGGCTAACCCTGCAGAACAATTTTTTTCAGGATAGGGAATTGTAAGATTGCTTTAACCATTTTTTTTTTAGTGTGTGTGTGTTATTCTTAAATTATTTCCACTGATGTCACCCCAATCTTTGCAAACTCGGCTGGAGGCCTACAAGACATTTTGCTGTTTCCTTTTTTAATCAAAGACAGAAAAAAGAATTCAACTTAATCAACATTCAAGAAGTCCAGCGGCTATTGGCTTCCTGGTGACAGGTTCTCTAAGAAAGACCTCCAACTGTAGAATGGTAATGGCCCAGGAATAAGCACCCCTAACTCTGTCTGGGGATCAGAGTCAGAAAAGGAAATAGCTTGTGAAGGTGGACAAGGGTTCCAAGCTAATGTAATGGTGGCTGTGAGACTCAGATGTCCAAAGAAATACAGGCAAGTTGAGGGCAGCTAAAACTGAGGTTGGGAAGGACAGGACAGATGTTTGGACAGCCGGGGCGTGGTACGTAAAGAAAGCCAAGAACGCCATGCTGTGGGGTGTGAGCTTCTCCCTTGGGGGTGACAGGGACCAAATGGACAATTAAGTAGGAAAAGCACATAATTAAATTTGCGGTTGGCAGGAGGGCAGAAGACAGTATGAGGAGGATGAGCCTGGAAGAGAGACCTGTGTTAGGTGGCTGCTGTAGGTTATTGCGGGTAAAAAAAAAAAAAAGATAAACATGATAGTCTTAAACTAAGTCATTGGCAGTTGGAATGCAAGGAGGATAAATTCCAGAGTAATGCAAGAGAGAATGGACATGAAAGATCTATACCTGCTCCCCCCCATATTCCACGCATTCATTGATGAATGAATTCTGTCAGCTCCCTGAAAGAGACATGGGGGTTTTGCTCACCACAGTGCCTAGCACATGGAGGGTGTTAAAGATTTGTTGAATGCATCAATAAGGACAGTCTCTCTTTCCAACATGATATTCAGAACCATTTCCCAACTGGATGGAGCAACCATATAATTCTCTCTTTCCCGAAAGAAGGGACGAGAAGCACATGCAAACCCGGGAACCCAGCATATTTCTATTTTGTGTGCCTAAAATGGTGACCCTTCCCATCTAAGGGGGTGGAAATGTCTGCCTTACAGATTTTGGAGAAGATATACCTTCGTGAGCTCAGGTCTGTGTTTTTTAACGCTAGCCCAGATTATAAAGCAATAGAAGAATTATGGAGGCATCTTGAAGAAATTCTTTTGGAATGTTTACCAAAGAACAGATAAAGGTTCTAATCGGAATTACTTCAGGAAGCAACTCCCTAACACATTTGGAAGAGGGGCAAAATGGGAAGGGGGTATCTTTAAATTTGAGGGGATCTCTGGTTCAATGGAAGCATTTTTTCCTGATAAACATTCTAACGCTGATAAGGCGATCTGTGAGGGACTGTTTTTGCCAGGACTGAGGACAAAGAGTTCTTTGATAGCCTTCCCAAGTTGCTAGGCAATGGCTGAATGATCGTGATAAACTTCAGCTAAGCAGCTCTAAAGAAATGTTCGTGCATTTCATGCCTGATGCATTATGCCAGCAGCCTCAATGTGAAACCAGCATTCACTAGGCATTTGTGATTGCATGAATACGGTAAAATAAATCATCTGGGGTGTCATTACTTCTCCCTCTCCGAGATAGAACCCAAACTCCTCATCTTGCTAATTGTTCATATTCCTTCTGAAATCTTTGGGGGCATTAGTGAACAGAGGACATGATTTCAATTCAATGTCTGGTTCCTGAGCAACAAGCTATTAAACATACATTAGAGCGAAGAGAGAGATTTGTTAATAATAATTGGGCTTGATGATTATAGAAGAGAAGAACCACAGTATAGAATCATAATACTTTTTCTGCTTTTCTAATCCTCTTGCTAACAAAGCAGCCGCTCACTGCTGGCGTAGAGACGGTATTCACTGGCGTATCCCCCTGTGCCCATGCAGGGTCTGCCCTGAGAGGACATGAGCTTCTGCAGGCCAGGGGCTGGCCACGCTTCACCCGTGTTCCTGGCACCACCCAGCACTGTGGCTGCACACAACTTGGGAGACACTCAACAAATGGTTGCTAAATCGTTCTATTTGGATGCTATGAATTTTAAAGATGAATTAAAAAGCGGATCTGCTTTCTAGTGATGACCAAGTTGGAAAAAAAAAAATCTTGATAAGTCATACAAATCAACAACGTTTGCATTTGCAGCTGCAAGACAAAAGTGCCAGAGAGCATGGCCTGCCTCAGTCGGACCTGGATAAAAGCAAACAGAACAGACTGCTAGGCAGATGGAGAACTCGGGGAACTCTGGTTGTTTGTGCAGGCTTTCTTTTCGGAACACAAGCCCCTTCCTCCGCCCTCACCTCATGGACCCCACATTCTGCTTTTGCAGAACTCCCTCCCCACAAAATCTCATAGACAGACCCACATGGGCTCCTGCATGAATGCTGTCCACCCTCCAATACCCTGGTCGATTGGGTGCACGCATGTTAATTAAAGCTCATTTGCACTTGAATTTGTACTTTTATGTCACTGCACGAAGAAAGGTCGGTCCTCCCTTACTATAACAATTCAGGCATCACTAAACCACATGAGAGATCACTTTGGGACAGATGAGTACCTACAGTAGTTCACTTGCTCACCTGGTCCAACTTGGAGTGTTGGGGAAATGCACAGAGGGGGCTGTCCCTTGGGAGAGGGGCTGGGACCACTGCAGGCCTAGCTGTGCTTGCTGGGAAGAGCAGAAAAGCTGGGCTCCTCTCAGAAACTTGCCTGCAGGCTTTCCTCCTTCTAATGTCCTCCCTCCTGGCTGGACTCAGAGAAGCACCCCACAGCTCTCCCTATTCTTGCCCCTGCTTACCCTCATCCGTGGTTGCTAGCTCCTCTCTCTTTCCCACACTCCTAGAGGTTGATTTGGTTTCCTAATCTCTTTTCTCTTAGTTTAACATTTAACATTTTTTTTCTTTATATGAGTGCAACCCTAAGCCTTCTGACACAGTCACAAGGCTTCTGTCATAGAAATGCTCCCTGGGAACCCCCACCTCTTCAATAACCAGAGTAAAAAGGCATAGCAGAGGCCAACCTACAGACTGGTAACTGCATGGGCCACCGGTGCAACTTTTGAAAAGACAAATGAGGACACCATGTAAGGCTGTGCAGGTTGTATTACTGCACAAGAGCCCCAGGCCGCAGGGCTGAGGGAGGGCAGAAATCCAGCTTGCTCTCGACCTGCCAAGAAGTGCAACCTAAAGGATTTCCAAACCTTCTTCAAATTTGCACAAAAGGTGCTTTATGGGCTGGTACTGGCTGCATCCCTCTCCTCACTCACCCTCCAGATTATCATTCAGTAGGTGGAAAGTGGGGACGGGGAATACACAAGTTAAAAAAGTTCCCAGGTGACAGTGATCTTAGCCAGCGCTGGGAACCGGGCTGAAGACGGCGTCTGTTCCCATACAGCTGGAATGAGATCTTGCTCAGCTCTAACGCTCAGTGAAGAGGTGTTCTGTCTGGCTGAAGTCAGGGCAGAAAGGAAGAAAGAAAGTCAGCATATTTCTACTGTTTCGGGAAAATACTTTATAAAGCATATTACTTCACTGCTCTGGAAATACACCCCGCCCCCCGCCCCAGACACAACTAATTCCATTTCATTGACATCTGAGACTTTAGAATAATCATTTTGAAAAGCCAGTCTCATTTTATAGCAGTGCGCATGTGTGCGCGTGTGCACACGTGTGGGCTCGTGTACGTGTGGAGAGGTGTGGGAGGAGGAGCCCAGGACGCAGCCTATATTTTGGGTGGTGTTTCATTCCCCCCCATTTTTTTTTAACTGCAATCTGCCTCTTTTTGATAAAGTAGTCGACAGGCTAAAAATATCCATATAGTAAGGTTTTAAATAACTATATACAATAAAAGTGCATGTCTTTTTTTTAATGGAACATTTCTTTTGGAAATAGTATCTAGGATATCAGATGCAACTTTTGCTTTGGGTAATCTGTATGGCAGTACTTTTTGAAAACCTGTTTTAGAACCAGGTAAAATGGAATGGTCAATGATAGCAATAGAGTCTCAGTTCCTTTAGGAGAAAAAGACAGTCCAATGCTAGAAAAAGGGTGAAACCATGAGGAGTGGTAGATGAGCCCCATGGTAAGAACGCAAGCTGATTTCCTTGGTATATCAGGTTAGCAGATGGTTTCCTCAATTTAGGTGTGTCATTTTCTTTGTAAAGAGGAATAAAGTTCTCCCACCTTTATCTTTGGCTCTAAACCCAGAGGCCTGATGAGCATCTCCCCCCACCCTCCCGCCCACTGTCCTCCATGATCTAGCATTGTTGGTGACTTTGTGCCTTCTTATTGATTTGGTCAAGGGAAGAGCCCAGGTCCCTGTGTTAGACTGCACCAAAACTTCAATGTTACCCCACACACTATTACCCTGTCCAGTGATACTTACATTTCACCTAGAGCACTCTCAGCAACAGGGAGGAGAGGAAACAGAATCCTTTACTTCCCCAGACTCATGCTATTTATCTGGCCCTGCATCTGGTTTCCAAATGAAAAGCAAGGCTTTCTTTATGTTGAGAAAGATTCTCACGAGGTACTTCCTCAAAAACATGTTTGTTGATGAAAAATTATGAGTCTATCCAATGTGGACAATGAAATGGTGCTCTACATTAATAACACAGAGTCTACTCTTCTTTCCTCTTGGAAAAATGAACCAATTCTTGGTCCAATTGTAGGGTGCTTTTTGGAACTTTCATAATCTTCCTTTCCTTTATGTACGTTTGCATATACCTAGTGTGTACTGTGAATGTAGGGGATGATTTCTCTTAAAAAAAAAAAAAACAGTCTCAGAGCAGTCTTAGATCCTCAAAGATCAACAGCCTCCACAGAAGACCCAGAGAAACGAGACAATGGGGCCACGAAGCAAAGAGACAGTGGGGTAATAAGAGCAGCATGAAGCAGCAGAGCTTCTTCCCCTTTGGAGAAACAGACCAGTCACAGATGGACAGAGTGTTACAAGATTATGCTGTGTGCATTCCCACAGGAGCTCCACAGGTCTCAGGCCAGATGGGATCATTTGTCTTACCCCATGACCCAGACTGTGGAATGTAACAAACACATTTTCTGTCTGGCTTCGGGCCAAATCATATCTCCTGCTTTTCTCGTGTAGACACGAGTATGTCTTTCACAGTCTGGCTCTAAATCGTCAAAGCAGGTAGATACTTGAGCAGTGACTGGTGTGTTCAGGAACACCTCACATTTCCTCTTATTCAGAAAATAAGAGGAGATCTGGTGGGGCATGGTCCAAAACAAACAATAGGGCTTCTCTGTTAGAAAAGTTCTGAGTTTGCCAGGGGGTTCAAAATGCTATTTCACTTCATTGTGGTCACGGCGAACTTGGTACTGGTCATTTTATTTGAGGAGTCCAAGCACGCTGAGGAAGTCACAAAATCTGTTTTACTCTTAGTGTAATGTGGTTTTAACATTTAGTAACTGAGAGCCACATGGAAACATGGGGAGGTGGAGTTTCACACTATGAGGTCAGAGTTATCTTAGCTTTTGCAAGTCAAGGAGAAACTAGAGGGCAAGAGAGTCCTTGTGTCTGTGGGTAACTCCTATTGACAGAAAATAAAGTCCATTACCCCAGCCTTGGTCTGTTTCCCAAGGTAGCTCTCAGACACTAGAAATCAAGCACATGACAGTTCATCTCAGTTTACTCCTGTCAGAAGCCAAAGCAGCTCTCAACAAATTCCAAAGGACCACGAGACACCGCTAAAGAGGTCACTGATGACACTTTCTGTTCAAGGATATGAAGACATGTATTGTCAAGTTAGCAGTACTCCCCATATTGATCTATAGACTCATTCTTCATTAAATCTACCTTGTTTCTTCACAGGAATTGATATGCTGACCCTAAAATTTGTATAGAAGTTCAAGGGACCCAGGATAGCCCAAACAATCTTGAAGAAGAAGACCAAAGGTGAAGGACTCACACTTCCCACATTTCAAAACTTTCTGCAAAGCTATAGTAATCAAAACAGTATGGTACTGGCATAAGGTTATAGATCAGTGGAACAGAAGTGAAAGTCCAGACATAAATGCTCTCACACTTATGGTCAGTTGATTTTTGGCAAAGGTATCAAGACAATACAAGTGATGGGCGGGGAGGGGATGAATGATCTTTTCAACACATGATGCTGGAACATATCATGCAAAAGAATGAAGTTGGACCCTTACCTCACACCATATATAAAACCAAACTCAAAATGGATCAAAGACCTACATGTAAAATCTAAAACTATAAAATGCTTAGAAGAATACACAGGTACAAATCTTTGTGACTGTGGACTAGCCAATGGTTTCATAGATTTGACACCAAAAACACAAGCAACAAAAGAAAAAAACTTTTTGAACTCCGTCAAAATAAAAACTTTTCTGCAGAAACAGACATCGTGAAGAGAGTGAAAAAGTAACATACAGAATGGGAGAAAATATTTGCAAATCATATATCTGATAAGGAACATAGATATAAAATACATAAAGAAATATTACAATTCAATTATAAAAACACAAAATGACCCAATTAAAAAATGAGCAAAGTATCTGAATAGATATCAGATATACAGATGGTTGGAAAAATATATACAGATGGCCGAATTAAATACAAAAGACACTTAACACTGTCATTTATTAGGAGAATGCAAATCAAAAACTCAATGAAATAACGTTTCACACCACTGGGATGGCTAGAATCAAAAAGACAGAGAGTAAAAATTTTTGGTGAAGAGGCAGACACCTCACACATTATTGGTGGGAGTGGAAAATGGTGTAACTGCTTTGGAGAACAGTGTAGCAATTCTTTAAAAGGTTAAACTTAGAGTTATCACACAACCCAGCAATTCCACACCTAACTTATATACCAAACATACACATCCACACAAAAACCTGTACATGAATGTTCTTAACAGCATTTTTCAAAATAGCCAAAAAGTGGAAACAACCCAAATGTCCATCAACTGATGAATGTGCAAATAAAATGTGGTTTACCCATACCATGGAATATTTGTCACCAGTCAAAAGGAATGAAGTACTGATATATGCTCCAAAAGGAATGAACCTTGAAAACAAACCAAGAGAAGGAAGCCAGTAGCCAAAGACCTCATATTGCATGAATCCACACAATATCAGAATAGGTAAATCTATAGAGACAGGAAGTAGGTTAGTGGTTGCCTAGGGTGGCGGGGGGGGGAGTTTGCCTAGTGTTGAGTTGGGGGTAAATGGAGAATAACTGCTAATAAGTACTACTGCAGTTTCTTTATGATGATGAAAATCTTCTAAAAATGGTAGTGATGATGGTTGTATAATTCTTTGACTATACTAAAAACCACTGGATTATACAATTTAAAGAGGTGAATTCTATGTTATATCTTCCTGTCTCTCTCTCTGCCTCTGTCTCTCTGTCTCTTTATATATAAATGCATACATATGAACATATGCATATATACTCTCTCTCTCTCTCCCTAGGTATGTATACACACACATATAAACATACACACACACGTGCACATATATGAAGAAGTTGCTGGTTATCAGCATTTATCACCACGGTCCTCTCATATAATTCTCAGAAGTCCTCATCCATGCTCAGAATTAATCTCAGCCCAACTGCCCCTTCCCCCAGCATATTCTGGAAGAAGTCTGTGTACGGCAGAGGGTGCAGTCATGAAGAGAGCTGGAGACGCAATAGGAGGGTATTAGTGCAAATCCTGTCTCTCACATTTACTGACCCTGGGGCCTTGATCAAGACACTCAACTTGTCCGTGCCTCAGTTTCTTCATCTATAAAAATGACAAAATGGTAGTTTCTACCTCACAGAGTTGCTGTGAGCCTGCCATAAGCATTCAATAAGCATTACTTATTATTATGTCTCCGTTCTTCTTTTTACACATTTTTGCTAAGAGGTAAGACCACCCTGACTCCATAATTTCCTAAATGTGACTTCTCTGGCATGGAGGTATTAGAGCCTCCTCTGAAAGATCCACCTTCTCAAAATATGAACCATCACTAAAGAGGACACTTGGCTTGTTACTACCAGTTTCTCTTTTAGAAGACAAGCTAAAAAACCATTTTGGAAGATAGTGAAGCATCATCAGTAGGGATACAGTTGTGTCCTACAAATCTCCTTCTCTTCTCTGAGAACAGATACACATATATTTAGATATAAATACAACATAAACAAATACACACGCAAACACACATATACACAAATGACTATGAATGAGAATTGTAAAAGAAAGTTTGGGTTCATTTAACCACCTCTAACACATACCCAAGTTCCACAGTACTTGACTCTCAATTGGCATATCAGCAGTCAACCTTTTATTTTACTTTCAGAAGAAATTGCTCATAAATATACCCAGTCCACTCATCCCAATGTTCAGTAACTTTCTTGGTGCATTTCCATTTGTGATTTTTCTAAATAAGCATTTAAAATTCCATTCATTTTGTAAGGTTTTGTTTTTGTTTTTTTAGAATAGGTTTGACCTCATGAAAGAAACAGAAAAGCAGGACCCCAATTTGCTTGGGCATTCAGTGCTCTCTCCCGAGTCCATTTATCAAGAGTAAAAACAGGGTTCATTTTCCAAGACCACTGGTAGTCTGATAAACTTCCTAGCTAGAACCGTGAATCCATATAAATAAGGAGAAACCTCCACCTTGTGGCTACAAAATTGGTACTCAATCGTATTATGAATTTTTATGACTTAAGTATTATTGTAAGAAAAAGCAAGTTTTATAACTTTCATGTCTAGCAATGAATATTTTAATACTTGCATATTAACCATATTAATATTAATATTGAATATTTTTGCCTCACCGAGGTGAACTCAGTTATATTCTTATGGTTTATTTCCATCATTCCTCCCTCGGTGCTCAAAAATGCCACAGAAGTCTTGCTAGACCCTTCATAGCAATTCACACGTCCCCTGCCTCTTGCTGGCCTGAATTGTGACAGCTGGACCTTCCAACAAGGCTCAAGACAACTGTTCCTGAATGCTTCAACAAAAAGTCATCCCCAGATGAATTAGGTCTCGCAGTAGTATCTCTTGGGTAAAAATGTGACTGTTGTTATTGGAGGTTTTATCATTTCTTCTCTGAAAAGGTGACCTGTGTTTATTTCTCTAAAGCAGCAAGGAACAGGGCTAGGTGTAAGTTGGCATGTTTCCCATTTCAAGCAGCGGTTCCTGGCTCACCTGACCATCCCGGGAGGCAGCGGCAGTGGCCCGTCGTGGGGTGACAGCCATCGGCGTGGCTACAGTCACAGCGCTCCGCACAGTTCAGCCCATACGTGCCATCCTGTGGGGAAGAGAGTGACAAGGTCATGGAAATCCACAGTGAGAGACAACAGGGACCTCAGGCAGGACCCTCCCCTCCCAAACATCTCTCAGCCACACACATGATAATCCCCTCTCCCCATGTCTGTTTAGTCCCCCAAATGCAGGAGGGGGTGTTTTAAAAATCACTCAAACTGTAGTTGGAATGTCTAACATAATGGTCAGTCCTATGAATGGTGAGACCAACTGATATGCATATATGCAAATATATGCATACATGCTCATTAATTAAGAGACTCCTTTGTACCTTATCATAAACCACCACTCATAAAGAAATTTTCTTTTGTTCCTAAGGATTTTTATAAAGTAGTTCAGCGTTCCTTACAAGGCATGCTACTCGTTCATGGAAAGGGAGTCCCTGACTCACATAAAGAAAGAGGCTCTACAATTAAAAGAAAATCATAGCACTAATCAAATGAAGTTCATTTCTGTAAAAAAGTTGGGAAATGGGTTGTGGCTTGATGAGGAGGAAGCCCAGGGGTAAAACTGCTCCCACCGCGAGGGGCCCAGTTCAGGGCGTCACAGGGTCATCTCGCCATCTCCCCTGGAGGCAGAGAACGCACATCCCTGAGAGAATGCTTAATGGTTCAGAAGGAAAGAAATGAGAGAGGAAGAAAAGGTCATGAAAAAGAGGGCAAGAAATGGGCCAAGGGCTTCAGAGGGAGAAAGGGAAATCAGCACGTTTACTATAGAACACATGTCCCATTTGCAACCTCTGCCTGCGGTAGGACGCGGTATGGGATTTGTAAGGACAACTACTTCCAAAGTAGGTCAGGGGAGTGGAGCCAGTGTTGAACGAGGGAAATCTTTGGAGATTCCTGTGACTCGAGACACACTTGTGTTTAACAGACGGCCATTTCTGAACCTCTCACCACCTTGATGGGCATTTCTGCGACACCCGTCCCCACTCCCTTTCAATCCTCTGCCACTTTCCACCAGAGATGGGAGGATTTCCGCGATAATGGAGACACAATATTTGGAGAGTTGACAGGCAGAGGCTGGGTGTTTGACAAATGCTGTCCATCGGTTGCCACAGAGAGAGGAGTGTATAGGAACGGAGACAACAGGAAGGGTGGCGGGGGGGTGGGGGGAGGGCGGCGCTGGCAGGGTGGGGAGCCTGGGCAGAGATGAAGGAGAAGAAGGGAGTGATTCTCGCAGAGCTACCTACCCATTTCCATGTCTATCCCTTTTCCGATCTTATCTCCAATGTGACTTCAAAAACCTCAGTTCTTCTAATAGTTTTGTTGGGTTCACACACGCATGCCTGACCCCAGGGACACAGCAGCAGTGAGCGGACACTGCCCCCAGCACCCCCCACCCATGTCTTCCCAGCTGGGGTGCCGGCTCAGTCGTACCTGGCAGGGGAGCTCACACTTCTCCCCGCGCCACCCGGGTGCGCACGTGCAGGTCCCATCTTGGGTGTTGCAGGCTCCCCCGTTGAGGCACTGGCAGGTCAGGTTACAGCTAAAGCCCCAAGTGCCGCTGGGGCAGCTGATGGAGCAGTCCACCCCGTGCCAGCCTGCCGTGACAAGAACGCCAGAGCATGCAGGAAACAAGCAGCACGGAGTTTCCGCCAGCCTCCCCAAGCCACGTTGCCCTTTGGAAACATTTTGGAGGTACACAGCGGGGTCCCCAGCCCCAGCACAGAGAGCAGTGGCGCTGCCGAGTGGAGCCTCCAGCAGCAACGGCCGAAGTACCCAGAATCTGTCTGTGCCGCATGATCGGACAAGGATGCCAGCAGCAAGAGACACCCCTGGGTTACTGGGACAAGTTATAGAGCGCGGCACCTCGAGTGTGCAGTGATAGGCAATGCAGAAATGCCGAGTGTGGCTCCGGTCGGGAAAGCACCATCTTTATACGGGAGGGTAAAGGAAGGTTTGTGTTTGGAAGAGTAACCCCCTCTTTAAAGCAAACCCAATGAACCGTGAACAGTGAGTTTCCAGGACCCTGCCTGTTGTAGCAACTACAGATAGACACATTTTGGCCTTTGCATAAAATCGGTGCTTGGCTGCATTTCTTGCTGCAACTCCAGGCCAATTTAGGGGTGTGGGTGTATGTCTGCTCGCTCACTTTTACCCAAAGCCCAGAGACTCCCAGACTTTGGGGGCTGGCAGCAACTTTGGAGATCCTACGTGAGCCCCCTTTCTTGGTTCACAGAAGCAGGAGAGCCCACCCTGGCCGAGGGGCTGGCCGAGTTTGGACGCTAAACTTTGGCACCGATGGAGCTAGAACCCTAGTCAAAGTTTCTTCCCTGGGACTTTAGGAGGTAACAGGATGAAGAGCAGATAAAACACTCATTCCCCCACTTACCTGCCTTGCAAGTACAAGACCCATCTACAGGTGAGCAGACAGCATCGTTCTTACAGCCACACAGAGAGGAGCAGTTTATTCCATAGGTTCCCAGCGGGCACGGGATAGAGCAGTCAATTCCCTAGGCGGGCACAGATAGGAAAATGCGTGCAATTTCACTGAATGAAATAAAGCCAACACAAACAAACAAAAATGCATCTTGGCAATGCTAATGATATTCCCTCTCTAATTTTAACACTTGTATTTTTTAAAGTCGCTAAATGTCCCCAGTATACAAATTTTAAAGATTCAAGGGCAATGTTAGCTTGCCTGTTTAGGATTCAGTATTAAATGGGAATCAAAAAAGCCTGCTGCCTTCATGAGCTTCCCTTCCTAGAAAACACACACAAAAAAACCCTTTTGTCCTTGCTCAGACAAGCAGATATAAAAAAATAAACTATCAATTACAGTCAATAAATGAATAAACATAAATATAAACTATACATTAAATTGTAATGCTTCTTAGCCTTCCTTGTATAATATATAATATGATTGGTGGCTGAAGCAAAGCAATGGGACGCACACTCTGCCTGCAGCATGATTCAATTTATTATCTGACAATAAGCCTAAAACACAGAAGTGGGCTATCAAGGATGGCTGGAGGTCATCGCCTTTAAAAACAGAAGAGACTTGGGGCGTCTGGGTGGCTTAGTCAGTTAAGCATCTGCCTTCGGCTCAGGTCATGGGGATCGACCCGCCTTGGGCTCCCTGATCAGCGGGGAGTCTGCTTCTCTTTCTGCCCTTCCCCCATGCTCATGCTCTCTCTCTCCCTCTCAAATAAATAAGGAAAATCTTTAAAAATAAATAAAAATAAAAACAGAAGAGACCTGAGACAGAGTAAATCAAGGGCTCCACCAAAGAATAGTGACATAGGTTAGAAAAACCTGTAAAGATCCCCTCAACTCTGAGTCTTTATCACCTACTCATCCCACATTACACGCTCTGGAATAATCATCAACATCTTCTTCGGTTAATCCTGTCCTCTTTCAAAGGAGAAAAAATAATCAGGACCAATCTGTTTTCCTTTAAAACAAGGATTCCTAATCTATAGCTAAGAAATCCTAGAAACTAGGCAAAATTCTGCTCGGTTGGCGCACGGGCATATTTGCAAGGTCCAGGTTCTCAAAGGCACTGAAAAACTTCCATAGTGCTAACCATCACATGTAAATATATAGTAAGTGCGAACTCGATACATGGTGTGCCTTCAAATTGCGTGGAGTTGAGACAAAAACTGTTAATAGTAATTACTTGGAAAAGTAATTTCTTTGTCGCCTACAGAATGTAGCAAAATGATTATGTAGGGAAAAAGTAATTATGTAAGGAATAATGAAAGTACATCATATTCCATGACACATATTAATTAAAAAATTAATATGAACACTACATTTATTGTTTTACCAGCCTTCCAGTTATCATCCTAAGATAATTCCTTCTGTTTCTTATTAGTACTTTTCATTCTCTTTCTTGTTAATGATGTGACAGATCTTAGCACATTCCCTGTACTTCAGGAAGGGTCCTATATTGTGCTCCACACGGTACCCCGCGGCTCCTTCCTCCAGAGCCACTCACTTTGAATCCTGGGGCACAGGTGCACTCCCCGGTCACACTGTCACAGTCAGCCCCGTTTTGGCAGCTGCAGATCTGTTGGCAAGCTTCCCCGAAGAATCCAGGAGAACACGTCTCATTGCAGTAGAGTCCCGACCAGCCCGGCTTGCAGGCACACTCTCCAGACATGGGGTGACAGCTGAGAGACACGGATGAAAGGAGAAAGTCACTCCCGGGTGAACATGACACCCAGGGCCCATGCAAATGTTGCTTCAGCCATGAGCAATGAATGGGTGGCTAATTCCATGCACAATAATTTAAACTTCGTTCCCAGGCTTGCTATGATTTAATTAATGGGCTGAAACCCGATAGGTACCACAGAAATGTGGTGTGAAATCAGCATCATGCTCCAACCGGAAGACGACCACAACCGCTTCCTTTTGTCTGAAACTCATTATAGTCTTCATAAGTCGAAAGCACTGTAATTCAGTGACAGGTCACCTCGATGAGAGGGTTTAAAGAACGACTCCGTCTGGTGCACAACACCAAATCAGTTAGCCAGGGTTAGGTCCAAGGCACTCCAAAAGCAGCGGAACTTCCTTGCCTGTTTCTGTTCTCGAATCTCCGTACCTGGTGGCCAAGCAACGGTCTCTACCTGAGGCAGCAGCTGCATGGACCGGCCAGGCAGCCAGCTGTCGTTCCCAAGCAAATGGACACATCAGCTGCGCCGAGGCACGCGCTAGGGAGTCTGACCCAATAGGGCACTCTGTGGCACGCAAAACACATGTGCTTCTCACCACAGGGACATGTCAACGATCAAACCAGCTCTGTTCACAGTCGGAAGGCTGTGAAAGACCATCTTCCTCCCCTGGTGGAGATAAACCCCTCCCAGTAACTACGACCAACAACAGAATCTGCTGTCTCACCCAGCCGTGTGCTAAGTGACTCTTGTCCAGAGACAATACACAGATTTTCTACTCTTGGAAAGAAGGATTTGCTGGGAGAGGGGAAGGCTGAGATGGAACAGCAGCTCTCCCACCACCTGGGTACCTTAGCAAAAGCACACAACCTCTCCGGCCCGACGTCCTAGTGTGTCACGGGCGGGTCTCAGCCACACCCCCGTGGGTGGCACGATTTGCGCCCTCGCTGCAACTGAGCACCCACAATCAATCGCCTAGGCATCCTGTGACGGATGTCACAAGCATTACTCAGGGAACACGCTATGAAGACATACCCAAGTACCACTCTACACTTAACATGGTTTCCTGGGTATAGAAGGTTTGGATTTGAGGGGCGCCTGGGTGGCTCAGTCGGTTAAGTGTCTGCCATCGGCTCAGGTCATGATCCCCGGGGTCCTGGGATGGAGCCCCATGTCAGGCTCCCTGCTCAGCGGGGAGTCTTCTTCTCTTTCTCCTTCTCCCTCTGCCCTTCCCCAGGCTTGTGCTCACTCTCTCAGGCTCTCTCTCTCTCTCTCAAATAAAATCTTAAAAAAAAAAAAGGTTTGGATTTAAAAGGCAAGGGTTTGAGTCTCCGATCTCCTTAGACCTACTCAGATCTACTCATCCGCTCCCTCTCCTTGAGCAAATACCCGGCACCTTCATCTCCAACTTAGGCATGTCAAATTCTGAGTCTTAGTTCTTTCCGGCCTTCATTCTTCAGTGTTTACTCTCAATCACCCCACTGGAGCACTAGCACCACGAGCCACTCAGCTGTTTAAACCAGAAACTTCAGAGTTATTCCCGGGAACGCCTCCCTCATTTCCCATATCTACTTCCTTGCTAGGACCTGATAGCCTGCCTCCAAAATATCCTGCCTCCACCCCATCTCTCCATCCTCACCGTCACCACGCTACCCGACGTCAAGGCCCTCTGACTCGGAAAACCGGGATAGCCTTCCGTCTTGCAACCTCTGCACTCACTCATGCCTTGTCACCTAAAAAGTAGATGCTAGCCTATCATTCTCCTTAAAGCTCTTCAAAAACTCCCCACTACACTGAGACTATAACCTGTGCTGTCTAAAACAGCTACAGGGACGGTGTTATTTACTGTCTAAACCAGGACATTTTCAAGAATGAAGAGGGAGTTATTAGGATCACTGTCCCTAATCCAAACCGTCCCTGTGACCCTAGACACAAAGTCACCCTAAATGCAGTCCACAGTCCATTGTTACCTGGCCACTGCCTACTTCCCAACCTCTTCTCTAATTGTTAGTCTCTCTTTGTTACTATGCTCAACTGCAATGGATTTCTTTTAGCTGGGAAAAGCACAGAGTGTTGCCAATACAAGGGCATCACATGGGCTATTCCATACGCCAGGAATACTGCTTCCCCATTCTGGGCCTCTGCATTTTACCCTTGTCTTCCTTCCCCTCTGGACCTCGAGCTCTGTGAAGGCAAGAATCTGGCACGTTTTGTTACCTGTCCCCGGCCCACAGTGGGCGCACAGCAAACACTGAGTGAGTGAGTTAGGGAAAACGGCATTTAAGGTACAGAGGGATCTGTCTCTGAAGTCCTGCTTTCCCACATGGATCTGCTTCGCCCCATATCGCTGAGTCATCCAGTGGCGCTGAATGATAATCTGTACATCTGCATGGAAAGGCAAGCTGTGCCCTAGAATTCGTTTTTAAAATGTCAAAAGCTGTGGCTGCACGGGAACCACTGTGAATTGCAGGGAATACTCTCTTACGTGACGTTTCTGGTGATAACTGTAAGTCAACCCACAGGCTCGCATAGCAGGTTGCGTCGACCGAGCACTGAATATGTGTTAACGTCATGCTCAGGAATCCGTGTGCACAGTATTTCATTTAATCCTCACAAGCCATTCCGAGTGTTGGGTATCGTCCCACTTTATAAATGAGGCAAGAGTGACCGAGAAAGAGTAATTTATTCAAAGCCCAACACAGGTAGTAGAGGAATCAAACCTGAACTTAGATTTATTTGCTTGTTTTTACACCAAAGAAAAAAAGGAAGCTTGGTCACAGCCTGCTGGGAGGGCTAGATATGAAAAAGAATGGCTAAAATGTAGGATTTAGCATTGGTTAGCAGGACCAATAAAAGCCTGTATTGTGCAAAAGCAGAGACAAATTTAAATTTACTTCAGAAAGGTCCTACATTTGAGAAAGGGAAAAGAAATATTTTAAGCATGGATTGGCTAAAGTAATTTGCCTTACTTTGACATACTATTAAAAAAGAACATCTTTTAGTAGAAAATATTACTTTACATTAAAAAGTAGAAAATCATATTCCTGGTGAAGACACAAATGTGAGACAAAATAGACAATCGGGCACAGGGAATTGACTGAGCTACAGGCAGACACAGAAATTGATATTCAATGCCCCCCAGTGAATATTAGTGCAACACACTGGTTCTCAGACTGATTGACACCGAAATTAGTATTCTGCAATTTGTAATTAGATATAGGAAGCCAGAGCACTTTGGAGGCATTTGATGGGTTCTCATGCAGGCAGCTTAATTGGTAATGAGATTTACGTGTTGATGTTAGAAGCAGCAGATTGGAGGTTGAAGGGTAACACACTCCTACTCATTTTCTTTCTGAAGAACAGGTTGCTTTGTGCATATGAAAATAGGATGATACCCACATAGGAATACCTATCACTTCATACACATATACAACTAGATATAAACATTTTAGTAAATTTTTCCATTTAAGAGTAAAATTATTATGAGTCCAATACAATATTGGCTAAAATAGAACGAGTCATCGAACTTCCTTTTATTCATTTCCTTAGGTGTTATTAATGCTCAAATGTAATGACAATTATGTGGCATTTGCAAATAGGCACATCCTGATTGCCCACAGCTATTAAATGTACTTGTTAACAAGAGCTAATATACATCTCCCATGTGGAATCTTAATAAATCTCGAATTTTATTTTGCTCCTCAAAACCATTTCCACCATAAAAGTTAGTTTTTGGCTGAAAAGTACAGGTCACAGTGAATGTCTTCAGGCTCTAAAATAGCACTATGATCGAATACACGAATATCCTTTAAATATATTTAAATTCATTTCAACCCTATGATAGATTGCAAAAGTAAAAATGGCTACAAATTCTTGGCAACTCCTACCAGGAGGTGGAATGTTTTGCACCTGTAGTTGGTTGTATGACCTGTTTCGTCTGCAGGGACAATAGCAAACACGACACAACCAAAGGTTTGTTTGCATGTTGGCGTTTTCTCTGTTTCTTGCTGCTTTTGGAAGCCAGTCATCATGAAAAGAAGCCCAGGCTAATGTGCTAGCTGCTAAAGGCATGTGGCTCAGGCACCCATCGACCGGCCAGATGCTGGACAAGTGAGGGAGGAATTCTAGAACCCGTCTACCTCTAGCTGATCTACTAGCTGAATACAGGGAGGAAAGCAGAAGAACTACCAAGCTTAGTCAAGCAAAAAACCAACTGCTAATAAATAATCATTGTTTTATACCACTGTTTGCAGTGGGTTTTTTTTAATGCAGCAAAAGCTAATGGATACAAACCCATAACCCAGATATGTGGCTGCAAAATATGTCAATATGTACATTCATATAACTCAACGTTTACCTAAAGACAATATAAACTAATAGTCTGCATTGCATAAGTTATCTCAGTAATTAGAATGAAAGGTGTTTTTTTTTTTTTTAGAATGAAAGGTTTTAGGAAAAACACATCATGAATTACATAATAGAAAGCTCTCCTTGCTCGATTAAATGGTAAAATGAACAAGCTAGATTTTTCAATTAATACAAAGATTCTATGCCTTTTGGTTCAAAGGAATCTTGTGTTTCTAGGAACTTCACATTGAAGTTTAAGGTACAAGAATCAGGGGGCTCCAATTGTGAATTCAACAAGACAGAGTGGTATCATCAACACTGAACTGGTTTTAAAAGAAATTTGCAAAAGCTAATTTTTATTTTTTAATTTTTAAATTTTATTTATTTATTTATTTATTTGCAAAAGCTACTTTTTAAAAACTAACTTTCAGGGAAGCACTTCCTAGGTCAATTGTTTTTAATCTGGTTATTTGTTATACATTATTAGACAGATTTTAGTGTTCTTTTGATCTATGTGATTGTCAATTTCCCATACTTCTTTGGTAAAGCATACATGCTTACATACATGTGACCTATGTCAAAATTATCATAGTATTGATGCCAGTCAAATAACTGTCCTCGGGGGGCACCTGGGTGGCTCAGTCGTTAAGCGTCTGCCTTCGGCTCAGGTCATGATCCCAGGGTCCTGGGATCGAGCCCCACATCGTGCTCCTGCTCGGCAGGAAGCCTGCTTCTCCCTCTCCCACTCCCCCTGCTTGTGTTCCCTCTCTCGCTGTGTCTCTCTCTGTCAAATAAATAAACAAAATCTTAAAAAAAAAAAAAACTGTCCTCGGGGACCTTGCCATTACGAACATGGTACACAATTCCAACCAACATTGTCTCTGCGTCTCCAGTTCTCGTAACACAACTCCTTTGCATAGGTTTATTAATCTATTTGATGTCAGGCTGCATACAATGAAACAGCACTCTGATATTAAAAAGTTTTTAGCTGTCACTACACGAGGCTTACCTTTTGCTGGGACAAGCCTTAAACACCGCAGGAAAAGTAGCCAAACTCGTGACTTGTTCCTAATCCTGCCAGCTCCTTAAACATCGGAGAGTTGAAAAACAAACAAAACCCTGCAGAGATGATTCATTTTCACGCCCCAAAGGTTTACTTAACCTTGTCATGTAAAGAGTGGCGATATTTTCCAATGAAGAAAACCAAAGTTGATTAAAGCAGCTTTGCAAAGTTGCTTGAGATACATTAAGAATGCACTTCTTTGATATATTCCAGTAAAATGTATTCCAAGTATGCATGCATGCATGCACACAAAGACACACACACACACACACACACACACACACACACACACATCCTCTCATGGTACAAAGTCCGTTCTTTTGTTCCTAAAAATGGCTTAAAAAAGAGACCAACCACAGGCTTTTGCTTACATTTAACTTTTGTGCTTTTGAGGATTTGAAGGGGCCACAAGTTATCTTTCAGAAGCATAAATGAAGTTAACAGCTGTGCTGAATGCAATTAAGTAATTCTTGTAACATGTGAACTGTGATACAATGCACTACCTTTTTGCCAGACCCAACTTTTCCTGGAGTCTGCAAATGGGGCCCAGAATTCTAAGTGATATGTATCTGGTCCTTGGGGGAGAGAGGGGAAGAAAGGGGGTGGAAAGGTATTTTCAGGGGCAGACAAGGTACAGTAGGGTGGGTGGGGACCATGGTTTCCTGTTCTTAAATTCTTTGAGAGATTTTTGGGCTAAAAGACCCCTGTGAGTTTTAGGTCAGAGTAATCAATTTTGAAAACATATTTCACATGTGACAGCCACATGTGAAACCCTTATATAAAACTTCCACCAGTACACTTCCTTTCTACACAGATGTGCTGTCAAGTCAAAGATGCTGCAGCGAGAATTGTTTTTGTGATATTTTCACACGCTAAACTGGGTTTAACTCATGTCTCTCGTTGTATCTTTGCTTCTAAGGGAATGCCACAGATCCCTCTCTTAGGGCAATGTTTTACTAACCCTAGCAAATTTAATGTTTGGCAATGGCCATTCATTAAGAACAGAATTTAATATCCACCCGTGACCATCTACCAATTCTAATGTGGACTGTCACCCACTAAAGAAAGAAGTTGTCCATGGACTTGGTGGTTCCTCCCCCAGGATGGCCCAGAGGCAGGAAGGCTCTCAGGGCGGGCATCTCTCTGGCAATCCGTCCTTCCAAACAGTGGACACTGCCGTTCAAACTTTAACAGGGCACATCCTTCCAAGGTGGCCAACCCTCACCTATGAGTGTTGTCCAGGTGGCAGGGACACCACTTGTCACATTTGATGCCGTAGAGCCCTTCTGGACACAGGCGTGCCTCACAGTGCTCACCAACAAAACCTGCTTCGCAGAGGCATGAGCCGCTCACGTGATAGCACTTCCCTCCGTTGACACACTGACACGTCTCAGCACAGCGAACTCCATATGTGCCAACGGGACACTCGTCCTGGCACCTACCAAGCAGGGAGCGGGAGCAGAAGATAGATTAGGTAATGTCATGTACAAAGACACAGTCCATTCAGATAGGCTTCGTGATGTATAAACTGAAAGTGTTTTTTGCATTGGCTGTATTTTTTAGTGAGGGTCCCATTTACGGGTATAAAAGCAGTAAAGCTGAATTACTCTGGCTACAGGTCGCAGTAATGGCAGTACGGCCTGTTCAAAGGAACAACAAAAACAAAACCAAAATAAAATTATGAACTTGGCACAGGAAGCATGTTTTACACCTAGTGCTTTGCTTGCTAAGGGTATACATACATGCTTGTATATACATACCAGAAAGATACCGGGGGATACCAGAAAAGGGAGAAGAGTGATGGCCCAAATGAGGAAATTAAAATAGACGCTTTCCCTGTTTCAAAGAGAAAAATTTGTAGCAAATTTCCAACAATGTTAATTCTCTTGGCTTTCATGGTGACTTTAATATTTAATCTCAGCCACGTGTCTGCTCTTTCCAAAGCTGAATGGCAAAAATTGCTCCTCATTTAGAAAGTTATGTATTTAATAAACAAAGTCCTCTTTAGATCTGGGAAGTCAGAACTATTGCAAGCAAGTTTCTTTGATTCCACCTGGGGAACTCTTGTCAGGGGGTATATGGACACGTGGAGTTTCCTAGCACAAAATTTTTTATTAAGGGGGATACTGACCTCTCTTTATAAGAAGGGCTGACAAATGGCAAGGAAAAAATATCAGGTCTCAAAAATTCACTTTATCTTTTAAAAAATGACATTAGAGTCTGGTCCCAGAGCAAGGACAGGCTCTGGATAAGTTGGATCAGGTGGGCAGCTAAGCGGCTGGGAGGAACTGTGATGGAGAAGAGAAAATTATCATCACTCCATAGAATGCATGACCAGTTGTCAGGCCAGCCAAGTTTCTTTTTGACCTGGCAAGGTGACTTCACGGAGCCTCCTGCAACAGAAGGAGCACTTCCTGCCAAGGGAGAGGGAGACGGGGTCTCGTCTAGCGGAGCGCCTGCCATTAGTACGATACAATGTGTGGATGGGAATCAGCAGACACTTCCCATGTGGCTCTCGAGTCACGCCAGACTCATGGTCGGTAATGTAGGTCAGCACTGCATTTTTTCAGATCAGTATAATGCAAGCAGCAAGTGCATAATAATGAATTCAAGGATACCTAAAGGCAGTAGCAAAGGGGCTAAAAAGCAAACATTTTCCAGAAGGCTTTGCATATTTTTAATAATAGGGTGTGATGAGTAACAATACCAAGTTTTTCTCCATTCTATTTAAATGGAGAAGCTGAATCTTGAGATCCCTTTGACTGTTCTCTGGTTAACCCTGGCTCTAGCATATAGACAAGGAAAGGGGCCTCTTGTAAACTTGGTTTCTCCCAATGCTTAAGACATCTTTACATGTGTTTGTCAATAGGCAAAATGTTCAAGTCAACTGCTCAACAAGCCATTAGCAAAGTTCTATAGTAACTGCCTACCATTTAGCATAAAATCAGATGTGTGCTTTAAAATTACACAGAAGTATACCTATTTTTAGACCAGAGTATTTTTAAAAGGCACTCTATTTTTAACTTGTAAGAAGTCTTAATAAGCCAAGTCACTTAGTTTATTCCTTAATTATGTAAACTTTAGAGAAAGAAATGCTGAGGTACAATCATTGGGCCTGGTCATGGCTCTGCTAAAGGCTGGTAAGATCTTTGCAGCCTGTCTGTCCAGATCTTCTCGTGATTCAGTACCAAAAAGGAAAAGGTAAACAAGGTAAAATAACATTGCTTTCTCTCTCTTGTATGGATTTGAAAACAAACCCAACCATTAAGCTTTGGGATCCATGATTTCAATTTAGTAAAAAGCTTAGCTCTAAAAGTGGGTGAACCGAGTATAGATCGGAAGCCTGGAAAAACGTCTGCTGCCAAATGACAGGCAAGCAGAGTGTCTATTTTATCCTATCTTGGCAGAGACTTCCTTTTCTTTGGGAAAACAAAATCCATAATAGCTGGTCCTGACCCATATTTACCTTTTGAACCTATAATAAAACATACTACTAGTTTGTATTGTATTATAAATGGCAAAAAGCCATTTGAATTTCCCTCACTAAAGTAGCCAGTGCATAAAGCTTGATTCATATTCTCATTTCCTTTTCACCAGAGTTGCGCATGTAAGAAAATCCTGTTAATAATAGTTACATCTACTTCCATCTACCAAGGTAGAAGATATCTTTCTAGAAAGAGACTTTTTCCATCTCGAAAATAAAAGCAGGGGTGCCTGGGTGGCTCAGTTGGTTAGGCATCTGCCTTTCGCTCAGGTCATGATCTCAGAGTCCTGGGATCGAGTCCCATGTTGGGCTCCCTGCTCAGCGGGGAGTCTGCTTCTCCCTCTCTCTTCCTCTGCCCTCCACCCCGAGCTCATGCTCTCTCTCTTGCACATGCACTATCTCTCTCTCTCTCAAATAAATAAAAAGAAAAAGTTTAAAAAAAACAGTAATTGTAAAGTAGCTTATACCTTTCAGGTTAGCAGAGTTAAAAGTCTTTGTCAAACAGACTTATCTCCCTTTTTGGCCCCTTTATCCAAAAGAGCATTATTTCTCAGTGAATTTTATGCCCTTAATGTTGTTTATGTGGTCCCAAGCAGAACAACAACAAAAAAGCTATCCTAGGAATTAGTAAAAGAGGTAATAGATTTTCTTATGAGAGAAGGCAGAGAGGCTAATAAAGATAGAGCAAAAAATATCAGCCACAGTGGAAATATACATATATATATATATATATATATATACACACACACACACATATATTTTTGTTTGTTTTTATTATTTTTTTATTTTTGTTTTTGAATAATGCTCTGGAATTGGAAAAAAATGGATAAGCTTTAAGTAGAGATAATAAAATATGACACCAATTCCCAAACCAATGAGGGTCACAGGCTTGTTTTAATACCATTTCGATTATTATGTTGCATCTTATTACAAATGGATGGAAAGGAAAGGGAGTTAGCATACAAAGGGTAGCAGCTCCTTTCTCCCTGGTCCTTTTGAGCATGTCCCTCCCCAGAGTGCCTGGAATAATTGGGCCAAACAAACTATGATTTAGTGTGAAAGAATCATATTCCTCATTAAACCTGGGCTCGATGGATCAGCTGCCCGCCTTTCAAGCATCTGGAACTGCTGCTCTGGGGGAAACAGAAAGAATGCTGGAAAATAGCCAACTTTTCCACAATCCTAGATTCAGGAAAGTTCCCCCATTGGAGACTAATGCTGCATCCCCCCAATTCCTGCCTGTCAGGTCTGACTTTACCTCCTTTGACACTCATTCCTTCTTTACTGCAGGTTCTATGGAACACAGGAATGGCCAGACCGTCCTGCCTTCACCTTAACAGGGAGCATGCCTGAGGCACAGATCTCTCCCTCCAGCTCACTCTTAGGGAGCACCAGTTATGTGCCCGGACCCCAAAGGCCTGAGCAATTCCATGGCAACCTATTAGCATGAAGAACACTCTGTTAACCCCTTCAGAGGAATTTCTGTGAGGCTCTGGAAACCACCCTCTCTTCCCTCTTGCTTGACCATGCCACATTACATTTCCCCACCACAATGTCCTCTCAACCTTTCCACAGACCCCCAAGACTGTTATTTGGGCATCCCATGAATTACTCTGACTGCCTACAAGGTGTCTGTTTTGTTTGTCCTGTCTTCACTCTGGCTGGGAGGGCCGTCCCCACATCCTGGGAATGCTTTGCTGGTAGCTGCCTGTGGTGGTACCTGCTCCTCCGGGGAGCAGTGCTCTGGTCTAACCTCAGGGATCGAGTTCCGCTGACTTCTCAAAACAGGGAAATGCCAAGACCCCAGGCCCTCAAAGCTTCCTTCACCACACCTCCTGCCACAAACTGCCCCATAGCTACTCATTTTTCCCTATCGTAGTGATGAATGTGCATGTTGTCAGTGTGTGTGTGTGTGTGTGTGTGTGTGTGTGTGTGTGTGTGTATGGTGTGTCTAGAACCCAGATGGGGATGGTATAATTGAAAACAGAAATCATGTCGTCAGTTCACTAGCAAAACAATAGTTATCAGAACAAAGACTCAAGGAGAAGTTTCCTCTTCACTTCCCTGTGTCTTTCTTTGGCTCCTTGCCCTCCTTGCCTTAATCTAAAATTCACCTGGAAATCAGCTGTTACTCTCCTTCCCCGCATTCTAAATCCGATGAGCATAAGCTTGCCTTACATGTTTGTTATTTTCTGTGTTGCCTCAAATTTGAGACTTAAACTGTGAGAGGACAAGAAAAACAGTTACAGATCTGATCCTCGAATAACACGGGTTTGGACTGTAAAAGTCCACTTGCGTGCAGATTTTTTTGATACATGCGGTACTGTAAATATGTTTTCTCTTCCTTATGATTCTCTTAACATTTTCTTTTCTCCAGCTCACTTTATTGTAAGAATACAGTATATAATACATATAACATACAAAATATGTGTTAATTGACTGTCTATATTATCAGGAAGGCTTCCTAAACAGTTTTGGGGGAGACAAAGTTACATGTGATTTTTGACTGCATGGGGGGTCAGTGCCCCAAACCCCGGAGTTTTTCAAGGGTCAACTGTATTTAATTTTTTGGTGCCCTAAAATATTAGACAAAGCTACTATTTGGGATTCTGCTTGGTCCCATGCCTCTCCTTTGCCGACCCATCTTTCTAAATAAGATAGTAAGTCCAGAACTCACCTAACAACATCTATCCAAAACACAACCATAAGCCAGGATGTAGGTCACAAAAACTTTCTGAGAAGCCCTATATTACAAAAACCAAGCTCTGAAGGGTGTTGATAATTTGTAACACCAAAAAATTAAATGTAAAATATATAACTATATTAACAAAAGACGAAACGCCTTTTAATGAAGTTTTTTTTTTAAAGATTTTATTTATTTATTTGAGAGAGAAAGAATGAGAGACAGAGAGCATGAGAGGTAGGAGGGTCAGAGGGAGAAGGAGACTCTCTGCCGAGCAGGGAGCCCGATGCGGGACTCGATCCCGGGACTCCAGGATCATGACCTGAGCCGAAGGCAGTCACTTAACCAACTGAGCCACCCAGGCGCCCTAATGAAGTTAAACAGATACTACTAACAGAAGTTCCTAATAAAAACAGGGATTTTAAAAAGCACTTAAGCACAAAGAAGTTTACTAAAAACCAGTAACAAACATGAAACTACACTGAAACCATTTTCAATACATTTAAGAGCAAGACAGGAATTTCTGCTTTGACCTCTATCTGTCTGCACTGATTTAAAGATTTAAATTAATGCAATCATTTCAGGAAATGAAATGATCATTATAAATACTGAAAAGTAGAGGCAAATATCTTTTTTTTGTAAATGATGCAATAACTTTGGTATTTGCTAAAAATAACATTAGAATTAATTTAAAATTTTGGTAGAGAGGCTAAATAAAAAACACTCACAATCAAGTTTTTCTTTATCCTGAAATAGCCAATTAGAAACAGAAATGAGATTTTCCAAAAAATACAAATTATTGAGAAATAAATTTAACAAGAAATTCTAAGCTGGGAGTGGGAGGAAGGTTGAAGAAATTCTTAGGTCATGGATCTCACTAAAAATTAATGATAACTAATTTTTATTCAGTTCCTAGACATCACTCAAATTGATAATTGCTGGTATTTATACAGTTCAGGGAAATCACTGAAGTCTAATAAGAAATAATGTTTGTAAGCTTCCACAGTTATAACTGCTTTAATGTACGTATTCAATCCTGATAACAACCCCAAAGGAGAGTAAAATTATTATTTGAATATTACCCATAAGGATGTGTCTAAGGACACAGGTTCCACAAATCTTTGTTTTGAGCCAGTATAGTCCCCTACCTCTCCAGTCTTTTTTCTTTAATTTTACACACACAGCCACTAAGCTGGGTTATCTGGTCTTTCAGGACGTAAGAAATGAAAGAGCAAATTAAAAGGTGTAAGGTGATCAAAGCCGTCTGTGGTAACACTTTACTATCTAATATGAAAAATGATAGTGGGTGGAAGAGTCACGTGAGCACAGCCACGCATTCGCTCTTATTTCATGTGGGACCAGTGAGCCCTAGAAATCCCATCGGATCTTCTTTGGTCACTACTGCATGGGAAAATGACTAATATTCTTCCCTTTTTTTTTAATTTTTTAAAATTTTATTATGTTATGTTAATGACCATACATTACAACATTAGTTTTTGATGTAGTGTTCCATGATTCATTGTTTGCGTATAACACCCAGTGCTCCATGCAGAACGTGCCCTCCTTAATACCCATCACCGGGCTAATCCATCCCCCCACACCCCTCCCCTCTAGAACCCTCAGTTTGTTTCTCAGGGTCCATAGTCTCTCATGGTTCGTCTCCCCCTCTGATTTCCCCCCCTTCATTTTACCCTTCCTATTATCTTCTTCTTTTTTTTAACATATAATGTATTCTTTGTTTCAGAGGTACAGGTCTGTGATTCAACAGTCTTACACAATTCACGGCGCTCTTAATAGAATACTGAATCATAAGATGGTAACTTTATGCCCCACATACTTGCTAAAGATAACCAGGTACACATCCACTTTTGAAATCTATCAAAAATTGTTTAACATATAAAAAGTTTTGGTCTTTGAAATGGCTGTCCAACCACTGGACTGTTGAGCCTGACATATTCATCATGGGTTCTGGATAGCTGATAGTTTATTTATTTTTTTGAATGCTTTCTCTGTATCTTCAATTCACCCTTGCTGTCTATGGTTCGCTTTCTACACACTGAGATGGAACATAATCTGTCAAACACACTGATACTTTATAGATACCTCTGGAATGTTACAGAACAGTCACAGACATGTGGTAGCAAAGGTGTTCCCTGGGCTCTTTGAGCTTTCCTTCCACGCCATTACAAGCAGTCAGAGAAAGACAAGACTCTCCCTTACCGTTCCCCTGAGTATCCTGGACTGCAATGACATTGGCCTGTGGCAGCATCACACGTCCCTCCATTATGGCACTGACATTCTTGTGAACAGTTCTTTCCGAAGCGACCCTCAGGGCAAGGCTGACCACACACTGTGCCCTGCATTCAAAGAGACTTGGAAAATTACATGGGCCTCCAGCCAGGGAAGGGCCAAAGGAGGAGGGAAAGAAGAGAGGAAACAGAAAGGGAGGAAGGTATAGGGGAACAGGGCTGCAAGAGAATCAGATGAAGGGGGTCTTAGAACACATGCACTCCGTTCATCATCTTAAAAATGTTAGAAATTTTAAATGGACTTATTTAATTGGAAAGCCTATATCTCAAGATACGTTCAAAGATGGCAGAATAATCTTAAGAAATACCCGTATTAAAAAACTGAAGTTTAAGATAAAGTTACATGAAATTATTATGGTAACCTAAGGAATTTATAAATCCTCCTAAGTGTTCTTCCGTGTGTCCTTACATGGACAATAAGCCAACAATACTTATTGAGCATCCATTACAGAAAGGGCAACGTCTGGTGCAAATGGAATATCCAAATGCTTTGCCATATGTTCTAAAGAAAATATACATTATCACTGTTTTTATTTCTTATAAGGCATAATGGAGCATGAGATGGAAATTTTGTGTACCTGAATTAACAGTAACATCGCCTAAGACAGTAGTCCTGTAAGAATGAACCTAGATGTTTTATTTCAGAAGAAAAACACTTTTATTTTCAGCAGGTTGAACAAACATTGCTGGGCCAAGATCAATAGGAAAGCTTCTTTCTTGGGAAGAAAAATCAAGAGCGTAACTTGGACATGTCTCCTCACCCTAGAGGCTGTCCATCTTGTCAGGCGCTGTCATATTTATTCCAATCCTATGTTTATAAGAATAAGTATCAATAAGTCAATGAAATACTCTATGATTTTCTACTTCACTTGGCTATATAACATGGGCTTGTAGCTTATCATCTGTTTATTGGAGTTATTGTTAGCACAAACAACATATCCCAAATAACAGGGATTTTTAAACTGTTTTTTTTAACTGTTGCAAGCTGTTGCTTTGTCCTTCTTCTCTCTAAAAAAAGGCAGACTGTGGGCACTCTGAAATTGGAGGCTAGCGAACACCAGATGGTTTTGTAAATGTTTATTCTGGATAGCGTAAGAAAATACATTTCCTCTAACTCCTGGCTACCCACAAAGGCAGTTGGTGTGCTAATTAAGTCTCCTCTGGTGATTTCTAGCTATCTACAAACAGGGAAAGTTCTTCCACAGACTCTTGGAACCGAAAAAGCCTTTGAGAGATGATTCAAATCAATGCCTCACTGAAAATCATCTATGTGTCAGGCATAGAGCTAAGCTCTGAGAATCAAAGATAAGGTCACAACCTTTAATTTGTTCACAATGTGGTGAGGGGAATAGATGCAAAAATAGCTCTGATCCCTCCATTCTAGCATAACTATCAAGATGCCTGAAAAAAATAGTATGCCAAGGGTCAATTTGTGGTAAGCAGGAGTTTGGGTGAAAATTCGCATTCTCTCAGGGACTGGCTCTAGCCACATTTATAATGGTCCCACATCAGCTTCAGAGATGCTGTTGAAATATTGTTTATGAATGAAGATTAATGTGAGCAAATAGCTTTAAATAATACATTGTTCTTATGAGTTGGAATACATACATGTGTATGTGTAAAAGGAATATATATTCATCTTTGAAAAGCACCTAGAGAGACAGCACAAATAGAATGTTGTAGAAAGAAGTATAAATTAGAAGCTAAGCTATGCAGATTGAGAAATGACCTGAAGCATTCAATAAGAAACTTCTGTCAAGGTAGGGGGCCCAGAGTATAGAGAAAGTGGTGGAGGGGAGGCACCACTTGGCTGATGGATCCTTCCACCCAGTTGCTGGAACTCACGGTCCAAGCCTGTGATTGCCACTATCCTACATCATAACCACCCCAATCAAGAAGAAAGCTTCAGTCTCAAGATGAGGCAACTCTACCAACAATGTCTATACAACAGTACCAAGAGTAGCATGCCTACAGCTCTTCATCCAAACAACATGGAGCTCTCTGGATACTCTGGACACTCTGTTGCCCCAACAAAATCCTTCCCTTGCCAAGGACCAAACAACGGCCAACATGGCAGAAGGTTGCACACAAGAAATGAAGAAGAGAATGAGTGAAAGATAATTCACTATTTCAAGTAACTAAGAAAGAAATGCCGGTTTTAACTAAGATTTTTAAAAATCCAAAAAGGAGTACCTTAAGAGAAGCTTGGGTGTATGACAAGTTTGCTTCTGTTAACACTGACTTTCATGGGCTTGCATTCCTCAACAGCTCCCTTGTTCACCCCCTCATCAGGCACTCAATAAAGGGCCCCCTCACTCTGACTCCATTGCTTCATGGAGTTTCTCCAGGTTCTGCCTCTAGAGCCAAATCTTGTCTCATTTGCTTACCTTTCTAACTCTCACCTTGGGTCTGATATTTCTTTTCTACTTGTCTCCGTGGCCTTCACATCTTGAGTTCTCCCTTTCTTCCCATGATTCTCACTAGGAAGTGGACTCCAGTTCTCCTTTGTTTCAGGACTACAACAAGGGCATTAGCGGACCCATTCCATCCCAGAGCTGGTTCCTAAGGCTCCAGCTTGGGTGTAGCCCCATCAGAGGGTGGCTTCATGTCTAGAGGTCATCTAGGATGAGCGTCTAATAGGATAGTGACAAATACATGTCTGGACTCAGGTGAGGGAAGGTCAAGATTTAGAAAAATCACAGGATGACCGTTAAAGCCATGGATCTGCGTGAGATTTCCAGACTAGATTTATAGTGAGAAAAGAGAAGACGAGTAAGACTGAAACCTAGGAAATACTGTAATAAAGCAGAATGTAGAAGAAGCGGGTTAGGAAAAGAGATCTTCAGTAACAGAGGTAGAGGGTTAGCAGAGACATGGACAAAAAGATTATGAAAGAGGGAGGTGGATGAGCAACAGGGTCATATGCTTTGGTGAAATCAAGCAGCATGAGAACAGAAGGGTCATCCCTGGATTTGGTAATTAGGAAGTCTGTTATGATCCTACAAACTCAGCTTCACTACAGCTCCTGGAGATAGCAGGTGATAGTGAAGTAAATTGCTCTCTTAAATTTTATTTGTTAATGAAGGAAACAGACATTGGTCATTCACTTTTGTGCCTTCAAGCACATGTACGTACAAGCCAATGCAGGTAAGGATCAGTATCATTCCCAGGTTTCGGAGAAATCTGGTTGGCGAACGAGCTTTGACATTGAGTGTGTCATGTAACACCAAACCTGTGACATACTACATGAAGAAGGTGTGACATGGTCAAAGTTTGGGAAATGTGGTGAGTTACAGCTCCTCTTGGATTTTCATACTAAAGGCTTTGAGAAGCTCTGCAATACTCGGTAAATGGGTTCACCTCAATGTGTCTCTGGATGTACATGACTAGATAATTTTCACATAACACTTACTCTGTTGAGAATAATGTTCTCAAAGAACAACAGTGATCCATGGAACTTAATTATATAAACAATATAATTATAGACATATTTCACTTTATTCTGCTTCACTGGTATATTGTTTTTTAAATAAATTGAGGGTCTGTGACAATCCTGCATTGAGCATGTCCACTAGTGCCATTTTCCTAACAACATTTATTCCTTTCGTGTATCTGAGTCGTATTTTGGTAATCCTTGCGATATGTGCAAAGCATTTTCATTATTATTATGTTCGTTGTGATCTCTGATGTTAACCCTGTAATTGTTTTGGTATGCACACTGGTTTTTTAGACATAATGTCATTATACTCTTCATAGACTACAGTACAGTATAAAACAATGTTTATGTGCAGGAGGAAACCAAAAAATTCATTTGACTCACTTTATTATGATATTCACTTTATTGCAGAGGTCTGGAACCAAACCCAAAGTATCTCCGAGGTACACCTATATTTAGATACTTTCAGTATTTGACAGCATTGTCTGTCACACATGTGATGAGATATTTCCCTTTTTTTGTCCTGAGGGAAAGTGCAGGACAGATGGCCACTATGTTTTCCATGAGGACCCTCAGTGCACATCAAGATTTAATTGCCTTCTGCCTGAAGATGGACTGAAGGACACCAGCTTTGAAAACGGTCAGCCATCTCCAATTTTGCAATCTTTAACCATCAGCGTAACTTTCCTTTGTGCTAAAGTCTTCCAAGTGTGTTTTCACTTGAGCATCCTGGAATAGGTGACTTTGGGAGGGGAGGAAGGGAACTTACCAGCCAGCCAGCAGGACAAGAGCATTCTCCAGTGACGTGATGACAGATTCCTCCATTTTGACAGGGACATCTCTGCTCGCACTGTGGCCCATGCTTGCCAGGGGGACAAAGATCCTCACAGCTGAGGAGTTGATGTGTGACAAAGGATATCATTATTTACCCAACCACACGACCCTCAGGTTCACAGACACAGTAGCACCCAGGGCCCTAAAACAGACAGCTTTCTCTGCTCAACATTCTTAATTTCATTAACATCAAAGCATTAGTCACATTGGCTAGAAAGGTCTTTGAGGGGTGGTCTAGGCCTTTCCTTTCTTTTGGGGTATTTTCTAATAAAACTGTTTCAATTTGAAGAGAATGTGTCCTATCTGAGAGCACCAAGGATGACTCTTTTCAGCCAAACACCAAGTTCCTTGGTGACAGGAACTTTCCATGTAACTATTATAAAGCTCCTGTGTTACATCTGAAGTCTGCTTTTGCTTGTGGGTTTGTTCCAGCCTCAGAGGAGACGGAAACGTTTGCACATCCCCTGCTTTGTACACATATTCTTCATAATCCATTTTCAACATTCTCTTCTTGACGCTCATCATTTTCCATGCCCTTAGCCCCCACCCTTTTCCTATGAATGAACCTTCTTCTCTAAGCCTTTAATTGTCTTGTTTGCGCTCCCATAAAACTGCTCCAAGTTTTCCAAAGCCCTATTCAATTGTGGCCTTGATAAAAACCCATAAAAGCAATATTAACAATTAAGTAGTTTGAGATGACCATTCATTCTTCTGAAAATGAGGGCTTTCTAGGCTAATGCAGTTTTTTTCTTTAGCTCTACTTTATAGCTGTTAATACTGTTGGCAGGAAGTACTTACTTAATCAGCCGCATTTTTTCAAGTTTTAGTTCTGTGATTTACAAGTGTAATTTTCTCAGTAAGGGAACAAGATTTTTCTATTTCCTATTTTTTTTTTTTTTTTGGCAAATTCTGCCTCTTACTCTGTTTGCTAATACAAGCCAACTGAAGAATGTCCTTCGCACAAAATAAAGTAGTGGAGGTTAAGAAGTTGCTTCAGTTGTATCCAGAAAGAATTAAACTATCTGTGTGCACATATCCTACACAGATGTGATACATTTCTTTTACGGTCACAAAGCAATGTATGTATCCACAGTCATTAAATAACCCAGTTAATCTTTTACCACGGACTGTCTCTAACATCTTCCCTTTTTTCTTTTTTGTATGGCACTGAACCCACACAGCTTTATCTGGTTAAATAGTCACCACACAAGAGCAGAACAACATGGACCATTAACAATAAACGCAATTGTGGGGCAATTGAAGCAGAACCTCAAATCTGCCCCCACAACCCCCCAATATTAGCACTTCAATGCAACAGTCTGGTCCTCTCTATCTCTGCCCTGCTCAAAAGAAAGCATGGAAGCTGGACCTTAGACTCTGGCTGGAGTCTGAGGTTCGAGAGCCAAACAGCAGGAGCATCTCGGGGCTGTCACTGCTGATCTCCCCGCTCTGTGCCCGGAGCCCCGCCCTTTCAGTGACTTCAGGCAGCAATAGGAACAGGAATATGATGGTGGCAGCAACATGAATGAAGAAAGGTGAGCGGACGTTGCCACGCTGCTCAGTAGCATGTCACTTACAAGGCTCCAGTGTAGCCTGGTGGACAGCGGCATTCCCCCGTGATGTGGTCACAGGTGGCTCCATTCTGACACTGGCATCTCTGGTGACAGTCATTACCGTAGGTGCCCTGCTCACAGCGGTCCTCACAACGCCAGCCCCGGAAGCCTGCTGCGCAGTGACAAGCCCCCGTGATGGGGTTGCACAGAGCCCCATTTTTGCACTGGCACCGGCTGCTGCAGTGGGGCCCCCAGTGATCACCATCACAGGCTGAAAGGGGGAGAAACAACAGAGAACATCAGAGTATGGATGTGGGCAATGGCAAGCTCTTCAGAACCAGCTTTCCTCTGCTCTTGACAAGAATGGCTTGATGATCCCTTCATCACCATTCCATAGCTGGACAGGGGGCTCTGGCACCAGCCCAGGGCAATGCCTCATAAACGTGATCAGCACTAAATGGGCCACTGTCAGTCAATCCATTGCTGAAGCAGGGCTACATTTTCCAGCTTCATGCCTTTGCTTAGCCTGTTTTCTGCCGCTGGAGTGTTGAGTCCGATGTGGCTATGGGAGGATGTAAGTAGTGCAGGGGGAGAGGGAGGCCAGATCCCCAGAAGGGAAGGTTCAGCTCAGGCATGGGCTTTAATGGACACACCGAGGAGTTGGATTGCATCCTGTGAATAAGGAATTGGTCGTAAAGGATTTTAAACAGGGAGAGACAAGGCAGGTTTGCATCCTAGTAAGGTCAGCGGGCTACAGTCTGAGGAAGGGGCAGGAAGGAGCTCACAATGAAAGGCAGGGGGACAGGGCAAGAAGAATGGCAGCAGATCAGGAAGTGAGTGAGATTCAGGGACCTGGCCTCTGGGCAGTGATGGCGAAGACCAAGAGGGGTCTGACAGGTTGACCTACTGCTAAGCGGACTGACCCTGCTATAGGTCTAGGCCAGAGCAGTCCAAAGCAAAAGTGCTGATCTGCTTTCAAGGTATCAGTCAAAAGATCATGGATTGGGAGGTAATCAGAAAAGACAGAAAGTAAGTGAGTCGAACCTGAAATTCACTGACTTACTTCAAAAATAAGACAAACATGAAACTGAAAATGGACAGCAAAGAAAAAACGACACTAGGCATGATTTCAGGGGTGTGAGATCCAGCCCTGTGTGGGGCTCTGCCCTTCTTCTCCCTCTCCCTCCCTGCTCCTCCCCACCCCTCCCACTAGCTGGCTCACACATGCAGGTATTCAAGCACTCTCTCTCCCAAAAAAACAAAAACAAAACAAACAAACAAAAAAACAACAGGCATATGAAACCAGTAATATGAACAGACTTTTAAAAATTAAGTAAAAATATTGGGGCACCTGGGTGGCTCAGTCGTTAAGTGTCTGCCTTTGGCTCAGGTCATGATCCAGTACATGATGACAGTAACAGAAAACAGCATTGGAGAGACAGATTTAAAAGTATAGTTCCAAAGAAAAGGAAGAGTGGCTGTAATTCAAGTTGATGAGCAGGAAGAAGGGAGCAGGAAAGGAAAAATCCTCAATCCCAAACATTCTAAAAATTATAAAGGGTGATGAAAAGCAAAACCAACTCTTAATATTCATTGCCTAGCCAGCTGCATATTTATTTATTAATTAGATGCTATAAAAATCACTAGGGAAGATGCGCTCTGCCTGGAGCTCTTAGGATAAACTGCTTTTATGATTTAAAAAACAGTTTCACGTCATAAAAATTCAGTAACTTCAACAGATCTAGGATAAACTATTGAAAAAAAGAAAAAAGAAACAAAACCAGGCACACAGCAAACAACTTATTAGACATGCAGGATTCATCTTCCAACAGTAGAACCTACCTTCCATTTCATGATATCAAAAGGTTAAATGAATAATTTTGTTTTTAATCAGTATGGCTTTGTTCTCATTAGTACTTTAATAAACATACTTTAACACATTAAAAACAATGAGAGGATTATGAAACCTAAAGCAGATGAAGAAAACAATTACCTAAGAACTCACAGTCTTCTTTCACAGAATAAGATTAGGTAGTAGTTTGAGATTTAAGCCTAATTGTTATTCATATAGTTGCTTCTTTATTGCCTATGGATGTGGTCAAAGAATTTTTTTTCAATTACAACTCTTTCAATCTAGGATCTATTCTTTTTTTAAAAAAATGTTTTATTTATTTATTCATGAGAGTCAGAGAGAAAGAGAGAGAGAGAGGGACAGAGGCAGAGGGAGAGGGAGAAGCAGGCTCTCCACTGAGCAGGGAGCCCGATGCGGGACTCGGTCCCAGGACCCTGGGATCATGACCTGAGCCGAAGGCAGACGCTTAACCATCTGAGCCACCCAGGTGCCCCTAGGATCTATTCTTTAAAAATAAAAACTTACACCGTATGCTTCTTTAAATGCCCTCAGGCATCCCAGGTAGAGAAGAATTTCTCCTGTTTTTAAGGTACGCCCAAGTAAGTATGTCCCCTGGTTCATCAAGCCTAAGAGTAAGGAAAGTCTTCATTCCATATAAGCCAAATCCGTTATCTTAGAATCTGATCCTTTTTTCTCCTGTGCTCATCATGATATATCTGATGTGGTTCATCACCATTGTCTGTAGTATAAGTGATCTTATTCCTGAAATGTGAATGCATTCTTGACCCTGCTTTTTGCAGGCTAAATATTCCAACACTCAATATTTTTACTTAATTTTTTTTTAAAGATTTTATTTATCCGAAAATGAGAGACACAGTGAGAGCAGGAACGCAAGCAGGGGGAGCGGGAGAGGGAGAAGCAGGCTTCCCGCCGAGCAGGGAGCCTGATGCGGGGCTCGATCCCAGGACCCCGGGATCATGACCTGAGCCGAAGGCAGACGCTTAACGACTTAGCCACCCAGGCGCCCCAATATTTTTACTTAATTTTTAAAAGTCTGTTCAATTTCACTCGTTTTCTTTGCTGAACCCTCCCTAAAGTTTTCATATGCCTCTCAACTTTTGGGAACCTCAGATACTAAATGAAATATTCATTTTTTTCTTAATGTATCATGGAAGATTAATTGATCAACACAAAACACAATCTTAGCTAATAAAACTACTTTGATAAGGATATCCAGATTGTGTCAGAAGCATTTAGAAAGCAACAACCATGATGGATTAGAGTTCTTTTTCCCCACTGTGACACTGGGATAAGCGTGGGCTGGAGCACATACATTTTATAGAATATGTTTTACAACAACAGGAAAGTGGTAGGAAGAAATCAAGGTCCTGAGGGGACAGAACTGGTCTCTCTTCTTCTTTGTGCCACATTTCCACATCCCATTCAACAATTTCTCTCCCAGAAGAGCATTCAGGCAGAGACCACTTCTATTTTTGGGGGGTGAGATAAATGCAAAAGACAAAAACAAAACACAAAACAAACAAAACCCTTAAGACACCTCCTCATGACACAAACAAGTTCATAGCAGAAATTGATAACTCTCGGCATCGAAGAAAGCATGTCAGGCTTTTAAGGAAATATTATCATGCCCGACATGGTTAATTTCCTGGTTCTATCTAAGCACTGTGGCATGCTTTGAAGTGACAGCTTCTCTCCTTGGGGCTGTGTTCCCCTAACAGACCACTGATACATGGGCCTCACAATGTGAATACTGGGCATCAACGTAAGTTGTGCTGAGGGAAAAATCCACATACAAAAGTGTATAGACAAATAAGCAGGAAGTAGAACAAGTGGGACATGGAAGCCTGGCTTCAATTTAGGCATCACTGGGACTTCCTTTCCCTTCTTCGTTTGTCATATTTAAATACTGCAACACATCCATTTTTATAGCTTATCACACAAAAGCCTGATTACTCCAAACACAAGGGTATGTTGACTGTCTAGACTAGAGGCAGAATTTGTTCCTTTTGAACACCAAGTTTGACCAGTTATCCTGAATTCAAGTACTGTGATTGGAAAGACAGTTTGGAGACTCCGAAGTCAAATCATTTCACAACTTTTACTTAATACCTCACTCTAATCTCAAGGGGCAAGTGGTTCACTCCTGAAGAAAAAGTGACTAGGTTGGTTACTGTCACTGACAACTTAAAAAAAAAAAAAGTAATTAACATTAATATGGCAATAGCTGGAATATTCTAATAGGAAAGGGTATATGAACCAACTTTTGTTTCAGATGAAACTGAAAAGAACCCTAATGCTCATAAGCAACTCATTTTCAGCTTCTGGTTTCATTTCTTGTTGAGATGTGCTAACAGCTAGAAATGGGCTCTAGACACAGTGTACCCGGATTCATGCAGCTCTTTCAGGGGGCAGCTTAATGAGGGTCTCAGGCAGCACAGATAGAGTGCTCTAATAAGCTCTCACAAGAAGGTGGAAATAAAAGGAAGGTTAAACTATTGTGTAATATCAGAAGTATAGGGTCCATGCTACAATCGTCAGTGACAACTACTGGAACACTGGATCCTCGCAAGACAATGGGCTGACCCTTATAGCTACAACTTCCAGGGACACCAGGAGCCACAGGTTACATCTATGGGCTGAGTACTGAAATTCACTCAATTTATCTCTCTCAAGGGCCCACCATGTGCCAACCATGGTACTAGGCTTAGAGCTCAAAGGAGAATGGTAGAATGCCTGCTAAGTTATTGGCAGAGGCCTTAAGTTATTAGACAATAAAATACCCTGTGATAAGCTGTAGGGTAAGGATATGGATAAGGTATGACAGAAAACACAGGGATGACCCCTAACTAGTGTTGCTGAATTATGAAAGGCTCTCCAGCTAAAATGATGTCTAGGCTGAGACCTAAAGACAGAGTGTGCCCTATTTAGGTAAAGGGTGGAGGATTTGTATATAGAAAGAGGGGAAATGGAAAGGAGGGGAACCTGCAGGAGGTACTATATTCAGAGAGAATGATAGGTAAAACAGTCACAAGGCTTTGAAATAGCAAATGCCCATGAATGCCTTCTTCTATTGCATCATGGCCACTGTCATCTTCCTGTGCTCAACAAAAGAAGGAAGTATAGAAATAAGTAGACATGGAGAGATGCCCTCTCCCTCCATCAGTTCTCCACAGTCTTCCAAGCTCAGCTCAGAGCTTCTCTGTCCCTCAGGTACATTTTTTTTCAGACCCAATCTGAGATGCTCTCTGAAAAAGACATCAGTATATATTTTTCATGAAACTCATCTTGCACTCAGATCACAATTTTTATGTATGTTTGCTTTGTTCCCTATCAAATAAACTTGAATTTACAGGTGTTAAGACACACTGACAGCCTTTCTTGATCTCAATCATTGTCGACAGAAGTTTTCACCCAATGTCATGGCAGCCACCCAGTAGACTCCGATGGTTAGAAGCATTCTGATTTCAGGGATATTAAACTGGGAAAAAACTGTGCACCCTCAGTCAGGAAGTAGGGTACTAACAATGATAAGCCTGATATTTACAGGGACAGTGATAACCTCTCTCTTTTCATGAAAACCAACACTTTGATGCACATCTATGGGAGAGCAGATTACCACATCTGTTTTAGACCTTAATATGGAATGGAGTATCAAAAGCTCTTTAGTCATAAATTCCTCTTCAGAAATTTTTCCAACACAAATAAACATATGGGTGTAAACACAGTAACAATTCACAATAGTTCACTCATTAAAAATATTTACAGTGTGCCCATGGACACCCCTCTAAGCCTGGAGACAGATGAACTCTCACAATGGCCCTGTGAAGTAGGTACTATTGTAGTCCCTATTTTATGGATGAAGAAACAGAGATCCAGGTGACTTTTGCTAAAGGTACATGGGCAGTAAGCAGTGAAGCCAGACCTCCTGTCTTCAGTCTGTTTTCTAAACCACTATATTTTACTCCCTCCAAAGCTATCATGATGTTTATCCCAGTACTGTTTATAGTAACAAAACTGACAAAGTCTAATTTTCTAGTAATAGAAGATAGGTAAAAAGGAATTGGTATAATCACGTAATGGAATATTATGCATCAACTAAAAGTGATATTAGAGAAGAATATTTAATGAACTTGAAAGACGTTAGCAATATCTTAATTGCAAAGTGTAGATTAAAAATATAGGCACAACACAATCCAATTTTAGTGATATATTAGAATGAACCAGATGAAACTGCTATTAATTTAGGTTTAAAAGAGGCCAAATATCAGAAATTGTATATGGCTGAACCTAATATCTGGGAAGGAGGTGAGAAGAAAGAGCATGACAAAAACAGAAAGAGAGGCAGACAGACAGACAGACATATTGAAAGGCTCTATGGTCAATGGTACCCTTGGGAATCTCTGGGTCTTAAGAATACGCTCGATTTTTCTTTTGCTCATTTAGATTAAACAGCTTTTCTAAATTTTTTGCAGTCATTGGATATCCTTTGGCAATAAGAGAAGAGCATGCAGAAAAATGTTTTTTTTTTTTTAAATGGTTCAATCTGCTGAGCATTTCTATTGTGCCAGGTTCTGTGATCCATGCTTTATACACCTCTTTCTAGTCATCACAGCAATTACAACAAGGTTGGTATCATTATCGCATTCAGCACGCAGAGGATATTTAGGATGAGACCATTTAGGTAAAATGTCCCCAAACTCCTGGCTGGTAAATGGTGGCATCAGTATTCAAACCCAAGGCTTTCTATGAACAGAAGTCCAAGCTTTTTTCATGTGGCCATCTGGCTCCTAAAGGAATGAAATCATATATTTTGGTCAAACAGAATGTCCCATGATTTCATCAGATATGATCCTCTGAGGCAGAGCAGCAAATGATAAGACCTTTCACTGAGCAAGCCTATGGGGTCAGCCAATGACTCAATATTTAGGGGCACTGAAAATAGGAAATTACCTCAGTCGTGAGAACATAGGGCATTTCTTGAAGAGAAAATAAAATTAAGATGTCAGATCTGAAGAGCTTCCATGAGTTGATAATGACTCTATGCAAACAGGAGAGCCAATAAACTCACTGTGAAAACAGCAATGATGTCATTAGCTTTAGGAGCACACCGAACTGAACACTAGAACCACATGGCACATGGCCAGAGTTCAAGGTCTGTTTGGTGAATGAATGAAAATGATGATGAATGCAAAGCACTATAGCTAACTTTCACAAGCAAACAAACCTGTTAAACCACTTTAACACTTCTAGGAACATTCTCCTCTCCTGACCCACTTTAAACCCTCAGTCCAATTTCCCATTCAAAGGATGGGAAGAGAGTGAAGGGGTTGTAAGACACATCAAGTTGCAAACACGTGTCAGCATTATGCAGCTATTTTCTTCAAATATCACAATAACTCAATGAGATAGCTATAATCATTCCCACATTTCATGTGCAAAATGGACTCAGTTGATAATTTGCTAAGTCACTTATCATTCAAGTGGCAAATGCAAGTGAATCACCCAAACCTGTTAATGCCTCTAAAGCTGTGATCTTGCCCCCACACCATGGTAGACCATCCCAAGCAACTGATGCCCTTCAATTACAAAATCCGGTATCAGTGCACATTCACTGCCTCTCCCTGATTTTCAAAGGAGACCATTCTAAGATAAAAATATCACAGGTGTTTGAAAAATATTTTTTTCTTGCCTAAAAGTGGTATTTCTCAGGCTTTAAAGTGTTAATAGCAGCGTCATCAGAATGGTTTTGATATGAAATGTCTCCACATGTCCACAGACACACGCACTGACAAAAACAAGGCATTGGAACATTCTTTGAACAAATGGCAGTTAGTTTAGTAAATCTTGTGTCTTTGTGTAGAGTAAGAATAAGAAAAGGAGCGCAATGAGAGATAAACAGAAATGCCAAACTGAGAGATGCTCTGGAGGAAAGAACAAGGGCACATTAATACATTGCCTCAACCTAAACACTCCTCAACAGCAACAACAAAAAGGAAAGGATGAAGTCATTTTTCCCTTAGATTAAGGAGTAACGTTTACCATTAAGTTCACCTTGTTATAAAAGTCATCAATCACTAGCTGGCTCAAGGAAGGGTATAATCATTTGGCATCAGACAGACCTGGACCCTAGCTGACCTGTCACTTCATAGCCATAGAACCTTGAGCAAGTCCCCAACCTTGGTTACACTTAATTTTCTCTTTGCCACAAAGGAATGGTAGAACATACTAATCACACAAAAAGTACTTGTTCGTATGTGTGACACAGCACATATCAGGTGTACCAGAAATTTTATTCTGGCACAGTAGAACATCCCACCCCAGGAAAAAAGAACACCCTAGAAAAACATCTTTCAGCTGTACATAAAGCAAGAATGACAGGCCTGTTGCTGGTTTGTATTATTTGTTTGTCTTGCATGAATCATTCATGACAAAAAGGACACTTTGGTTCTCACAATGTGATTTTCAAAAACAAATTGCCCACTAACTCCATAAAGTAAAAAACAAGCTCTGGTATCATCCCTTTCAACCGTTTCCATAAAGCCAACTGGAAAAAGCTCAGGCCCACAGTGAACCCCAGTTGTTATGTCACATCCTATTCTTAATTGCCAACCAAGAACTGGATTTAGAAATTTCCCCTGCTTGCAGATGATCAATGTGTCCAGAGGAGTAGGCTTGCACACGGAGCCCAGAAATGTAAAAGGAGGAATTTGGGAAAAAACATGTGAACTCTTTAGTAATCCTCCCGTTAGCATGAAGAAATAGGTGGTCATAAATAAAATCTGTAGTATCTTGCCATATTAGTAGGCACCCACCCCACAAATTTGATTTTGCTTCAGCTTATCTATGCCCACTAAGACAACAGAAGCAGCCTTCAAATGCACTTTGAACTTTAAGGTGCTTTTCTAAAGCAACTGGCTCTAAATTACAGAGAACCACAAAAGTGGCCAATTCTGTTGTACTTATGTTAGGTCTAAAGAAATCCTAGATGAAATGAGCAGTCCGTGTTTGGTTGTCATTTTATTTTGGTTTTGTTGGTCTTGGTTTAATATCTCTAGCATCTGAGGAGTCAAACTCTAGAATTACATGGGGTTCCAGAAGCTTGCGGATACATGTCTACCAAACACTTACAGCAGGATAGCACTGAATCTTGGAACTCAGCTTTATCAGAGGGAAAGTGATGTCAGCTTATAATACATAACTACCCTCACCAGGGTTGCTGTTCAAAGTAACTAAGACTCTTTAAGTGTCCTTAACATTTAAATGTCAAGTACCTGTTAGGATACAGCAGTCAGCCACACTGACTTGAAAATAGATTTTTATGTGCCATTTTGCTGTAATGTTCGCCATTGGCTTTAAACATAGGAAAATTTGGGACCACGAGAGAAATTAATAGGAAGGAAAATTCAGCCCTTCATATTCTAAAATACAGACAAAGCATAAGTAAGTCACTTTCAGGAAGATCTCTCTACAGAATGAGTATCTTTCAGAAGGGACCAAAATAATCTTCCACAGTCTCAAAGGATAGAAAAACATGGTTCTTCTTGAAATATACACCCTTTCTTCCTATGCTTTGGTGCCCTCGGGGTCTTTTATCTCCCTGTGATTTCATTCCTTGCGCTTCAGGCTGACAAGGGGTTGGTGTGTCATTCCCTTTGTCAATGTAGAAGAAAAGATCCTCATTCAAAACATCAAGTGCTTTAAAAATAAAACAACTTTGTAAAGCTTCTCCATCCATGAAGAAGAACAATAAAAATGTATTTTCCAGATCCTCTGAAAGCACTAAAACCTCATGTCCTTCACATGTCAAAAACCCCACTGGAGAGTTGACAGAGTGCCAACAGTCACTGTGGACAACCACCCAGCGCTGTTGATAGTAATATTATTCAGTGGCTGAGAGAAAACCTTTATTCTTCTTTTAAAAAAAAGTTTGTTAAATGAATTTTCAAAGCATGAAATGTCATTTTAGAACCTCAGTGTATGCTTATCTCAAATTATGAAGCAGAAAAAAGGGCGTGAAATGTTTATTCTTTAATGTGTCTAAATATAAATGTTGACGTCTCTCAATGAGAGCCTATTGATGACCCTATTCACAGTGCGGGAAAATCTCAAGGATATACATTGTAGGCTGAGATTAAGTAAAGGATTTGGGGGGACTACATTTATTCACTGATGTCAAAAGAATAATAAGAACCGGGAGCCACTGCGGGGTGTCTTGCTTTATCAAGCCTTGTCATGTTTTTGTTCTTTTGCTCATGTATTTTTTCATTAAGAATGTATTAAGTATTCTATGATTACTAAGTTCAGTTTGTTGAGCATGTACTACTTGCTCCTGCCTCACATGACCTACAGCCAGATTTCTTTCTCTCCCGGGAGAGACTGCTCCACAGTGAGACGTATCACAAAGCACCATGCTAAGTGTTGCAAGACACAGGATGCTCAAGGAACACAGAGGGTCTCTGTTAAGTGCACTGCACCTTTGGGCAGAGGAGAGAAGGGATGGGGAGAAGGCGAGGTGTGGCTTCAGGTGAGCATCGCAAGCTAAGTACTTGGGACCACCACTGTGCAACTAATTATCTTCATTCTGGACGTGGGGGGCCAAAGGGCGGAAACCTTAAATGTTTGCTTAAAATCCCACAGTAAAGAACCTAGGCCCCCAAACCCTCAATGCTACTTGGATGGTCTGAAAAATTGAATAGAGGTTTCTTGAAAAAAAAATTTTTAACTATAGAAAACTACAAGTAATACCATAATGAAAGCCCATGTACACACAACCTAGAGCTAAATGTTGTGAACACTGCATCACCTTTGCTTCATCATTTGATGCAAGAAATAAAACATGACAGACAAGTCCCCTTTGTCTTCTTGTGCCTGGCTCCCAGCTCTTTCCCTTACTCCTTCCTCAGAGGTAACCACCGTCATGATTTTAATGTGCATCCTGCTAGCCAGTGTATCATTTTACATATTCATTAGTTTAATATAAAATGTGTATATCACTGTGCATCTTGCTTTTCCACCCAATATTATGATATTGAGATCTATTACTATTGCTACATCTGCTAATATAGTGGAATGCTATATATCAATTTATAGGAATGAATGGCTACCCAGCATTCCTCTATATTTTAAACAGTCTCTAATAAATTTATCTTTTCCCTTATTCCTGGCCATCTTCAGTTGTTGCCAAATTTCCACTTGTACAAAGATGCAAACAATATATCCCCCAGTACCTGAAAGCAAAGGTTTCTGCAAGGTATATGGACAAATTATAAAGAAGTAGAAGAAAAATTACTGGATCACATGGTGTATGCAAATTAAAATTTTACTCTAGAGACAGGCAAATTGCTCTCTGATGTTACTCCGCCAATTTACCCTCATGAGAGCAGTGTATGGAATCTTCCTTTCACATCCTTGCCAATACGTGGGATTGTCAGAGTTCTTAACTTTTGCCAGTGTGATGGCAAAAAATGACATCTTGTTCATTCAGTATGCATGTCACTGATTATTACAAAGAGAAGTATTTTCTCATATGCTTATCAATCAGGTTTCCTTGCCTCTAAATTATTTTACTGCATCCTTTGCCTATTCTAAAGTTGAGGGGTTTTTTTTCTTATTGATTTGTGGAAATTCTTTATGAATTCTATATACTAATCATTTGTTTTATATATCGCAAAAATCTTTTCCCATTCTTGTTTCTCTTTTAACTTGACTTACAATATCTTCTGTCTTGAAGTTTTTAACTTTGATGTGATCTAATTATTTTAAGCACTGATTTATAATAATGGATAAATCTGATTTACATAATATTAATTTTATAACATAAAGTTCTTTTTTTTTAAGTGGCTGCTTTTCTTTAATGAACAAAACTCCACAGTTATATACCAACATCCAGTTCAAATCAGTTTCGTTAAAATTTAAACTTTGGCAGTTACTTCCACTAGCTCTGTGTAACAGTAGTGAGTTGAAACGTTAGGTTTTCATGGAATTTTAAGATGATCCCCTCATTTATGGTCCAAGAGCTAGGCTCTTGCAACCTCATTCTATTGGAATAGTCTTTATCATTTTATTACTTTCTACATTTTTTTAGTTTTATACATGGCAAACATGATTAATTTGCTCCAGTATACAGGTACAAATAGGGATTTGAAATTTTAAAAATCACTGAGGTTGTTCAGATACCTGGGTGGCTCAGTTGGTTAAGCGTCTGACTTCAGCTCAGGTCAGGATCCCAGGGTCCTGGGAATGAACCCCACGTCAGGCTCTCTGCTCAGTGGGGAGCCTGCTTCTTCCTCTGCCCCTCCCCCTGCTCCTACTCTCTCTCTCTCTCAAATAAATAAAACCTTTGAAAGAAGAAAAAAATAATAATAAAAATCACTGAGGTTGTTAACAAATTAAAAGATATTTTGACCAAAGAAGGAAAAACAGTGATTAGCCCTTTCTCTTGTGTGCCCTGAAGAAACTTTCAAGTGTTTTAAAAAATTCTCTGATACAATCACAAACATAAGAAATCAGATATAATTGTGAAAGATACCGGACTATATAATATACCATCCCACTTAATTTCATCCAATTAACAACACATGATGAAATGTCTGTAGCTCTACTAAAATCAGGTATTAGCCTACCCGATTTTACAGATCAGATAACAAATGAGCCTCCAGGACCACCTAATATATATCATTATTTCACTCTAAGCAGAACAGCCAGGAAACACATTTTTGCGGTCAGAAAATGGTTGCTATGTGATTTGGAATAATTTATAGTCTGAATTTCTTTGCCTAATTTCTTACTGCTCATACTCCTCTCTGATACAAATTTAACAGCTAAGTTCTACATTGTCATATAAAATTTCCGCCTTGAGAAGGAATATGTAGAAGTTCAGATGGCAGAACCATTAAGCATTCCCCATTCAAATGAGGGTTGACTTTCAAACACCTTTCTTAGTCTTGGGGCCACCATGTCAGAAGCTTCATCCTTCTACAATAACCTTGTATTTTATTACTATAACTTTCCCTCTCTTGAGGGTAAGGAGCTGCCACATCCACATTTCCTCATAGTTCATGGAAAACCCTATCTAACATAGCTCACCTGACTTCTAACAATTTCATTGCAGCTGCCCATTTATGGATGAAGAATCTTGTGCTAAGTCACCAAGGAAGAACGGGCCCCCAGTACACATGGCTAAGGTCAATCGGGGAGCCACATGAGACTGAGCTACCTCAAGGCCACTGAAGGAAAGACTTTAGGGCATACCCTTTCTCTAGAAAATCTATGACTACTTCCTCCACTTCTCTGGACACTTTCCTTCTATGTTTGTGCACATACTCCCAACCCCTCTGTTCAAAAGAAAGCTCCTTGACCAAAGAGGCAGAATCTTATTCATCTCTCATGTCTCATTTTTATATCCACAACTGTTCCTGAAACATTGATGTCTTCATTCTTTCCTTCCACAAGTATGTATTGAGCATTATGGTGTGCCCAGCACCGCGCTGGACATTAAGTGAATAAATTAGCTAGATAGCAGTGAAAAAAAAAAAAAAGCACGGACAAAATTTTATGGGCACTACATCCTAGAAGGAAAGACAGAGCAAAAGCAAAAGAAAAAAACCAAAATATTTTCATATAGTGCCAAAAAGAGCTTAAAAAAGAAATGCTGTCCAGAATAATGGAGAATACTCTTTATATATAAAGCTTAGAGCAAGAACCTCTCATGGTGGTGGTGGTTAAGCTGAGACTTGAGTGACCTAGAGAAGCCAGCCATGCCAAGATCTAGGGAGAAGAGTATTTCAGGCTGCAGAAAGATAAAGTGCAAAGACAGACATGAAACCAACATGTCCCATGAGAGGAAGGAGGAAGGAGGAAGGAGGAAGGTGGGCAGTGTGATACCCGGAACAGGAGTGGGATGACAGCATCGGGGAGATAGGACGGGCCAAGTCAAAAAGGGCTTTGGAGATTATTCTATCATGGGAAATACTGGGGCGTTCGGAAAAGGGAGCAGTGTTTACGGTTTTCAAGGGTCCCTCTGGTCTCACTGCAGAGAACGGATCCCAGTGCGGTCCAGTGAGATGTAGCAGCAAGGAGACTCTTGCGATCACCGACTAAAAGCGAGTTGTGATGGGGCTTGGAGAGGGAGCAGCAGAGATGGTGAAAAAAGCTTAGATTTTGTTCTATTTTGAGGTTGAACCAAGATTTTCTGATAAATAGATGCAGGCGGATATTACACGCAGTGACAGAAGAAAAAGGAAAGCAGACAAATGAATAAATGATGTGGAACGGAGTTAATGACGTGACAGCCCAGCCTGGTGTTTGCAGCCACTGCCCGAGAACTGACAGGCGCAAGGAACCGAAACGCCGATAGTGTTCTCGCTGTGCCAGAAGCAACATAAACCAGACATGAATCCATCTGGGAAGGACATCCAGGGTCGGAGGTTGGGAATAATGCAGAAAACTACACCAGGGCTCTGTCTGGGGAACCTCCTGCCAAGCAACTGTGGACAGAGGGGGGCTTCTGCTAAAGAAGGGGGTGGCCCCCAGGACTAAACAAGATGTCCACAATGAACCTTCCCATCCGCTGTCCGGTCCAAACACCGCACTGACTTGAAGAAGTCTGGGGGAAGCCACGTTTGTCACACAAGGAACTGCGAGGAAGGACCATTTACTGAGCCAGGCACGATGCTGAGCACTTCACGATCCTCATGAGCATATGAAGTTAGATACTCTTATCCTTACTGAAGCAGGAGGACAATGAGACCCAAGAAGAGCACAGAAAGGATTGCAGCCAGGACCCTTGCAATTCAGTTCCAGCCTGGCTTTTGGAGGAAGCAGGTGGAGAAGGTTCTCTGGCCCTCCAGAGAGAAACCAAGCACAGCCCAGATTTCAGACTCCTTCAGAAAGGCAACATCAGCAGCTTGTGTTTGCGACCTCTATCAAAATATTTGGGCAGTCCATCAGTGAAATTGCCTTCAGGCAGGTGTGATGAACCATCCCCAGCTCAGTCCTTCCCACCTATCAATGCCCTGCCCACCCCCCCGCCAGGGACCCCGAATGATTTTACTCTTATTCTTGCTGCTTCATCAACCTGATTTCTCAAGTAATTCTGACAGCGCAACGGGTATGTTAATGATTCGCTGTGAGGACTGGGTTCTGAGTGTCTTCTCTTGCCAGACACCATCGATCCGACTATTGTGTCCAGTCAATAGAGATTTACAGCAGACCTTGCCAGGGAATAAGTCAGCTTTTTGTGTCTTATGATTTCTGGCTTGTAATATCCTTCAAATGGATTCCCTGATTGGAATATCCCGCAGGCAAAGTCTTATTACTTACTTGGTGCTGCACAGCGTGCCTGCTTTATATAAAAGGTTATCAGTGCTCCTAATGTTGTACCTGAAAATGTTTCAACTTGTCTTGCCTCCCAGGCATATTTTTACTCCCTCCAAGTACATTTAACCAGAAATGCTACTGGTGACTAAAGAAGCCCCAGTTTGGAGTTTTTTTAAACCAAAATTAATTTCCATGTTTGCCTCTACTTGGTACTAAAGTCAAAAGCCTGCAGGACATGTTATTGAAAGCTATTTGCTGGCTCTGGTTGATTTAGGACTCCCCCTTGCATTCTGCAAGTGCCCTATAGCCAGAGGAGGAATACATTTCTTTATAGACGTTTAGAAAATCATAAACAGGATTATATAGGTTGAGAGAACAAATGTGTTACTGCTACTCATACAGAAGATTTAAAGGGTTTCCAACACAAAGAAAGGTCTCAGGGCTTGCGTGTATGTACCCACTAGAGTAAACCACACATAGACTCACAGGGTGGAAAGGGATTGCAAATATAATCTGCCCGACAGTCTTCATAGTACAAATGAGGAAATTAACTACAAATGAGTCCATCCCAATTGGTGCCATTTAAAATTCATCATTTCTGAGGGCATGTCCTCGATATCTCTCAGGATAGTCATTCTAACATTTGTCTGGGGCTCTCAGCCCCTGTCTCCTGCTCTTATCCCCCTCAGGACCATGGACCCTGGCCCCTTTCACCAAACATCCTTTCCTATTGCAGGAGGCACCATACCTTCATGGTTAAAATGACTGGCTATGAAGGGGATGTGGGTGTGTCTCCACCATTCAGTAGATGTTGAAATTCAGGCAAGTCATATAATTGTTCTGCACCTCTCTTTCCTCAACAATAAAATCGGATCAAGATTTACAACCATCTCACTGTGTGCCGGGAGTATTAAATGTAACCTCTATCAAACTCTTACAGTGATGCTAGGCACGTACTAAGAGCTCATCTGAGCAGAACTATTATTGTCATCGTCATCATCAACAGGACCCAACTCCTGCCCCCCTTCAGCTCAGCACACTGTCTCTGCTCCCAGTTTACCAAGAGAAGAAAGGTCATCAGATATGAACCTCCTCGAGTTCTCCTTGCCTTTGCCCACTAGCTCCCCGATACTAGAAACTTCTTGGCATCCTGCTGGCCACTCTTTCCTCCTCCTGCTATATCCAATTCTCACTCCCATGCCCAGCTCCATTTTTGGCTTTCTCCAACCACCTCTTCTGCCGAGACTGTTCTCTTCCTCAGGATGAGACATTTGTACTTCTGTCTACCTGTCTCCAAGCTGTGAGTTCTGTGAGGCCAGCCACGGCTCCTTACACGTTTCCTTATTGCCAGCATCCAATCCCGTTCCTGGCATCCAGTCATTACTCAGTGAAAGTTCACACCATGAACATGTGAATGACCTTCACGGAATCATACAGCTCATTCAATCTAATTAAATGGAGCAAGCATTTATTCTGCTCCAACCACATGCCAGCCACAATGGAGGCTAACGAGATTAATAACACAAAGCTCCTGCCTTCCGCGAGTGGTTTATCATCCCCTGAAGAAGGAAGAGGAATAGGGGATTGATGGAGGGACGGAGAGATTGATGGGGGGAGGAAGAGAGAGAGCAGGGAAGAGAAGGGAAGAGAGAGATGGAGGTAGGCTAGATTAATGGCATATAGGCTAGGGTATGCATTAGGCTGCCAATAAAAGTAAAATATGAGTGTGTGTTTTTAAAAAAATCATTTAATCAAATTTAAAAAGAAGCAATATGTCTGAGTTTAGAGAAATAAATCATGATTTCACTCCAGGGGAACAAACTTTGTACAGTCCTCTGACACACACCTGTTTTTTTTATACAGAGAATACATTGAGACCCAGGAAGACTGACTGTATATCAAACACAGGAATCCCTCCCTCCATGGACAAGGCAAACAGTCAGATCAAATCTCCAAGGGAAGTCTTTGTAACCCTGTACACATGAAGGGACCTGTTAGTCCATTTTTCTCCCATGTATATTAGGAAAGAAGAAAAACAAACAAACAGAGAGATAGCTGTGTGTGACGGTTAACGATTTATTGCCATCTGCTCATTTTAGGTTCTTAATGTAAATAAAAGGAGTTACTCTTCTGGCTGGAGTGAATGGTCCTGATTATCAGGCAGAAACTGGGCTGCTACTACACAACAGGAAAAAGGAGAACTATGTCTGAAAGCCAAGAGCCTCTGTGGGTTTCTAAGAAGTACTTCCATGCCCAGAAATAAAGGTCAACAGACAACAAAGTTGCAGCAAGGTTTTCCATGGTTCCAGTGCCAGCCGAAGTGACTGCTGCAGGGCAGGTGGCTTCTCCAGCCTCAGCTTCCTGCCCTGCAAGCACAGAGGGAGGGGCGTCTCCAGCACCCGGCTACGGAGCACCTCCATCTTGCATGGTGCCTAGTTCCTGCAACAGAACCAGCTTCTCCATCCCAGCTCCAGGCTCTTGTAGCATGGAAAGCTTCTCAGCACCAGGAAAGCAGAACAGTAGTGCCTAGCAGCACCCATCAGCCAGCAGCTTCCCCTGGCAACCCTCTGGGGCTTTTCTGTAGCACAGTACTTCTAATCAGACACTTCTCCATGAAGAGATTTCCCAAACACCCTATAGGGCAGATTTCTAGCAAGTTTCAGAGGGCAGATGTCCATCAAGTTCTGTTAGAATAGTACTATGCAGCCTCTCACCGTTCAGTGAGCTGTGGTGTGCCTTCTCTAATGAAGTCTGGATCACAGCCCCAGTGGGGATTCCTTTTGGGCATCCTGTCTCAGCCCTAGAAGTAGCCTGCTCCTTAAATCTGCTCTTCCTCTGTTCTTCCAAGTGCTACGAATTCTACTAACCAAGTCTTCATTACTCCAATCCCCGGTACAGTTAATAATTGTTCATCAACTTTTCCTGTCCAAGTTACTCTGTGTCCCAGAAGCAATGAGCATATCTGGCAAGATTCTCCTTTCCAAATGCCATATTCCAATGGCAGTCGAGGGCTGAGGCAGAAAAATACAACATGGCCTTGGAGTATCCTATAGTACCAGTAAGGAAGGAAGTGCTCAACAAACAAAACAAAAACCAAACAGACAAAAAAAGGATAGGGGCACATCAAAAGGACATGGGAGTGACCTGAAATAACTCCCAACCTCCAAAGCAGGAACAATTTGAACAACAAAATCACATAATATTGGCTTATAAAGCAAAACTCCATATAAATATCTAGAGTCCATATTGACACAAAGGTTGAATAAGTGGGAGAAAGACAAATCTTCCTGACAGAAGAATTCCAAAGAACATATATAGGGACTCCCCCTCAAAGACATGAACGTAATCCCTGCCCTTCACCCTTGAGGGTAGCCTAGACTTAGACTCATTTCCAAAGACTAGGAAAAGGGAAAATAGTAACTTTATGTGGAGAAACATGGTGTACACTATGCATCAGCAAATGATGAAGTTTAACCAAGTGATGACATCATCAGTGATGTCACATGAACCTTATGATACCCCTGATACGATGTGATGAGCAGGGTATTTCAGCTCTGGGGTATTCTTTTCAAAACCCATAACCCTAGTCTAATCATGAGAAAAAAACACTAGATAAACATAGACCAGGGGACAGTCCACAGGATACATGGCCAGCACTCTTCAAGATAGTCAAGGTTAGGAAAAGCCAAAGATGGCAATTGTCATAGACCGTAGGAGACCGGGCAGACATGAGAATGAAATGCAATATGGTGCCCTGGATCGGATCCTGGAACAGATAAAGGACATTAATAGAAAAAACAATGAAATCCAAAGTCTGAAGTTTAATTAATAGTAATGTACCAATGGTCAGTTTCTCAATTTGACAAACTAATGGTAAGATGTTAACAAGGGGAAAACTGGATGCAGGTACATGGTAACTCTCTGCTATCCTTGCAACTCTTCTGTAAATCTAAAATGGTCCCAAAATAAAAGGTTTGCCTTAAAAAAATTTATTGTGGTTTCTGTCTCCTGATGGGACCCTGACTGATGCAAGCATCCAGTCTGATTATCAAGGCAATCATTCTATGGACCTAACAAACATCATCCAATGTATTCATAACCATAACCAGAGAGGGAGGGAACAGGGAAATAGAATCCTTGGAAATGAGGTCGTTTATTTTTTTAAAAGATTTATTTATTTGAGAGAGAGAGAGTGCACGTGAGTGGGGGAAGGGGCAGAGGGAGAGAGAGAGAAAGAGAGAGAGAATCTCAGGCAGACTCCCCACTGAGCGTAGAGTCTGATGCCCAGCTGGATCCCAAGACCCGAGATCATGACCTGAGCCGAAATCAAGAGTCAGATGCTTAATGGACTGAGCCACCCAGGCCCCCAAAATGAGGTCATTTAAACTGTGCTACCTAGTAGATTACTCAAACCTGCATTTTGTTTCAAGAATTACTTGGCTTAGAATAATTAAATGACACACTTTCTAACAAGTGATATTGGAGGAACTGCTGCAGACAAAGCCCAGGTAAACCACACCCAGTGCTCCACCTCAGAACAGCATTTGCTCAGGTGTTTAAACAAAGGGTCAGAAATGTTTTTCTCAGAGCATCTTTAAAGACATCAGCTATGTACCAGTGTTTATTTATGCTTTTGGTCATTATAGAGCCAAAACAGAAGTTGTAAAGAAGAGACTAAAGATTGCATCAATATCATATTCTAGGATGGAAAGAATACGTGTCCTCAGAATTCTAGAGGCTTCATTCAAAAATCAGTAAACTCCAAAAGCAAGCAACAAGTTATTTTCTAGAAAGCCTAAACTCCAAAATAAAGCAACAGTTTGTTTTCTAGAAGGCCTGAATCAGTTCTGGAGAGCCTGAAACTCATGTAGCCTTTTGTTTTCTTCACACAAACACTCATCAGTCTGATCTCTCAGCTGGAGGCAGGCTGTGGGCTCCTTAGGACACTAACTCTGAATACGGCTGCAACTATTCTATCCCATGGCATACTTGCCCTGGAATTAGGAACAAACCTCACTTTTCAAACGAAGAATACATCCACTCATTTCATTCCTGCTACTTGATAGAATAATGTTATTTTTCTGCAAAATGTGTAGGCACAACTGATTTTTAAGCTGGAAAAGTTAATGAAAACAACATTGCATTTGAGGTCAGTGGGCAAGAAAAATGGCTGTGAGCCAAATCCCACATCCCAAACATTTTGCCTCTGCGGCATGTGAACAAAATGCCCACTCTCCTCCTGATCTCCAGCAGAAGCAAAACAAAACCCTGCAAGACAGTTATCCATTGGAATTGGAAGCTTTTCAGGGGCAGAAACACATACACACACACACACACACACACACACACACACACACTCCCTGTTTAAGACACAATAAAAAGGCTCTTTCACACAGAATGTTCTGTGCACAGGCAGCACAAGAACTACCCCTGGAGATGCTGTTTCAGGGACAGCCAAGAGATCACAAGCCTAAAACAAGCAGTTTTTACAAGATACACAGTAATCTCCCCAATTCCAAATACAAGCAAGAAAGAATTCTTAAGGCCGGTTTATCTAGTCGGCTTGAAATCCCTTTGGACTAGTTGCAGAAAATTGTGCAGTAGAAATGAGGATGAATTTGTGTTGTCATGAGATCCTGCTGATTTTTAAAACTATGATTTCCTTTCTCTCAATGTAAAATTTCATGCATTAGAATTCAGTTGCACTTGGACTCCCCCTCACATTTTTCAAAGCAAAAAAGCAGTACAAAGAAGCAGGAAGTATCCACAATTCCACGTGCAGCAACAAGTTAGCCAGAAAACTGAAAGTTTTAACTGTGAAATTTAGAAAAGCAACTGTATTACATGACATTCCACTGCTTAATCCTCTTAATAAAGAATACAAGGTTTTAAGTGCAAGCTGTTTACAGTCCAAAATATCATTATGTTAGAATTATATAAATTCTAACATAATGGCGACAAATTATATACCATATTACAATTTGACTTAATACCAAAATGTTCATAAATTTTCAGTTATTACCAATATTTATCCCCCATGTTTTCTGAATGAGTACTCATTACTTGCATCTCAGAATTCAAAGGTAAATAAATATATTAAGCATTGAAAATATCAATTTTACTTCTGACTTAAAGCCAACAGGTGATACATTTTAATCACCAAGGAAGAATGCGAGATAAATCAACCTGTAAACACAGCAGTTAGGATAGAATAGTTACGTAACCAGAAAACTGCTTTACTGAACTAAAGAACCTCAATCCTGGACCCTACTCTGGAAATCATATTCATATCTACAGATGTATCAGCATCAGATTATTGAAATCTCCTTCTTTCCAAGTACTTTTCTTTAACCTCAATTAACAACAGTTCTGTATATAACACATATACTGATTTAAAACAAACTGTATTCCTGAGCTGGACTGGGAATCCACACCATATTCTGTATAGAGAACAAGAGGGAAACCAGGGGTTCAGGATAATCTGCAGACAAGGGAGCCCATACAGCAAAAACACGCCGAGACAGACAAGAGCAGGTGGAAACTTACCACTGGAGCAGTTGATCCCACCCCAGCCAGGCTCACACTGACAGGTGTTTGGAGCAATGCAGCGACCGTGGACACATTTATCAGCACAGTGGGCTGTCAGAGAGAAAATCAATCAAATAAGGAAAGTTGGCACAAGAAAAAAAAAAAAAACAAACAACAAACCAACAACACAGCTGTTTCACATCCCAGTGTCAAGTATCACTTAAAAACAACATGCATGCTTGATAATTTCCTTCAGTCCATTCCTTGGCCCTCTTATGCTCTGCTGTGTGACCGAACAATTCCCCTTCTTATTTTGAGATCTCCAAATAAATTCCTTCATTTCTACTATTTAATTCTACTTCATGCCAAATTAGGAAAGAAGTTTCAAGGAAAACTGCCCAGCCCACATTTAAAAAAAAAAAAAAAAAAAAAAAGATCAATGACTACCCAAGAGTCAATTGTCAATGACTACCTGAACTCTTTGTTTCAGGAAGAGCATGTGTGGATACAGGGACCAAACCAAACCCAAAGCAAGATATGAGGACTCTGAACTGGCAGAGTAGAGGGAGGGGTGTTCCCCTCACATGATACCTTCACCGGAAACAAAAGTCAAATTTCTTTGGGCACATGTCATTCACAACTATGACACAGCAGAAACAGGCGCTCTTTTTCTATTGACAAAAATATTCAAAAACTGTCATCCAGGTCTTTAGGAAGTAGTCAATCCCGGTTCCTCTTTCATTAGTGAATACCTCAGGTGTGACCCACTCCGTGGAAGTCAGGGTTATCATTGCAAACATGAGTGGATGGGTCGTCTGAGGATTTCTAAAGCAAAGGCCCATGGCCCCATAGAAAGGAACATCAAATATATACTGTGCTAAATGTTAACATTGCCTTCAACGGTAGCGCCACTCACTTTGATTAAACATTCTTTAAAGTACCTTGAAATATGAGTAATTGTGAGAACCACATGGCATAGTTGGGGGTTCAGATATTCTAAAATTTTATGTAAGGATGGGATAAGCTATCCTATGCTTTACAGATGTTTTATTAATGCATATCTTATTACAAAAGTAAAACAGATTTACTGTCTACATGTGAAATACCAAAAAGCAAAATAAACCTATCTCTGGTCCCATCAACTCATAACATTTGTGTTTATGTAGATCCTTTCAGGAAATTTTCCCTATATTTTTCTCTCCTCAAGGAAAAAAAAAAGGATCATAATATTTTTCAATTTTCCTTTCCACTCAATATAATGGTAAAAATCTTTCCACGTCATTAAATATTATTTTATGTGATTTAAGCAGTGTTGTGTGATAATTTATATTGTGCATATATACTGTATATATAGTGTATATACCATGATATATATACATATATATTGTATATATATTTACATGTGTATATATATATGTGTGTGTGTGTGTGTGTGTGTATTTTATATATTATATATTTTCTGGACCAAAAACAACCACTTCTAAGGTATTTATCAAAAAAATTTAGACATGCGGAGATATAGGGGAAGGCATTTGAGATGAAAAGAAAGCAAAAGGAAGGGGTAGAAAGAAGTCAAATGGAAATGAGAAGATCTGCTTGGGTGCAATGTCAGGAGCAAAAGCTTTGGAAAGATACAGACTTTGAAAACCAAACTAAGGTGTTGTTAGGACTTTATTCTGAGAATTAACTGGGAATACTCTAATGAAATGTACAGAATTATTATAACAAACAATCAGGTAGAGGATATCACAAGGGAATACAGTGACCATAAACTTAAGGAACTAAAGGCTCACTTCCTTCACCAGAATAATTATTTAGCCCCCAGGCCACTGGGGAGGGATGCCAGGCCAAGGGAACTTGGGACCTTGGGCCAGAGTAGAGATATTGACACTAGCATTCCAAGGAGATGCTTAGCAACTCCCCAACACTTGATTCAGACAATCATATATTGGATTGTAAGTAAAAGTAAGATCAGCTTGTAACATATGAACACACATGCTGCCAGGTTAAGTCAATAGATGCCAACCTCAGGGTCCTCTGTCCCTTCCCATTTCCATGCCCATGTTTGATATTGTAGATGTGCCACTCCTTTGTAAGGTCATAGCTCCATACTGTTCTTTAAAGTGTAGCTATGTGGGGCGCCTGGGTGGCTCAGTTGTTAAGCGTCTGCCTTCAGCTCAGGTCATGATCCCAGGGTCCTGGGATCGAGTCCCACATCGGGATCCCTGCTCGGCGGGAAGCCTGCTTCTCCCTCTCCCACGCCCCCTGCTTGTGTTCCTGCTCTCGCTATCTCTCTCTCTCTGTCAAATAAATAAATAAAATCTTGAAAAAAATAAAAATTAAAAAATAAAGTGTAGCTATGCATATACAAGCCAGCAAACTACCATAATTGGAGTATGGAAGGGTCAATTAAATGCCACATAAAGCTCAGGTCTAACCGTGCCGTGGGCATATTCCGGATCACACTATGTGCTATGGTAGCACGTGCACCCCAGGACACTCCCACCTTACCGGGAACACTGGAGCCCACCGTAATATGTAAATATGAAAGTGCTTTGTCTCCCTTGACATCTCTGTTCGCAACATAATTGCAAACATCAGTCTTCAGACCCAAATTTACCAATTTCTCCTCATTTAAGGTACTAAAACTATTTAAAACTCCGTTTGCAAGTCTCGAGAAGTTTTAAAGATCCGATACTAGGCACCTCTACTATGAAAGAAGCGTTGTCTGGTATTGTGCATTTAAAAGAAAACACAGGGCGCCTGGGTGGCTCAGACGGTTAAGCGTCTGCCTTAGGCTCAGGTCACGATCCTGGGGTCCTGGGATCGAGTCCCACATCGGGCTCCCTGTTGAGCAGGGAGCCTGCTTCTCCCTCTGGCTCTGCCCCTCCCCCTGCTTGTACACTCTCTCTGTCAAAAATAAATAAAATCTTTAAAAAAAAGAAAAGAAAAGAAAACACAGAAATTGGCTATGGCAGTTGAAGAAAAAAATGTGTCACCCATCGCCTCAAATTTCAAATTTTTGAGATCGCTGAGTAAGCATACGAATGCTCTCATGTTTGATTCCTGATGGGACAAACTTGGTGTTTTATGAAATGAACACCAAGAAGTCCAGTCAGTTAGAATAGATAAAACAAAAATCCTGCGATGGTAATTGAAAAATCCAGATCACTTTTATAGAAGCCTCGAACTAACATTTGGCTAAAGTCTGGAGCAAACTGTCAATAGATAGTTAGCAGCAAACAAATTCATCTGTAAATTAATGAGAAACTGGAAGGGGGACTCTGCATTCCTAATGATTTTTTTTTCTTAATTAAAGCTAAAGCCAATGGAATCGCCTCTGAGCATTGAAGCCTCAAGTCAAGTAATTAACTAAGTAATGGGAAATATTGTTGGGCATAGATTCCAAATGGAAAGAACACAAATTCTATAGCCATAGTGCAGGATCTTCCCACAGCATTAGACTCTGTCACACAGTGCCATGTGTGTTCCATGTCCTTCCTTAACCCACTAGCTTGGACCCCCACATCTAGCAAGAAACTTCACACAGTAACAGCTAGCCCAGCAGGAGCAAAGGGAGACATCAGAAGAAAAGAGAGTAAGCCATAAAACTCTGTGTCCTCAAACGTCCCAATTTGCCAAATGGCAGGAACATTCACTATGGCATATGTATGGACAAACACAGACCCTCCCCCAAGGACATCAGCGGAGCTCGATCCCTACCCTAGTCTCATCTTTCCTCATTTAGCTTCAGATGCCACCTACTCTGGAAACCAAGCTTCCATAACTAACAAACTCCACGTGAGAAACCAAAGTAAGATAAAGACATCGATTTGTCCTGTAGAAAATCCCAAAGTGAACTAGAAAGAGAAAAGGAACAGAGGTCCCCCTTAGATTTCAAGAATAGGTACCAAAAAAAAAAAAAAAAAAAAGAATAGGTACAAAAGACCCACCATAAGTGTGGCTCTTGCAACAATGGAAAACAGTCATTTTATTCCCTATTCAGGTCCTTTCTTCTTTTTTTAGAAGGGCAATTACAATCAGGAAAATGCTAGCAAAGATGATCTATTCAATGATTTATTTTTCACACCTCCCTTTAAGAAAATCATCACATTTCACTGTCTGAGTTTTTAGCTGTCTTTTTCAGAGACCAGATGTAAGCTGGATCTCTGCACCCCACTAAATGCACTGGTGCAGACTCATGACTTGTGAGGGGCAGCCAAGGCATCTTCCACCTCAAGAACTGGCAGGCAAGAGACACTGATGAGAAGAACATGCCACATCTTTGAAGTGAAAGCTGTGGACAGTCTGTCTGCCCGACAGACAGGTGAAGACTGACATGATGACCCTAGGATCTTCTCTAATTAGGATCCTATTTCAGCCTTAGTTCCTAAATCCATTTAAATCCCATTTACCAGTGTCATGGACCTCATTCCGTTCACTTGTAAATACTTGGCTTTAATACCAAGAGCCACTAACTATACTCAATAGTTTTCTCTTCTGCCACATACATTTCACTTTGGATTTACACCTAGGGTATGGGAAAAAAAAAAAAAGAGAGTGGGCAGACTAAAGATTCCTTTATAAACCAATTATATCTCCTAATACAGTACTTACTGTTATTCTAATGGACATACTTTAATCAATTCACTTAATTTGAAAAATGTTTCCATGATCCAAGTATCTCTTGAAAATAACTATCCAGAAGAAATACAAACCTTCCTGCTAACCCATCTTTCCTCAGAAATTCCTTTTATTCTGATATTATAAATGAATAGCATAGGTCACAAATCTTGTTTTCACTCTTTATGCTGAGTTGCTATAGAGGAATATCTATTTTTAGAGTTAAAGGTGCCTTTACTGAACATAATTGCCACATTTTTTTCAGACAAGGAAACCGAGGGTAGGTACATGGGATGGTTTTCCCAACACTCATAGCTGGTGTTAGAGGCAAACGTAGGATTAAACTCTAGCACCTGACTCGCAGTAGGCCAAAACTTACGATGGGTTTTAAGAGAGGTGGGGGGCAGGGTGAAAAGGATGGTAGAGGTGATGCTGGGTCCCATACTAGGGTAGGTGAACTAGATGGCTAGGAGTCATAAGTTAGACGATTCAAACGAGGAAGAGAGAGAAAGCAGAGAGTTGACTTCTAAGATAAACTGTATCCACACCATACTTTTGTTTGGGGCCAACTATATAGTCATTACAAAATTCTAATTGCTATTACAGTGTTCAGGTGCAGACAAGAATAATCTTGTTTTCCTATACCTATATTACACCGCAGCTTACCCCACTGTGTTTCTTTAGAAAGGGGAAGGGAATTCTCTTTCCTTCAACGTAATGTTTACTGATGTTAGCAGAAACATTGTTAGGCACTACTGTGGATACAGAGACAGCAGACCGGGAATTCTCCCTCTTCACAGAAAGTCAAATACAAGCTCCTCAAATTCAACGGACCCAGAGCAGAATGCAGGGGTATGAACAAAATACTGTGAGAGCATATTCAACAATTCCATTCCCATGAAATGTCCAAAAGGTGAATCTATAAAGACAGACAGTGCATCAGTCATCTAGGACTTGGAGGGACTAGGTGTGGATGTGGTTAATGGTTACAGGGTTTTTCTGAGGGGATAAAAACTACCCCCTCTCGTGCTTTCTCTCTACCTCATTCTCTCTCTCAAATAAATAAAATCTTTAGAACAGAAATTGATTGTGTGATAGTTGCACAACTCTGTGAATATACTAAGAACCACTAAATTGTATACTTTCAAGGGATGAATTGTAAGGTATGAGAATTATATCTCAATAAAGCTGTCAAAAAATACTGCGAGGGCTGCAGGAAAGAGCAGTTAATTGCAACTGAAGTGAGATCAAGGAGGTTCTCATGAAAAGAACATCTGAACGGAGGAAGTGGACACGTTTGTAATAGAGTTGCAGGAAAGAGTGGCCAACAGCTGAGTTTCATACTCCTTTCTCCTTCCATCCCATTCCCAAAGTTGCAAAACCCACCATTTGGGGTCAGGGCTCTTGCCCCCCACCAGTCACCAGTGGTCCATAGATGACCTGCAGAGATGGCCGATCAGTCATGGAAGGTGAGAGAACATGGGGAGCCTAGAAATCTGCTTTTAATAAACGTCATTAAAAAAATATTTATCTCAAATTCCTTTTCCCTACATTCCTAATAGAGGTTTCATGGCTCTTTTTTTTTTTTAAAGATTTTATTTATTTACTTGAGAGAGAGAATGAGATAGAGAGAAAGCACGAGAGGGGGGAGTCAGAGGGAGAAGCAGACTCCCTGCTGAGCAGGGAGCCTGATGCGGGACTCGATCCCGGGGCTCCAGGATCATGACCTAAGCCGAAGGCAGTTGCTTAACCAACTGAGCCAGCCAGGCTCCCGCTTTCATGGCTCTTAAGGACAAGGACAAAGAGTGCCTACTAGTAGTGTCTTTGGCAAACATCTCAAGTTGTATACCTCATGTCTATTCTTCCTTCCATCCCACTTTCACCAGGGACAATAATGTGACCAGTAATTAACTACATTTCCCAGCTCTCTTTCTGGATTGAAGCGTCCAGGTGGAAGACAGTATAGGGGACAGACTTAATTAGAGTCATTCCCCTTCTCTTTCTCCGTTCTGATGTCTGGTGTGTTGACAAAATGGTTGAGTCTGCAAATACTATCATGACTTTGAAGGAAGGGCCCAGAGAATCATGGAACCCTTTGCTCCAGATTCCTTATATGGATGAATGCATGCCACAAATCAACCACTTCCAGACTTCTCGTTACATAACGACAATAAACCCCTGTACATGTTTCTGTTTTTCAAGTACCTATTTATTGTAGCCAAACATGATCCCTAACTAAAACTGCCCTTTTGGGAGATCTGTCAAGCGAGTCAGTTCCTCAATTAAAAAAAATAAAATAAGAGCAGAAAATGATTATCTCAAAAAAAGCTGAGAAAGCATTTGGCAAAATCCACTATCCATTTCTGATAAAAATTTTCTGTGAACTAGGAACAAAAAAGGTGCCTTCTCAACCTGATAAAAGGCAAATATGAAAAACCTACTACTAATACAGTAAAATAATAGTAAAAGGATGAATGTTCTACCCCCCACACACATCCACAAGATTAAGAAGACAAGGAAGCCTGCTCTTACAATTTCTATTCAGCATTACACTAGAGACTCTAGCAAGTATAATAACACAATAATAAAAGAAATAAAAGATATCCAGACTGGGAAGAGAGAGGTAAATCTGCCTTTATTTATTGATTACATAAATATATCTATGTATATAGAATATTTGATGGAATCTACAAAAAAGAGTTTTACAAAGTTGCAGATAAAAAAACCAATATACAAAAAATACATTTCTATATACTAGCAATGGACAAGCAGACACTGAAATTTTATTTTATTTTATTTTTTTAATAATTTTTTATTGTTATGTTAATCACCATACATTACATCATTAGTTTTTGATGTAGTGTTCCATGATTCATTGTTTGTGCATAACACCCAGTGCTCCACACAGAACGTGCCCTCTTTAATACCCATCACCAGGCTAACCCATCCCCCCACCCCCCCTCCCCTCTAGAACCCTCAGTTTGTTTCTCAGAGTCCATTGTCTCTAATGGTTTGTCTCCCCCTCCGACTTACTCCCCTTCATTCTTCCCCTATCTTCTTCTTCTTTTTTTTTTTCTTAACATATATTGCATTATTTGTTTCAGAGGTACAGATCTGTGATTCAACAGTCTTGCACAATTCACAGTGCTCACCATAGCACATACCCTCCCCAATGTCTATCACCCAGCCCCCCATCCCTCCCACCACCCCCCCACTCCAGCAACCCTCAGTTTGTTTCCTGAGATTAAGAATTCCTCATATCAGTGAGGTCATATGATACATGTCTTTCTCTGACTGACTTATTTCACGCAGCATAACACCCTCCAGTTCCTTCCACGTCGTTGCAAATGGCAAGATCTCATTCTTTTTGATGGCTGCATAATACTCGATTGTGTATATATACCACATCTTCTTTATCCAGTCATCTGTCGATGGACATCTTGGCTCTTTCCACAGTTTGGCTATTGTGGACATTGCTGCTGTAAACATTGGGGTGCGCGTACCCCTTCGGATCCCTACATTTGTATCTTTGTGGTAAATACCCAGTAGTGCAGCAGACACTGAAATTTTATTTTATTTTATTTTATTTATTTATTTATTTTAAGATTTTATTTATTTATTTGACAGAGAGAGACACAGCGAGAGAGGGAACACAAGCAGGGGGCATGGGAGAGGAAGAAGCAGGCTTCCCGTGGAGCAGAAAGCCCGATGTGGGGCTCGATCCCAGGACCCTGGGATCATGACCTGAGCCGAAGGCAGACACTTAACGACTGAGCCACCCAGGCGCCCCCAAACACTGAAATTTTAAAAGCCAACTACAATAGCATCAAAAAAAGGGTGAGTCTGACCAAAAATGTGAAAGACGTATACACTAAGAATTAACATCACTCTGAAAGTAAAGAATTGAACAAAACTATCAATCAATTTGACTTATTTGACACGTACAGAACTCATTCCACGCCACAGCAGAACATATATACCCTCTCCAAACAGAGATAGACCTTGTTTATAAGTCAGATGATTCAATATTGTTAAGATATCAGTTCTCTTCCAAATAGATCACAGATTCAACACAGTCAAAATCCCGGCAGTTTTTCCTATAAATATTGACAAGCTGATTTAAAATTTATATGTTAATGCAAAGTGCCTACAAGGGCCAAAACAACTTTGAAAAAGAAATACAAATACTACTTGCTTTAAAGACCTACAATGCTTACAAAGACATCTGATGTTGGTGTAAATATAGACAAATAGATCAGTGGAATGGAAAAGAGGGTCCAGAAATTGATTTACACATGTATGGACAATTATCCTTTTACAGAGGTACAAAGGCCTTTTAAAAAAGGCCTTATTGAAGAAATAAACAACGCTGGAAAAATTAAATATCCATATACAAATAAATTAATGTGGGAAATTGCACACCGTATACAAAAATTAACTCAAAATGAATCATAGACCTAAACCTAAAACCTAAAAGTATAAAACCTATAGAAGGAAACAGAGGAGAAAACCTTGGTGACCTTGAGCTGGACAAAGGGTTCTCAGATACAACACCAAAAACACAATTTGCAAAAGAACAGATTCATGAATTTGTCCAACAAAATTAAAATTTTTGCTCTTCAAAAAAGCATTATGAGAATGAAAAGATAAGTCACAGGATGAAACTAATTTTTCCAAAAAATATTTTCCGATAAAGAACTTGTATCCAGAATACACAAAGAGTACTAGGAAAATAATCAGTGCAATTACAAATAAATAAATAGGCAAAAGATTTGAACACTTCATCACAGAAGATGTACTAATGGCAAATAAGCTCATGAAAAGATGCTCATTAACATTAATCACCAGAACAGCGCAAATTAAAATGACAAGATAATACTGCATAGCTATTCAAATGACTGAAATTAAGAGGACTGTGTTAACAGATGGCACAGAGGTGGAAGAACTACAACTTGCCTACATTGCTAGTGAGAATGTAAAATGGACAACCACTCTGGAAAAGTCTGGCAGTTCCTTAAAATGTTTATATGGCTGTTTGGATTGTTTGCAGTGTTCGGCTATTACAAATAAAGCATCTCTGAACACTTGTGTATAAGAACAAAATGATGCACCCACTCCACTCCTAGGTTTAAGACAAGAGAAATAAAGGCCTATGTCCACCCATACCAAGAACTTGTGTTCTTTGTAATTGCCCAAAATGGTCCATAAATACATGAAAGAATACATAAATGGTGGTACATCCACACAGTACAATACTTACTCAGCAATAAGAAGGAATGAACTAACGATACACAAGACAATATGGATGAGTCCCAATGTGATTATGCTGAGTGTAAGAGACTAGACATAAGACAAAACATACCGTATGATTCTATTTATATAAATCGCTAGAAAATACAAACTAATCTCGGGTGACAGAAAGCAGATCAGTGGGTACCCAAGGCAGTGGGGGGTGGGCAGAAGTGGATGGAAGGAATTACCAAGGCACGTGAGGAAATGTTTGTATGTGATGCATATGTTCACTATCAGAACTGAGATGGATGGTTTCACGGTTGTAGACATGAAATGCATGCCGAAATCTATCATACATACGCTTCAGCTTGTAGTTATTTTCTGTCAATTTTACCTCAGTAAAGCTGTTAAAAACAACAACAAAACTAGAGAGTGAGGAGAGCTACCGAAGAAGGACAAAAAGAACTCTCTAGAAGAGAACAGATTTTTAAAAGTCTGAAGGAACACTAAAATAGTGTACATGTTTGGCAATTTCCATAAGAATCTATGGTCTGCAAATACTTATGAAGGTACTGGCTTAGAAGCTCCCAAGAAATAAATATTTGGGGAACTGCTTATACTAAAAACTCATAATGTAATATTCTACTAAACTGTTCCTCTACAATGTGAATAACTTCTACAGGAAAAAAAAAAAGTTTGTGTTGAAATTCACTATTGTAATGGATCCCACACAAGGGACTGAAACACCATCTGTGGAGCACATAATCCTATTCATTTGTTTGAAAATGGAAAGAGTTTTTAGCTTAATTCCACACATATACAGGCCTTATCTATTTTGGCCATGGACTCTCCCATTGTCTCTTTAGGTTAAATCAGATTTAAGTCGCATAAGTAACATGATCCTAATGGATCATACTTTCAAAAAGTTAATAAGCACTGGAATAAACTCTAATTTTCCAAAGCACGAATTTATCACAACCCAGCCTATAACCAGTCTGATGAGACAACTCCAAACTGGTTCAGTTTGAGAAGGATTTCAAAATCATCAGTATACAGTTTAGAGAAGAAACCAGAAGGAAAGCCCCTTCGTTTGTGATCAATCATTTCCCTCCTGGTCCTGTCATGTTGATGTCTGCGAGGAGAGCAAGATGATTCTACAGGAAGTGCCATACCAGGCTCTTCTGTTTTTAGAAAGGCATTCCTCTTGCTTCAACCGCTCTCTGTGGAGCCATGGAATTCTTGCACAAATACTCTTTCCCACAGCATGTTTTCCACCACATGGCATTTCCCCCAGTCTGCCCTATTTCATCTCAATGACACTTGGTTCCAGACACTTTGCTTCCAGCTAGCTCATACATCCGAATCACACATTCCCAGTAAAGGCCAGCTCGAGGCAGTTAAGAGGGCAGTGGGTGTCTGAGTTATGGTTACCCTTTCTCCCATTCAGTGTCTTCACCCCTCCTCCCTCCTTGGTGGCAGTCCCTGGATACTTCCTTTCGGACTCTGGTGCCCTCATGTTCCTTCTACAGCCCTGTCTCCACTAGCTTGACAATAAATGGAGTCCTCATAGCCAAGGGCCCATGATTAATAATAACAGCCAAGGTTATCTCCTTGTCAGGGACGTACTTGCATTTTAGGATCGAAGACTTAAGCCAAATATATAAATTAAGTGGTAGAACTTCAAAGAGGGGAAAATCAAGGGTCCAAGAGAAAACCAGCAACCGGACCTTTGCTACTAGAATGCGCCACAAAAACCAGGGAACACGAACTCAATGCCTCCAGAAGCCACATGAGATCAATGAGGAGAGTAGGCAGGTCAAGGAAGGCCTGAGAAAACGCAGAGAGCATTTGCTCATGTAAAAGGGACAGCTCCAGGAGGTCAAAAGGAACAAACTTCCCATTATAAAATAAGTAAGTGACAGCATGGTCATACTAATAATACTGTATTGCATGTTTGAAGGTTGCTAAGAGTAGATCTTAGAAGTTCTCATCACTAGGAAAAAAATATTTTGCAACTATGTGTGGTGATGGATGTTAACTAGACTTACTGTGGGGATCATTTCACAACATATACATATATTGAATTGTGGTGTTGTATGCCTGAAACTAATATAATGTTATATGTCAATTATATCTCAATTACAAATAAATAAATAGAAGGGACAGCTCCCCTTCAATGCCTCTAGTCTCCTGCCACATAATAATATCAAGCCAATGTTACCAATTGCCTGGTTTTTCCATGGAAGAGGAAAGTCCTAAGTTTTACGTTAAATTAAAAAAAGAAAAGTAAAACACTCCGTGGACCAAATCAAACATGATTATACATCAAGTCATCTAGCCTGTTAGTCTGCCACCTCTGGCATAGACTACTGACTTGCTTTATGAAAAGATCAGTGCTGGTCCTAAAAGTGTTCAGAATAAACAACTTTTAAGTTCTCTAAGAGATGGCATTTTTAACTTAACTGTCCTTTTTTCTTAGTTTTTGTTTTTGCCCTTGAGTCAAATCTATCATTTACATAGCTATTTTGAATTTAATATCAAGATCAGCTTCATAGGCATACTCACTGATGACTTTATGTTTGGTGAACAACTGTTTGCCATGAAATATCTCTGTTAATAATCTTCAGAGCCTGGAGGAGAGGCGCCACCAATGCTGGCCCAGGTGGTAAAGCCAGTAAATAGGTACAGCTTCTATGCCATGGTGAAGGGTAGAAGGTCTGCCATATCCTCTCATGACTCAACTAAGTATTTCCCTTTCTTGAGTTGTTAAAACAGATATTATGATTGTACTCCCCCTCAACAACCATTCGGCATCTCCCCATGGACATAAAAAGTGTCTTTATGGGAGCTGTGGGATTCGGCGCCATGCTCCAAATGGCCCAGGAGTCTTGCCTACCCACGCATCAGGGAATAGACACACAGACCTCAGCCCCAGCTACGGACCCTGCAGTGGCCCATGAACTGCCTCCAGTCCATCTTGGCCATGGTCCAGGAGCCCCTGAAGAACTGTTTTAAACAATCACCCGTGGACGAGAGAGCCTTTGTGCGAGACCAGGTTTCCAGTGGAGAAGCTCCAGCACATCACTGGAGCAAAAAAAATGTAAGTGTAGACACACTGGGGAGGCTAGGAGGAACAGTTGTATTTTACGCATCCTCCCTCCCCCAGGGCAGCACAGCTCAGTGCCAAAAGAGCCCTTCTCTGCCTGTGATTTCTCATGCCAGGGAAAGAGAGAGTGTGGGAGTGAGCGCGCATTTCCCCCAAATGTGTAGAACTTTGTCAGAGAGGCTCATTTCTCTCTTGTCACATCCAGATTATAGAGTTGGGAGCTACATGACTGGGAAAAGGGAAGAGGCTGGGAGAGTAGCAGATAGGAATCTTGGAGGGCATTAAAGGAATGTGGATCCTATCTGCGGTTCAGAGTGCACCAAGAAGTCCACCCATGAGCCACTGGGAATGTCCAGCCTGTGGATTCTCCTAACTGGCCCATGAACACTCCCAGTATTTCATGTTCCTTAAACCACCCCCCACACAAACTCTGTGTCCAGCTCTCTGTGCATGCTCCCAACGGTGGTAAGAATGAGCTTTGGCAGCTGCTTAGTAAACATGTCCAGGAAGTTAGCCCAGATCCGTGGGCCAAGGAGAGACTGCAAGCTCAAGCTTTAGCTCTGCCCTTGGGAAAGCAAAGGGGAGGCTGTCAGCACAGCACCGGGCCTGGTGTGTTCCAGAATAGAAGGCATGCAAGTTTAAGAATTCTGCCACAAGAGGGAGCAAGAAGCGAGAAACAAATCAACAGAGGATCTGAGAAAGCCTCAGAATCCCTAGCAGAGCTGACAGAAGGTGTTTGGCTTCTAAAGTCAGTGAGTAAAGACTGGAGAAGGTGTCTGTTATTACAAATGGGAAGATCTAACAGCAACAAAAGACTCCAAGGAACATTAAATATCAAGGGAACATGACGCCACCAAGGGAATACAGGAATCTTCCAGTAACCAACCTCAAAGACACGAAGAGCTGTGACTTACCCAATAAAGAATTCAAAATATCTGTAAAGGAAGCTCAATGAGCTACACAAAAAAAGAAGAACAATTCACTAAGATTAGGAAAACGATATACGAACAAAATGAGTTTTACAAAAAATAATTGAAAAGAACCAAATAGAAATTCTGACTCTAAAGAATACAATGAATGAAATGAAAAATGCAAGAGGGCATAAAAAGATGATTAGACCTATAATATGTTTTATATAAGCCTTATGGTAATCACAGAGCAAAAACCGACAGTAGATACACAAAGGAGGACAGAATCAAAGGATACCACTATGAAAAATCATCAATTCACAAAGGAAGGCAGCAACAGAGGGACAAAGGGAAGCGGAGCTACCAAACAGTCAGAAAACAACAAGATGGCATTATTAAGTCCTCACCTACTGAAAGGGACTCTAAATGTAATGGATGAATTCTCCAATCAAAAGGCACAGAGTAGCTGGATTGATTTTATAAAAAAGCAAGATCAAACTATATGCTGCCCAGAACAGACTCACTTCAGCTTTATGCATACACACGGGCTCAAAGAGAAGGGATGAAAAAAGATATTCCAGCCAAATGGAAACCAAAACAAAATAGGGGTACCTACCTATACTTCTCTCTGAGAAAAGAGACTGTAAGCCAAAAAGGGTAGTAAGAGAGAAAGAAGATTACTATATAATGTCAAAGGGGTCAGTTCTTCAAGAGAATATACAATTGTTAAGTATATATGCACCCAAAATAGGAGCAATTAAATATATCAGTCATATGCCAACAGATCTGAAGGAAGAAGTAGACAATAATATCATAATAGTAGAGGACTTTAATATCCTACTTTCACTGGTGGATAGATCATTCACCCTGAAAATCAATAAGGAAATGCTGGACTTGAACTTTACTTTAGAGCAAGCGGACTTCAAACAGACATATAAGACATATTTGGTCCAAAAGCAGCAGAATACATGTTCTTCTCAACTGCATATGGAACATTCTTCAGGATATCATGTGATAGGATTACAAAACAAATCTTAGCAAATTTAAGAAGACTGGGATCATATCAAGTATCTTTTCCAACTACAGTGGGTTGAAACTGGAAATCACTAACAGGAGAAAAGGTAGAAAATTGACAAATATATGGAAGTATCACAATACAGTTCTGAACAACAAATGGGTCAAAGAAATTTTAACGACTGAGCCACCCAGGTGCCCCTGGGTCAAAGAAATTTTAAAAAATTACAGACAAAAGAGGGAACAAAACACACCAACACTTATGGGATATAGCAAAGGGTGTTCTAAAAGGTAAGTTCATAGTAATAAACGCAGACATTAATAGAATATCTCAAAAAACAACCTAACTCTACACATCAAGGAACTAGGGAACTAGAAAAAAACAAAACAAAACAAAACAACAACAAAAAGAAGCAACTAAGCTCAAAGTTAACACAAGGAAGGAAATGACAAAGAGCAGAAATAAAAGAAATAGAGACTGAAACACAGTAAAATAGACCAACAAAGCTAAGAGCTGGTTTTTTGAAAAGATTATCAAAATTGACAAATCTTTAGCTAGACTACCTATGGAAAAAAAGAGAGAGGACTAAACAAATAAAGTTAGAAATGAAAGAGGAGATGTTACAACTGGTAACACTGAAATAAAAAAATATTGTAGGACACTATTATGAACACTTAGAGATCAACCAGTTGGAGAACTGAGAAGAAATGGATAAATTTCTAGAAACATAAAACCTACCAAAAGTGAATCATGAAGAAATAGAAAATCTCAACAAAGCCATAAGGAGTAAGGAGATAGAAAACTTTCCAACAAAGAAAAACCCAGGACCAAAATGTTGCCCTGGTGAATTTACGAGACATTTAAAGAAGAATTCATGCCAATTTTTCTCAAACTCTTCCCCAAAACTGAAGAAAACACTCCCAAACTCATTTTACAAAGCCAGCATTATCCTGATATCAAAACCAGTAAGGACACTCCAAGAAAAGTAAATTATCTATCAATATCCTTGATGAATATAGAAACAAAAATTCTCAGCAAAATATTAGCAAAGCAAATTCAGGAGCACACTACAAGGATCACATACACTATGCAAGAGGGATTTATCCTTGGGATGCAAAGATGGTTCCACATAAAATGTGATACACCACATTAATCTAATCAAAGATAAGTTGAATGATCATCTCAATAGGTGCAGAAAGAGCATTTGCCAAAATAAAGTCATCCTTTCATGATGTGAACTCTCAAACAATTGGGCATGTAAGGAATGTAGGTCAACTTAAGAAAGCCCACGGCTAAGCATCATGCTCAATGGTAAAAAGTGAAAGCTTTTCCTCTAAGATCTGGAACGAGACAAGGGCACCCACTCTTACCACTTCTATTCAACTTAGTCCTGGAAGTCCCATCCAGAGCAATCAGGTAAGGAAAAGAAAAAAAGGCATCAGTATTAGAAAGGAAGAAGTAAAATTTTCTCTGTACATAATATAACCTTACATAGAGAAAATCCTGAAGACTCCACCAAAAACAGTTAGAGCTAATCAACAAATTTGGTAAAGCTACAGGATACAAAAATCAACATACAAAAATCAGTTTCAATTCTATACAGTAATGACAAAATATATGAAAAAGAAATGAAACAGCTTTGTTCACAATAGCATCAAAAACAATAAAGTACTTAAGAATAAATTTAACCAAGGAGGTGAAACTTTTGTACGCTGAAAACTACAAAACTTTGATGAAAATAATTTAAAAAGACACAAATAAATGGAAAGATGTCGTGTTCATGGATTGGAAGGATTAATATTGTTAAAATGTCCATAGTTCCCAAAGCCTATTCAAAGCCATCCCTATAGATTTCCAATAGCTTTGGGATTTTAATAGCATTTTTCACAGAAATAGAAACAACAATCCCAAAGTTCTTATAAAAACACAAACCACCCCTGAATAGCCAATGTAGTCTTAAGAAATAAACACAAATCTGGAGGCATCATTCTTGCTGATTTCAACCTATATATTCCATAGCTACCATAATGAAAACAGTATGGCACTGACACATAGACCATTGCAACAGGTTCGAGAGCTATAAATAAACCCCGGGCATAAATGATCAACTAATATTTGATGAGAGAGCCAAGAATACTCAATGGGGAGAGGAGAGTCTCTTAAATAAATGGTGTTAAGAAAGGTAGATAATCACATGCAGAAGAATGAAATTACCCCTCTCTTACACTACTTACAAAAATTAACTCAAAATGGATTAAAGACTTAAATATAAAACCTGAAACCATAAAACTCCTAGAAGAAAGCATAGGGAAAGAGTGCCGTGATTTTTTTGATAGGATGCCAAAAGCACAAACAATGAAAGCAAAAATAAGTAAGTGGGATTATACTGAAGTAAAATGCTTCTGCACAGCAAAAGAAACAACCAACAAAATGAAAGGTCAACCTACAGTGTGAAAGAAAATATTTGCAAATCTTATGTCTGATAAGGGGTTAATATCCAAAATATTTAAGAACTCAAACAACTCAATAGCAAAAACCAAACAATCCAAAGGGTACAAACTCGCAGTAATAAGTTCTGGGGCTCTCATGTACAGCATGTCAACTAGAGTTAATAATACTATATTATACACAGAAACTTGCTAAGAAAAGTAGGTCTTCAATGTTCTCACCATGTGCTCAAGTTGTGATCTCAGGGTCGTGAGACCAAGCCCCACATCAGCTCCGTGCTTAGCGCCGCGTCTGCTGGGGACTTTTTCTCTCTTCCCCCTGCACTCTCTCACTCTCTCGCAAATTAATAAATATTTAAAAAAATGTTCTCACCACAAACAAGAAATGGTAATTCTGTAAGATGATGGAGGTGTTAACTAACCCTATTATAATCATTTTGCAGTACATGTAAATGTGTCAAATTAAAATGTTGTACACCTTAAACTTGCATGTCATATGTCAATTATGGGGAGCTGGGAAGAAAACCCAAGAAATTAAAGATCCAAAGAGTCCCTGATAAGTTAAATATTTATAATTACCAGTCTTAAGTTTCTATAAAAGAACACCAAATCCCTTACAGCATTGTTTCCCAATAAGTAGATTCTGAGAACTATCAGTTCTATCATGCTCTTGGGGAAGAAAAGTGGGAGCAGAATTTCAGGGCCAAATAAATTTGAGACACACCCTTACTCCAAGCATTTCCAGAGCCTTTACAAGACAGCCATAAATCTTCGAGAAAGGGGACCAAGCACAAGGCATTTCCCAATCTCACTGGATAATGCAACAGTGAATTCCCTAGGATGGGTATTCAGTAGCTCCCACGAAGGGCATATAACTATAGATAATGCCCAGGGTCCAAGTTTCTAGAAAACTACTCTCCTCCTTGGATCAACAGATAGATTTCATTTGGGGTGGCAGAGTTCTTTTTTGTCCCCCAGTTACACGCTAAGTACAATAGATCAACCCAGTTGTTTTTGAGCTTAAACATCAGTTTGGGGGCTGTGTTTTTAGACTTGCCGCCACAACCACTGCCCCTCCAATGTGCCCAGGTGGCCAGGGAGGTCCACTTCAAATCATGGTGTCCTCTGTGGTCTGCCTAAGAAGGCTGCTTCTCTACAGAGTGGTTCTCTTGGAGCTCTAGCTGATTTCTTTCAACCCTTTTAGAATTATTCATCAAGACAAAAACCACCTCTGGAACTTGGGATATTGCTGCAGCTTATGGGAAGAATAGTGTCCGTGCAACCCTGCTGATATTACTACATGACTCCCCCCTCCTTTTGCAGCTCTGTGTGTGGCCCACAGGGATGTATTAGGATTTACCACTGGATTATCTGTGAAAGTGCTGATGGTCACCATCCTAGACGACAAAAAAATGCAAGTTCTGTCATCACCTGGCCAGGTCAATGTTTTGTGGTTGGTCATTAAAATCAAAATGTGTTTTCCCCATTATTTTAAAATGACTTCACTGTAAAAAGATCTGAGCCATAGTACAATAAAAATTGCTTCTCAGTTCTGAGATTTTTCTATTAACTATTATCTATCCCTGTAAGGAGACTGCATAAATTGTTAGACCTGTGAGAATTCCACCTGTCCTGCAAAGGCTAAAATTGCAGGAACTCATTTTCAGGAGATAAGGCAAGGATTTTTCATTGCTTCCCTTTGGCCCTGCCTCCATGGGACTCTAAAGTCAGGCTTTCTTAAGCAAAAAAAAAAAACAGGCAGTAGACATGATTTCCATCTGTTTGGACTAAGGCTATCCTGAATTCATGGTTTATTATTACTATTACTGTTATTATTAAATCCATGGTACCTATTTATGAAATCCTAACTGGTGAGCAAACACTGACCATCAGTAAATCAACAAAGATTTCTGGGCATTGTTTATCAGGTTTGCTATCTTACTACTAGCTGAGACCAAAGAGCAAAACTGGAAAACTGAAGTTTAGGTCCCAATAGATGTGTGGGAAAATTGGAATTTCTGCTGGTGAAGTATGGGGACAAAGGGCCTTTCCCAGTATTTAGTGATAGGTTCCTCTGCACCAAGTCGGGCTCCATAGCAACGGAATACAGGGTCCCTATGGAAACATGAAAAAATCCACTGCCAGTGGCAGAAAGGGCATCATGAGTAGGTATACTTAGAAACATACCATCTGACTGCTGTCAGTTCAAGGTCTCTTGGGCTAGCCTAACAGGATTGTCTCGCTTTTATCTGGACTCAAAAGAGTCTACCGGCCACAGTTGTTGGGAAATACTTGACAAGATCACAACTTTATTATTAACTGAGCCTGTGAGAGTCAAGCAAATCCAGAGCAGAAGGCGCAGATTGCCTTCAGCTTCAGGGAGATGCTCCTCTCTCCTTAAGGTCTCATTCTGCCTCCCTAAGTTCCCCCAGAGACATCCAGCTCAGCAATAAACAGCCTTCTGCCAAAGGTGGAAACTTCACAGCCTGAACGAGGCATTTTGCCCTGTGCTCCAGCTCTTCTCATCTTGAAAAATCTGAGCCCAAAACTTTGCCGCAGCAAAAGACCAAAATGACACGAAACCTGACTAAAGAATTTCCTGTGTTCGTCCATAAACTCCAGGTGAAGGAAATGAGTATCTGCAGGGCAGTTCTTCCCAAAAGCCTTGCCCATTAGGACAATTTGCCCGAGCCTGCACTCTCACTCCTCCCAGACCCTCCCACGGCTGACACCAGGCAAAATGTGGCTGTTGACGACGTCTCTTTTTCAATTCCCTAAATTAAATTGCTGACAATATAATCCTGAGTTAGTTTGGCAGATATTCCAGCTCACGAAGAGAGAGCTCGATTTTCCTGGGGACAATAGCAGAAACAAGGGCATATGACTTCACGGTTAAAGGGGGAAGGTGGGTATAACAGGGGTTGACCAGCTGCATGATTCAGGAACCGCAAATGATATCTCCCTGACTCAAGAGGTCCAAAATGCTACAGGACGCCTCCTAGAGTCTCCTACAGGGATGGCAAGTACGGCACTCAGGCCACCCCAATGACAATGACAGACATCACTGATAAGTCACTCTGTTCTCTCTCTTAGCACACCCATGGCCTCGGAATCCTTCTGGTTGTTTTTTGTTTTTTGTAAGATCGTATTTATTTATTTGACAGAGAGAGAGAGACACACACAGAGAGAGGGAACATAAGCAGGGGGAGTGGGAGAGGGAGAAGCAGGCTCCCAGCTGAGCAGGGAGCCCGATGCGGGGCTTGATCCCAGGACCCTGGGATCGTGACCTGAGCCGAAGGCAGACACCTAACGACTGAGCCACCCAGGCGGCCCTCCTCCTGGTTTTTTAAAGATTTATTTATTTATTTATTTTAGAGAGAGAGGTGGGGGGGAGGGGCAGAGGGAGAGAGAATCTCAAGCCGACTCCTTGCTGAGCTCAGAGCCCACGTGGGGTTTGATCTCACAACTCTGAGATCATGCCCTGAGCTGAAACCAAGAGTTGGATGCTTCACTGACTTGAGCCACCCAAGCACCCCCCTCAGAATCCTTCTAAACACAAGGTGCCAGGTCACTGCTTCTAAAGGATGGTGCTCTCTCTCCCCAAAGGGAAGCTTTTTGTTAATTCCAGTTTAGCATCACATAATATTCTAGTACAAAATAAATAGATAGATAGATAGATAGATAGATAAATAGTGTCCCCTTAAAGTGCCATCTATGTGGTCTATCTGCCTCTTGGAAGAAAAATAGTCCTGTGTAAGTGAGCTACAGATGTCTTTAAGCCCTTAACCCAATATCTGGGTTTAAAAACCATCGCTTACCGAAGCATGACATTCAAACAAGAATAAAGTGCCTGTGCAATAATTATTTTTTATATAAACAGCAACCCCAGTTCTAGCTCCTTATTTCCCTATGACCAGTTCTGTTTTTCAAAAAATTGGCCAAGTTAAAAATCAGCTGTGAATATTCATTCACTGCTACGGTAATCAATTGTCACACTCGTCTCTGCTAAGAACAGGAAATCATATATTGTTCAGTGTGTGGGAGCTAAGACTTCTTGTTTACAGTTCCAGAATTCTCTTAATGAATGCCAAAGACAGGCAGGGCACATCCATGGGAACTGATCTTCCGTCATTGCGGCTGCCCTACAAGGCAATAGAGTGGGTGACCCAGACCCCAAACCTCTTCCTATACCTTCCTCGCAAGCCACACTGCCTGCAATGCCCCCCCTTACAGCTTTAATTTGAAGTAAGCACTTGACCTTCCCCATCTAACAAAAACAGGGAGGCAGAGTTAAGTCCACCACAAAGGAAACATTTCTCAGAATGGTCCCTTCCTGTGCAGCAGCATCCAGCCGGAGACTGAGCATCTGGGGCAAAATGATGGGAGCCAGCCTGGAGAAGGAGCCCCCGGCTGCGTCTTTTGTCCATTCTGATGCTGCCCCAAGCAGCCCGGCTTACGTCTGTAGTCCCTGTCCATCAGCCAAGGTGAGACCTAGGACATGGGAGTGAGAACATATGGCCAGCCTTGTCCCAGGATTAACCAGTCCTTCCCACAGAGGGAGAGGCGCCAACTTCCCACTCCACAGCTGCTTTTCCTGTGAGCTTTTCCTAGTCCTGTGAATGCAAATCTATAGGAGATTCCTACTTGCTAAGAAGTCGGTTTCAAGTATGTGTTTGGAAATCAGCTGTGTGTACTCTGAACACATCTTTCTGAAGTTCTGATCTTGTAGATAATGGTGAGGCCACTCAGAGCTGCCTCAAACACTCATATACTCCACAACTGCAGCGCCATAATGATCATGGTCTCAGCTCCTTTCCATGGACCAGGGCACCTTTGTGTTTCAGCTTGAACGGCTTCAAACTGTGCTCCCTACCAGGGGACCAGAGACTATTCCTCTCTCCTCAGTGCTCATGGAGGAAGCTGTGGGAGAAGGTAAGAGGCTGCCCTGGCTCCACACCATCCCCAGAGCTGCAAACATTTGAGGTCTTGGGAGAGGGGGACCTGGGAAACTCTGCAGTGAGGAGGGAACGGACCCCAGCAACACAGTTGAAGGTCAGAGGCTCTGAAGGGCCTGGGCCTTCGGCCTTTGACCTTCGCATTTGTTATTCAAGTCCCGGTGCCAGACTGTCTCCCTTTTCTTCTCCACTGTCGCCTCTTCCTCCTAGTCAGCATTTCCGTGACTCTCTGAAGAACAAAGCAGTCTCACTGTACCCCCCAGACTATCCTCATCCTTGGAACCAAGGCTAATAAATGTATGTTTTTGGAGAGAATATCTTCACTAGTAATTAAGGGAACGCATAGTAAGGCAGGTACCCTTTTCCCGCATAGGTTGAAAGCAATAGTAATACTTAGTGTTGGTGAAGATATGGAGAAGTGGGAACCCTCATATACTTTTAGTGGACAAGCAAGTTGTTACAACCTGTTTGGACAGCAATTTGGCAATTTGTATCAAAAAAATCTTAAAATGTGGCTCAGAGGGCTCCTGTCTCCTCATATCCATTATTTCCTTCCCATAAAAAATATATTTTTACTGGGCCCTTGACCATTCAGAATTCAGATGCTCTTGCAGGTTAGGGAGTCCTGTGACTAAGTTCGGGCCAAGTGGAAATGGAATGTGATCACTTCCATTTAAAAGAACTTTCTTTAGGGGCGCCTGGGTGCCTCAGTCGGTAAACGTCTGCCTTCAGCTCAGGTCATGGTCCCAGGGTCCTGGGATCGAGCCCTGCATCGGGCTCCCTGCTCAGCAGGAAGCCTGCTTCTCCTTCACCCTCTCCCCCTGCTTGTGTTCCCTCTCTTGCTGTCTCTCTTTCTGTCAAATAAATAAATAAAAATCTTTAAAAAAAATTAAAATTAAAAAAAATAAAAGAACTTTCTTTAAAAGACAGCCGGGGGCAGTGGGTGGCTCAGTCCATTAAGCATCTGCCTTCAGCTCAGGTCATGATTCCAGGGTCCTTGGATTGAGCTCCGCGTTCGGTTTCCTGCTCAGCAGGGGCATCTGCTTCTCCCTCTCCCTCTGCCCCTCCCCCCACTCATTCTCTCTCTCAAGTAAATAAAATCTTAAATAAATAAAAAAAAAGACACCTGGCATTGCCATTTGCCTCTTTCTCCCACCTCTTCCAACCATTTCTTGGGACCAGGATTGATATGTGGAGATCCATAATGGTATATGAAGATGAAGGCTGCACCTTAGAGGCGGTGGAGCGAAAGGTAGAAATTGTCTGGGTCCCCTACTGGGTTACCCAACTCTTGGCTCCAATGTGAGAAAGAAACAAACTTTTATCTCATAGCTGAAACTGATCCTTCATGATACAGCAGGCATGCCCTTCGTCCCAGAATCCCATCTAATTTATCTTATGAATCACTCATATGCACAAAGTGAGATACAAAATGATGCTCATGCATCCACTAAACTATTCAAGTGTCTAATAATTGGATGAGTGAATTGGCAGGTAGGTCGTTAGGAAGGAAGGGAGGAAGGATCAGTGAGGGAGGCAAAACGATGAGGGAGAAATGGATGTTAATATATAATCTTGGAACACAGTACATTTAGGCCAATTTGTGTTACGCATCTTTTCATGGAATATATATATTTATGGGGTGGGGTGTTTGAGAAGATGGAAGATGCGAAGTATCTGGAGACTGCTGATCCTATAGAGAAAATTAATACATTGGAGGAAGAGCCACACACCTGTCACTCTTGCAAGCTTCAGACAATACACGGGACCAGCATCAAGGCAAGGTGGAAGAGCATCAACAAGATGACCGTAGAGGTTATGATTTCACATTTGAACACAGCCGTGAGATTTGCAAGAGGCAATCAGATATCATTTTAATATTTACAAGAGATGTGCGTCATAAAATATAAGAATTACATGAAAAGAAATCATAATTGTAGCAATTACCACAGTAAAGTTAGGCAAAAAAAATACATTTATATATTTTAATGACTAAAAGTTATGTCAGATTGAATCAAACAGGGACACTAACCGGGTTGATGGTTCTAACCTAACCTGAAAAATAGGACTAAGACAGGATAGGTCTCAAATTTCAGGAATATGGAATACAACATCCACAGTAGACAATGGGCTCAGTATCTTCCATCAAGGTAGTAATCAAGGACCATGTTGCCTGCTATTTTAAAAACATCAGAAAACAATACAAAGGAATATTATGTAGGCTTAAGAAAAGAATTTCTAGCAAAGGGTATAACGTGGATGAAGCTCGAGGACATGATACTAAGCGAAATAAGTCTGTCATAAAAGGACAAAGACTATATGATTTCACTCACATAAAGTCTCTAAAGTAGCAAAACCCCAGAAACAGAAAGAAGAAGTTAAAAGGTGATGGCCAAGGGCTGGGGTAAGGGAAGAAGGGGAATTAAGATTTAATAAGTATAGAGTTCCAGTTTTAAAAGATGAAAAAGTTCTAGGGATCGGTTGCACAACAAAGTGAATACACTTAATACCACTGAATAATACACTTAAAAATTAGGAAGATGGGAAATTTCATGCCATGTATTTCTTTACTACAATCAAAAGAAACAAATTAATTAATTAAAAACTTCAGCAAACTGAAAAGATACACCAAATTTTTTTTTACAGTAAAGCAAAAACATGAGATGACATAATTATTTTCTTACAGGGTAACTATCTTTCAGCCTTGTGAAAATTTTGAATTTAATATGGAAATGTGCGAGACAATCAAACTCTATAATGTTTATTCCATTTTAAAAGCATAAATTCCATTTTAAAAACTTGATGGTGTTTAAATTTGTAAAACATGAGTTAGAAACCCTTCAAGGTGTTTAGTAGAGTTTGTTAGACCGATGAATGAAACATCTATAAGCTGAATTTGGCATAAGAAACACCAGGTTTTTATATTCCTAACTTCAATATATCAGATATCCCACACTATGGATTAGAAAAATTAATATTGTTAAAAAGCCCATACCACCCAATGCCACCTACGGATTCAACACAATCCCTATCAAAATTCCAATGACATTTTTCACGGAAACAGAACAATCCTGAAATTTGTGTGAAACCACAAAAAACCCCAAACAGCCAAAGCAAGCTTGAGAAATAAGAACAAAGCTGGAGTCAGTATGATTCCTGATTTCAAACTAGAGTAATCAAATCAGTAGGGCACTGGCATAAAAACAGACACAGAGATCAATGGAACAGAATAGAGAGCCCAGAAATAAACCCAGGCATACACGGTCAATTAATTTATGACAAAGGAGCCACAAATGTACAATGAGGAAAAGACATTGTCTTCAATAAACAGTGTTGGGAACACTGGACAGTCACATGCAAAAGAATGAAACTAGACAACTGTCTTTTACCACACACAAAAACGAACTCAAAATGGATTAAAGATTTGACCACAAGACCTGAAAGCATAAAACTCCCAGAGGAAAACATAGGCAGTAAGCTTCTTAACATCAATCTTAGCGATAAGTTTACGGCTATGACACCAAAAACAAAGGCAACAAAAATTAAAATAAACAAGTGGGACTCCATCAAACTAAAAAGCCTCTGCACTATAAAGGAAATCATCAAGAAAATGAAAAGCAACCTACCAATATAAAAGAAAACATTTGCAAATCATTGCAAATCACATATCTGATAAGGGGTTAATATCCCAAGTATATAAAAAACTCATACAACTCAATAGCAAAAAAAAAAAAAAAAAAATCTAATTAAAAAGTGGGCAGAGGATCTGAATAGACATTTTTCCAAAGAAGACATACAGATGGCCAATAGGTATACGAAAAAGCGCTCATCATCACTAATCAGTGGGGAAACACATATCAAAACCACAAAAAGATATCATCTCCACCTGTTAAAACAGCTATTATGCAAAAGACAAGAAATAACAAGTGTTGGCAAGGATGTGGAGAAAAGGGAAGCCAGTGTACTGTTGGTGGGAATGCAAGCTGGTACAGGCACTGGGAAAAACAGCATGGAGGTTCCTCACAAAATTAAAAATAGAACTACCATATGATTCAGCAATTCCACTTCTGGGTATTTATCTGAAGGCAACAAAAACATTACCTCGTAAAGGTATCTACATCCCTATGTATATAGCAGCACATTTTATAAAAGCCAGGAGACAGAAACAACCTAGTGTCCACCGATGGATAAGTGGATAAAAGAAATGTGGTATATGTACACAATGGAATATTACTGAGCCATAAAAAGAATGAAATCTTAACAAAAAGAATGGATAAAGAAGATGTGCGCGTGCATGTGTGTGTACACGTGCACACACACACACACACACATACACACACACACACAATGGAATATCATACAGCCAAAGGAAAGGATGAGATTTTGCCATTTATGACAACATGGATGGCCCTCCAGAGTACTACGCTCAGCGAAATAAGTCAGAGAAAGACAAATGCCATGTGATTTCACTCACGTGTGGTATCTAAAAAACAAAATGAGTGAATAAACAACAAAAAAGCAGAATTAGACCTATAAATACCGAGAACAAACTGATGGTTGCCAAAGGGAAGTGGGGGGGAAAGACGGGCAAAGCGGCAAAGGGGAGAGAGACACACAGGCTGCCAGTTATGGAATGAATCAGCCACAGGAACAAAAGGCGCAGCATAGGAAATGTAGCCAATGATACCAGAATAGCATTCTATGGTGACAGATGGTGGCTATGCTTGTGGTGAGCAGAGCATTACATATAGAGAAGTTGAATCACTATGTGAATCACCCCTGAAAGTAACATAACACTGTGTGTCAACTATACTCAAATGAAAAAAAAATGTTAATAACTAAAAAAAAAAATCATGTATACACATACAAATGTACAAACACACACACACTAAATCCATTTCATTCCTCCGGGCGTTTCTTCATTAATATTTTAATTTCTCCAAATCAAAAGTAATTAGACACAAGATTAGGCAAGAATAGTAACCCTGAAAGATGAATAAATGTAAAAGTTTAATTATTTTTAGGAACAGGTGAAAACCTCATCAAGAAATCATAGACATCTTCAGGTGTAATAATATTTTCCTTATGGAAAATTTTCCAACCATTCTTTTTTTCCCTACCCAGATTCCAATGCCATACCCTGTATTTTCTGTTTTGGTTCTTCCTGTCTGATGACATAATCTGTCTTCTGGACATAGAGCCTGGCCACTCAGCTTGTGCTCTACGGACCAGCAGCTTCTGCACAGTCTGAGTCTAGGAGAAATGCATCATCATTGGCACGATGAAGCAGGGGTAGGTGGAGATGGGAGGATGGAGCTTGCTCTCCAGAAGGAGCTACTCCAGCTACCTGAAGGGAACTTTTTTTCAAATACAGGTATGTATGTGCATGAAATCGCCCTTTTTTGCCTTCTAGGAAAACTCACTACCAAAAATTAAACTAAAATTATAACCGATTCCTGTGTTTCCATTCCTTCTGGTAACTGGAAACAGTTAACAATGGTGACTATGCTAGGTGCCTGGCAGCAAAACCTAATTGAAAAAAGAGATTCTGAAAGCAGAACCAAGAATCACGTGTTCTCTCTTCCTTCCCTATCCACAGGGGTGCCTCACTGGTGCCGGCTGGGGAGGGCAGAGAAGATTGACTTGGAGGCATCTCCAAGAACAAGGAAGTAAGGGAAGCTTGATTGTTCTCTGGGGTTAAGCTATGAAATCAACACATCAGAGTGGAGAGATGCAAAATACCCTTAAAGAGACCAAATAGCTCCCAGGCCTCTGAGACTAGACAGAGAGCTGATTAAATCTATTAACATATCTAAAGGAAAAATGTTTCAGTCTCTAAGGGCAGTTGGTCAGATGGAAGGCTTAGAAAAAGGAGAATTTTAGAGGCAAATGCTAGAGATACCCATCCAAGAAGTCAGGGGGACAACTTGCAACCTGTCTAGTGTAAAATCAAGGCAAAGTTATTTTTCCCATTATAATATTCAGGTATGATGGGGTCGTGGGATTGCCCAGCATCCTGAGATGGGCCACAGTACTGAATGAAATGACAGAGGTGCTGGGTTCTGGAAGGCTGGGACCATGAAGAACTAAACACCGACTGACCCTGCTTGGATCCACAGTCCTCACACCAGCTTGCCGGTAAAATCTAGCTTCCCATGTGCAAGGCCTTCAAGGAGAGAAGGTATGACCAGAAGATAGCCCTCCAGGCTCTGTGTCACCTCAGGAAATAGCATCGTGACTTTATATATAATTTCTGTCACTTGGGTAATAGAAATGAACCTTGGGAGATAACACCACTCCCTTACCGTACTGACCATTGTTCCTGTAAGTGTGAGCCCTCCCTAGCATGGTCACCAAGATAATGTTACCCTGAAGCTTCTGGGAAGTGGCTGGCCCAGACAGCCGGGGTCCACCCCCATCCCTCTGCCCCTGTGTGCACTCAGGGCTTTCCTTGGAAAATTCCCATCAGCCTGGGCCACAGAGATCAGTTGGTGATTATCCTCTAAGATGTTTGATTATAAACATGTAATTTTTCTTATTTGGCATCCTTATTAATCAAAGGCATTCAAATTAAGAAAAAAATTAGTAAAGGGAAAATTGGCACAGGGTATAAGCAAAAAAGCATTCCCACATACTGCAGGTGGGAGCATAAAGTGGAAACACATCAAACATCTGAAAAATACGTGTAAACCTCTGACCCAACAATTTTACTTCCAGGAATTTATCCTTACCTACTAATTAAGGGGATGAACAAAGATTTAACCACAATGATGTCTTCTACAGCAGTTCATAATAGGTAAAACATGGAAATCACGTATATATTCAACAGCTGAAATTTCTTAAATATCTATAATGCAACAACACACTTACATTTGTAGTATGTTACAAAAGTACATTTACTAACCAGGAAAGATATTCACACTGTATTTTTCTTTTCTTTTCCTTTCCTTTCCTTTCTTTTCTTTCGTGTCCTTTTCTTTTGTTACATTTTCTAATTTTTTCAACGAACATTTATTACTACATATAGCCCTAGTTCTGAATCAAAGTCGAGGAACTGCCCCCTGTTCCTATAAAGAATAGAACCCAGGGGCTCCTGGGTGGCTCAGCCAGTTAAGGGGCCAACTCTTGATTTCAGCTGGGCTCATTATCTCAGGGTCCTGGGATCAAGCCCAGAGTTGAGCCCTGCATTAGGCTCCACGCTCAGCGGGGAGTCTGCTTGAGGATTCTCTCTCCCTCTGCCCCTCCCCCCCGGTCTCTCTCGCTCTCTCTAAAATAAATAAATCTTAAAAAAAAAAAAAAAAGAATCCAGTCATTGGAAGAGGACACATACAATATCCATTATATCCATTTAAGTCCTTTCTCCACTTGAGATCAAAGGAGACTCAAAGAGGTATAAGGCTTCTCCGAGGTCACCCAGTGCTATTACCCAGCCCTGCAGATCCTTAAGCCAGCGTGTGTCCAGTCATTTCTAATGCCTTCAGTTTAGAGCAGAACCTTGTCTCTCTCGATGCTACTCAACACCAGTGTCTCAGCTCGGAAAGCAATGTTGCCCCTCTTAGCTGTGTGTAGAGCCAAAATAGTTGAATACACCCCCTTTTTAATGATCTCTCTTCTCTACGTCCTCAACACAGTAGTCAGAAACCTCAACTGCAAACTTAATCGCACATGATACTCCAAAATTTTCCAAAGTGAATTGTAAAATATCCAGCTTCCCTTGAGACATTTCAGAATGAATTGGTGAGATGGGGAGGGGAGACAGAAAGTGACAAAGAAGGTGTGCTTTGTGACCCAGGCTTAGAGTGGTTTCTCAGTGTGAAAACTCCTTTGCGTTTTGCAAGCCTCATCCTTCTGTGCACCAGGAAAGAACACACTGGCCTCTCAGAGGCTGCCTCGGGACTCTGGTCAGCTGCGGCGGAAAAGTCCTGCCTCTGTTCTCTTCTGTGACCTGGGTCTAGTGACTCCTTGACCAGTTTCCAAAGAGACATTTATTGCAAAACGGTAATTAACACTGCCACATCCGGCCTTAAATTATCCTTCTATAACATCTGTTTTCTCCTCAAGTGACATTCATGTGGAGATTTTTGATAGGACACAGGGACAGAGCAACACTTCCATCATTCCACAGACCAGGAAAGCAGCAGCCCAGGGTGACAGGGAATGGTCCAAGCTGCCCCACCTCCCTGGGCCTCCATCTCGGCTGCCATTCACACGTGCAAACCAGCGCTGGGAAACACAAGCGGCCCACAAAGGGATGGAGGTCTTACTTACGGACACACATTTCCCTGCTTTCATAAAATCCAGGACAACACTGGGATTTGCGCCTATACATAGTCTTCTCCCCATGCCGATAGGCTGTCCGATAACTGATTCTGCACAGAAGGAAAAGTCACATTGTTACTTCTTTTGACCGGCAATTTGATCAGAAATAAAGAATTTATATTTTGATATTTATTTTATTTTCATACCTTTATTATATTTAATAAAGGTATGAAAAGCAAAGTACTCTAAAATAGGTGAGAAGGAACATGGACTATATGTCTTTTTTTATATATATAATGTATTATTTGTTTCAGTCTTGAACAATATTATGCTAACTCTTATCTTCTTGCTTAAGAATATATATATATATGTATATTTTTTAAAGGGGTAGTTTATTTTTTTTAAGATTTTATTTATTTATTTGACAGAGAGAAACACAGTGAGAGAGGGAACACAGCAGAGGGGAGTGGGAGAGGGAGAAGCAGGCTTCCCGCTGAGCAGGGAGCCCGATGCGGGGCTTGATTTGAGGACCCTGGGATCATGACCTGAGCCAAAGACAGACGCTTAACAACTGAGCCACCCAGGTGCCCCTTTGCTTAAGAATATATTAAAATTGCCCATTTAGGCCAACCTATACTTTATTGCAAGGGATCAGAAGTTTCATGACTTTCCTATTTCACTTATCTTGAGATACCTCGGGAAGTATCAATTAATTTCCGATATGAGGGGCTCCTTCTGCTTCTCCCTCTCCCACTCCCCCTCCTCCTGCTCATGCTCTCGTTCTGTCTCTCTCAAATAAATAAAATCTTTTAAAAAGTTTTCAGATATGACACTGATCTAATTATCATTTACTTACATGTTTTAAAAGAAGAATTCAGAGAATTCCTTGAAAAACCTATGACAATACAGTCTCATCCCACTATAAAATAGGTTATATATAGACAAATGACCCTCATTTAACTAAAGTTTCATTGATTGATTGATTGATTTATACAACACATGTTTACTGAGCACTTACTATATTCCAGGCACGGCTTTAAGCATTGGGAAAACAACCCACAGTGAGCAAAACAATATAAAGCCTTGCCCTCAAGAAATGTATATTCTACTGGGGAAGACAGACCTATAGAATTTAAGTACAGATCCACATTAAACGAATAAATATGTCATATAATTACTGGTAACGATTATATGTTGTAATGAAAAATAAGGCCGGAGTAAGGGAAGAGAGTGTGACAGTTTATTGATTAGATGGAGTGGACAATGAAAGCTTGTCTGAAGAAAGAATATTGAGCATAACATTTAGTGCAGCATAAATCAACAGATGTCACATTTAGACCCATCACTCACACCACTATAAATATTTTACAAATAAAAGTAAGGTATCAAGGTTCCCTTCCATATTAACGTTAATATTTAAGATATTTTTCTTTTCTGTTTTCACATTTATAGAAAAAAAAATATGTGTCTTAAGTTGAGGTCAAATTTAAGTTAGTCTAGGGGTGCCTGGGTAACTCCGTTAATACTTGATTTCGGCTCAGGTCATGATCTCAGGGTCATGAGATCAAGCCCCACATCAGGCTCTGCACTGGATGTGGAGCCTGCTTAAGATTCTCTCTCTCCCGGGCGCCTGGGTGGCTCAGTTGGTGACCCTTACATATGTAAGGGTCCTGGGATCAAGCCCCGCATCGGGTTCCCTGCACAGCGGGAAGCCTGTTTCTCCCTCTCCCACTCCCCCTGCTTGTGTTCCCTCTCTCGCTGTCTCTGTCAAATAAATAAATAAATAAAATCTTTTAAAAAAATAAAAAAATAAAAAATAATAATAAAAAAAAGATTCTCTCTCTCCCTCTCCCTTTTCCCTCTGCCCCCACCCCCCTGACCCTGTGCACATGCGTGTATGTGCTCTCTCACTCTAAAAAAAAAAAAAATTAAGTTAGTCTAAATTGAGTCAGATATTCAAGTAGAAACATACGCTGGAATATGAGTCTCTCGATACCTAGTGATGTCCATATTCAAGAGCGTCTCCCCAGTTTATGCACCACACACAAGTTGCATGAATTCTTGCTAACCAAATGATGGTAACGAGTAGACCCTTTCTCTGTAAGCTCCTCAAGGGCACAGGCAGCAGTTTTGCTCTTCCGTATCTCCTATGGTTTGGAACAAGGCTAGGATGATAGCAAGCACTCAGTAACTACTCATGAGATGAATGGATGCATCTTCTCAAATGTTTAATGTCTCTGCATTAAAGGACTTCCCACTTAGCCAAACTCATAAATATATCTGAGCTTCGATTACCTGTGCCGTGTGCATTTAAACCAGTTCAGAATGTCAGTGCAGCTGGTGTAGTAGATTTGATCAAAGGGATGTGGGTATGACTCTTGCACAGTCACTGAGTAGCTGAAAAAGAAGAAGGATAAGGAATCAATATTTCTGATTCTTACGTTCATGATATACCACGTATATAAAAAAAATCAGAGGCTAAATTATCTTCATTGGCAACTCCATGCTGACTTTTAATAGAGAATCTCCATGTTTTTATATGACCCAGAGCACCAAAAGGACCAATATTAATAATACATTTAAAAGACAAGAGTTCATGTTCTGAATTTCATAAAAGAATTCTCTTTACCATTCACCATAAATTCTGATAATCCTAAATTTACAAACATGATCACCATATACTGCTCTGTATTTAATTCCATCCCCTCATCTCAGGGGTGCAGGGTTAACTCAGACCTTTCACAAGAAGTTTTCGATCTAAATCTGTATGCAAATAATAAGTACAGAGACCATGTGAATATTCATAACAGTACATTTTGGTACAGATTCTGGAAAATCAGAAAGAACATATTTCTCAGGTTGGAACTTGAATTAATTTGGTTTTGTGCGCCTGCCCTACTTCTCAGGCACTGGGAGGATATATACAAGCTCTAAATAAAAACTACAAAGTCTCTAAACATATCGCTGAAACAATTAGCCTGAAATATACATATCCAGAGCCTGCTGCTGCTTAGCCTGGTTTCCAATACATTTTCACTAACAGCTTCTTGTTAAAGTAAAAGTATGCAATCCTAAGGGCCTGAGAATGTAGGTGGAAAACATCCATAAAACATAAAGAGCATTCAATGTTCAATGTCATAGTTCTTCATTTTAAAGCATCCATTACATGCTCAAGAGCTTAGAGTTCCTACCTACAGGAAAACCCGGAGAATCCTCGTGGCGGAACAAGTTAATCTTCTTCTCTTTAACAATCTCAAAGATTTTCACTAAAATCTTTAATTCACACTAGCAAACAAAACAGGCCACAATTATGGACTCACTTGCAGCAAATCAATAGACCAACTTCATTATTAGGAACTATCGACTAGAGAAGGTACAGAAGGAATGAGGCTGAAATGTCAGCATGAAGAATTCAGGTTAGAAATAGGGTAGAACCTTCTCATTTGAAAAGCTATGTGGTGTTGGGCTCCCCAACAGTGGGATTTCTTTCTCCAAGTAGCCTCTATTAGCTATTATGTGCCTTGGCTTCAATAGGAAATCTATAAAATAATCAAACTGTTCACACTATTGTGTATCTCATTCTTTGGGTCATTGCAACTTGATTCCTAGGTATTTTTAGTGATCCTCCACAAATCTTAGGCAGATGCAATAGGCCCTACTGAAAAGATCACTGATTAGCGGAAGACAGGGTTATCCTGATCCGACGCTGAGAAACTAGACGGTCATTAGCAGATAATCTTCCTTCCCTCGGTTTTGAGTATAACATTTTAAAACCAAAGAATCATGGATGGTCTTGAAGATTCCTTCCCACTTGGCATTCTGAATTTCTTACATACATTTTAGGTGACTATTTCCTTCTCTATTGTATGCCACCGGAGGCTACCCACAAGAGCAGGTTCAGATGAGTGTAGGGGATGCAAACCCCCACGTCTGTGATATAACTCCTTTAAGGGAAAAGAGGCCACTGTTAAAATATAAAGATTCTTGGGATGAAATATCACAATAAGGTATTAATGTCTTCTGACCTCTAGCACTGTTCTGAGGTTCAGGTTAACGCAAATTCCAAGACTTCCTCAGCAATTTTTTCCCCGCCTATCCAGCTGCTTGTAAATAGCTGAACCTTGAGGCCTGCAGCATTATTTCTCTATCCCATTTTCAGTGCAGAGCAAAGCGAATGAATGTCCTCTGCTTATAGGTGCAGTCCTGTATTACCCATGAGCAAAACACAGCTATTGCCCACACGTGCTAGAGGAGTAAAAAAGAAACCACTCTAAATCAAGGCCGATTGTGGATGACAAAAATGTTCTACAAGGCTCTACAGCACTAATTTAACAGAACTAAATTGGTTCGTTGGAACTAAACTTGATGCATCATTGCCATAAAATTTCAAAGGCCATGTTATGATGGTTAAGGTCTGTCTGCCTTGGTGAGCAGAAGAGATAATCAATGAAGGGATCCCGGCCAAACACATCCCATTTAATGTGGATGGGAGAACAGATTCCATAGGCAAACACGAGAAATGTTTTCACTAATTTCTAGCAGTCTGGAGGATTGCTTAAATGAGAGAAAGTGCTCAAGTATATGAATTTTCTCTCTTGCCACTTGCCGTTCGCCAATAGCACACATTTGAGGGACGCTTCTCTGGCTTTCGGATAGAAAAAAGGCTCTTGGTAATCAAACCATTTAGGATTCCAATTCAACAAACAGTTATTTGAACATCTCTGCAATTTCTGCCCCCAAAGAGCTCTCAAGAGGGGCCAGCATGTGATGCTAGAAATAACACAACAGGGCTCTAACGGAGAAATACGTACAGTTGTGGGGAAACACGGACACAAAAGGTACTATGCCCTCTTCCACCTTGACTCTTCTGATTAAAATTATTCAGAGCCTCAAATTCAGTTCAGAAGTGACTGAAAACAAATTACTTTGCACACTGATCACAAATAGGCTTCTGGTGAAGTCTATGGGAGAAGGGCTCTAAGCCTCTTCACACCAAATTTCCTTTCTGTTGGTTTTTATACATTCTTTTTCTTTTCCATACAATCTTGCTCTTCTCTCCCCCCCCATTTTTTTTTTATTTTTTTAAAAAAGGTTTATTTATAAATTTGAGAGAGAGAGAGAGCATGGGGAAGGGCAGAAGGAGAGGGAGAGAGAAACTTTACCAGACTCCTTCCTGAGCCTGATGTTCCCCCCCCATTTTTAATGGTATTCTAATCACACGACAAAATTTGGAAAACATTAACATTAATGAGAATTCTCTAACTCTTACACAACCACCAATAGCATCTGGCTGACTTTTTACAGTCCTCAGGGGTTTTTTAGCTTTTTGTGTTAGGTTAGTTTTTTGGCTTTCTTATAATATAATCACACTACACACATAATTCTGAAAATTACTTTTAAACTTGAATGTATCATAAGCAGGTTAGTAAATCGTGAATATTCTTCAAATTACGACAGCCAAATACTCCGTAACTGACTATACCTAATTTGCTCAATACCCACCTACGGTTGAAGAAATAACTTGTTCACTTTTCAAGGGGCCACTTTGTGGAGGCTGTGTGCTTGCATCACAAAGGGAAAGATCTCTGAGAACAGGCCAGCCTCCTCTGGGTCTTTTTTTTTTTTTTAATTTTATTTTATTATGTTATGTTAGTCACCATACAGTACATCATTAGTTTTTGATGCAGTGATCCATGATTCATTGTTTGTGCATAACACCCAGTGCTCCACGCAGAATGTGACCTCTTTAATACCCATCACCAGGCTAACCCATCCCCTGGGTCTGTATCCCCGCTTCCAGGCCTCTGCTAACTGTTCACACCTCCATGTTCCTCAGCAGCTGCTCTTAAGTCAGAGCAGGAAGGAACCTCCTTGACTGCCTTGTCCAATCCTGTTTTTATCACAAATGAGCAACACTGAGCTCCCTGTGCTAGGGGTCAGCCTAGAGCCAGCACTAACCCTGGGGCCCCCAGACACCATCCTGTCCCATGCCACCTCTCAGATGTCATTAGAACATCTAAAGCTTCTAAAGCAGACAACGGGTGCCAAACTGTGGTATAAAGGGAATCTGATCTCAATTCTACACTATTTTCACCACAGAGATGCGTAACTCTTCACCTCCTGCTTGTGTGTTTAATCTTCTCAAAGACACTGAAAACATATCATCACTGGGACTTTAACCTATTAAATATCATCCAGGGAGAAATCCCAGCAAGATTTAATTTAAGGTCAAAGAATGGGGGGTGGGGTGGGGAAGCCATCATCACTTGGACACATTCCAAAGTGGTTCATTACATTCTATCTGCCAAAATGATCTTGTTACTTTAATCAGATATGATAATAATCATCATTCCTTATCTCTGCTCACTTCAGGACTCACTGCTTCAATTACTACCACTTCTGTGTTCCACCCCAAGGGGATGGGCAAAGAATGGCTTCTCTTCCTTGGTGTCCTCTTTAGCAGAATTCCCAGCAGAAGCCAACATGTAAACTCACAGACCAGGGAAAGGTGATATGAAGAAGGAACAGATAATTCATGGAATTATCCATTTCCAAAAGGTTGATGCACGGGATTCCTTTAATAGCAAGCACCCCTTGTGTATTTTAAATGATTTCATTTTCCTTAATTTTATTTTCTGTATGACTTCTCAGAAGCACAATGGCTGCATTAAAATGAGGCCTCCTTTTATTTGAAAACTAATGATTCAGCAGGCCTGGGGCAGGGCCTGAGAGTCTGCATTTCTGGCAGGTGCCCAGGCCAGGGCTCAAGTCACAGCCCCACAGACTGCCACTGTGAGACACAAGGCTCCGGCTGAGTCCATTTGGTACAGGTGGGGTTGAGATAAGGCAAGCCTCCAATGAGCCCTACTCAGCCTTACCACCAGGAATTCTGTCCTTGACTCTCATGTTCCTCTCCCCATTTCCATTCAAGCAGGTTTTGAAAATACAGAACGTGTCACCTGCACCCTTGTTGGATCACTTTAGTTTATATTCCTTTCTCTGTTCTTGTCACAACTATTGCACTTTCTTTTACCTTTCCTCCAAGAATCATTATCTGGCGTTAAAACTTGGAATGTACCAATAAGAAGATTATGGCTGTCAATCCTTCTTTCTAGAAGGTCATGGGAAAAAAAAATATACAGTTGGGAGAAAAAAATTCTCCGTCATGTTCCTTCTCTTTCGCTCTCCTTTTCCCTCCTCATTAGCAAGTCTTTTAGAGGTTACTCTAATCACTTCTCTTTTTTTTTAAAGAGTTTATTTGAGAAAGAGAGAGAAGAGGGCCAGAGGGAGAAGCAGACCCCCCGCTGAGCAGGGAGCCCAAGGATCCCTGGACGCCAGGACCATGACCTGAGCTGAAGGCAGTCGCTTAACCAACTGAGCCACCGAGGCGCCCTGTTTTATTTATTTTTTTAAAGACATTTGACAGAGAGACACACAGCGAGAGAGGGAACACCAGCAGGCAGAGTGGGAGAGGAAGAAGCAGGCTTCCTGCTGAGCAGGGAGCCCGAGGCGGGACTCGATCCTAGGACTCCGGTATCCGGAGGCAGTCGCTCAACCACTGAGCCACCCAGGTGCCCTGCTCTCATCACTTCTGCAGCAGCTGAACTGCATTAGGTTTAGAGACAAACGTGCCCTGTGCCTGTCCCTCCGTCCGCTCTCCCCGCTCCCTCACTGATGTCCGTATTTAGCCATTTCATTTCCTGTCAGGTGAGTGTACTCAATCAACAGTCATTTATCCAGCACATGCCCTAAGCAAGGCAGGGTTTTAGACCCTGGGAATTATCCATAGCGAACAAAACACACAATTATGTGTTGCCAAGTTTCATCAAATAATAAGGAAAGAATCAGGACAAAATGTACATGTATGAGAGGGTGCTGGGTTACCTGAAGGCTGGTTTCTTTTCTCTTTACAGCCTTTCCCTCAGAGAGTTCACCTCTTCACGTCTCGTCATGCTGGAGACTCCTGATTCCGCGCTCCCAAACACCACCAGGCCCATTTCTCAAACTGATCTTAGGAACACGATGGGGTAACCACACTAATCTCTTCCCTCTCAAATCAATTCTCTTCCTTTTCTTTTTCATAGGTGCAATGACACCTCCAATGCTTTCACAGAGCAGGTTCTAAATCTCACCTTCGCTGCCTCCTGCAAATCCTACAATCCATGTATGACCAAGATGTGTTGATTCTTATTTCACAGTATCTTACGAATTTGATTTTTTCCTTCCATTCCAAAGCTCTCATGCTCCCACAAGTTCAACCACCAGTGGCTTCTCCCTCTTTCCGATGTGATATGTACCCATTCTTGTATTCACTGATTCATCTTTATGGCTTTAATGGATATTTATCATGCGCTTTGTAGCTGAAACGTTTATGGGAGGTGCTGTGACGATTATAAAGATAATTAACAGGAGGTCCTTCCCCTTTAATTCTATATAATACAGTTAATAACACAGATACATAGAACTTGATTACATACACATATTTCCTCTACAGCTTAAAGTTTCATAATGATACATAACTCCATGGATTGACCAGGGCAGTACGTTTCTGTTACCCTGATTGTAATACCGCGCATAGACATGGGGAAGCCCTCACTGAAAAAAATAATGCTGTGAGTGAGAGACCAGGATGCCCCCACAGTAACACAGCTGCTGTGCCTGAAGGGCTCGAGCTGTGCTCATTTTGACCTGTGCTGACAGTCGTGGCTGGATGTGTCCCCCGTCGTGTGCTACTCATGGTGCTGGGTGCTGAGAACAGGGAAAAACGACGGAGAGTTCGATGAAATAGCGCCTACAGTTATCAAAATGACCTATTACTCTGGAGTGCTTGAGCGGACTAGAAGGGTGTCACCTTCTCTCTGGAAAGCTGACACTCGCAATGTGACTTGTAGCTAAAGATGCTTTTGTAGAAATGCAAGTAGCACAGTAGAGTGGTGTAGACTACATTTGACTATTCCGCTGTAGCACTAGATGGTTTGTACTATTTTTGTGTTCCAAAAAGGACTCTAAGCTCTCTGACAATGACCTGTTGTGTTGTCCCTTCCTCTGCATCTCCTACTGTACATTGCCCTAATCTGTATACATCATCTGCTTTGGTGTAATCTAGTCAATCTTGCCCTCTTTCAGGACCGTACTGACTCTAGTTTTGCTGCTCAAGACCCTCAGCGGTCTGCATGGCACTGGTTTCAAGCCACCTTCCATGCCTAGAACTCTACTCAATCACTGCTATCCACTCGTCTTATTCAGGTCTTTGAGAGCATCTCAGCTGACACTATGTCCATGTACCCTCTCCAGTGCCTCCAGAAATCACATCGCCCTTTTCAGGCCACATACAGCCCAATTTTTTTGTACCATATTTGGCCACCCTTCAGTACATTATTCCATATTGTCCTTCGCCGCTCACCCATTGGTTCCCATGCACAAGTCCAGCTCCCCCAGATTACTGCAAAATAGACTGAGAGCAGGGAGAAGATGTTTGGGAGATCATATGAATGGAGCTAGTAATATTTTCCCTGCAGGATATGATTGCTCCTGTGTTAGAATCAATAGACCAGAGTTTTTTCACTTTATATTCTATAAGACCAAGGTGAAGAGTACTAATTTATTAATATAACCACTGGTTTCTACATAAAAGTAATTTCATAATCTCTTCTCAAAGTCTAATTTTATATATCAGGCTGATAATGATAATATATTAAAAAAACCATCAGAAACTACTTTTCAGACTACTCTCAAAATGATTACCTTTCCCAGTGGCTGCACACATTAGGGTCTTCAAGATTCAGGGATGATGCTGTTCTGCTCCAGAGGCATAACGAGAAACAGATAAAGCTCAGGCATGAGTTCAAAGAGATAACCATTTTTTTCGGAAGAACAACCTACAAGAAAACAAAAATCCAAATTAGAGAAGCATTAAAATGACCCAAACAGAATTCTTTTCAGTACAACAACCATTTGGGACCAGTTGTCAGTAGGGCTGAACCACGCATAACAAGCCATGTGTTTAAATAGACGGGTCACCAGATTTCATGGTCCAAGAGAGAGGTATTTCTTGTGTTGTGCAGGGTGGTCACCATTTTGTAAATTACTAAAATGTGCAAATCATCATTAATTGCCACCACAACAAAAGGCCTTCTCATCCAGGCCAGCCGACATTAAAGGAATCTACCCGAACAACTCAGAGCAACACAGACTTCCAGATTCTCTCACCAGGCATATTTCCCTTCTGGAAGAAGAGGGCTCACAGAGGAATCTGGCCTCATTTGTCCTGGAGGGTAAACGATGAAACAGAAGCTCCATTGACTCAAGAGAGAGGCACCTCAGGCTCAAACTGAGATTCATTCAATAATTCACTCAATGGCCATGGAACGTCTGCTAGGTCTGCTCTATCCTAGGCACCGTGCAAAAACTGGACATCAAATACAGACACAGTTTCTGTCCCTGGCCATTAAGATGCCTATAATTTAATAATCATGACATACATTTCTTATATTTAGTGCTTCCGTTTCCCTGTCTGCTCAACAGAAACAAAACCAGCCATCTTACAGAGGTTTGTTCATAGGTGTACAGAAAAAGGTGTAAGGCTGTTTAGAGGTCGGTGTTAGAGAAAACCAACCTGGTGTTCTTGAGAGGAAGAATGAACACAACGGAAAAACAAACAGCAGCTTATTTGCAAAAGAGGCCCGCAAAGCAGATACAAGAGGAAAGAGAATGTTCCATGCAGGCAGAACCAGAGGGGAGGGAAGGTCAGGCACACTTTGGGGAGCTCAAATTAATTCAGCTGAGAAAGAGACAGGGGCATAGCACAAAGGGTTTTGTACCCCATTGCCAAGTCTGAGAACTTCACTGGTGAATGATGCCGACCTTGCAGGAAAGTGACCAAATCTGAGAGACTTTTAGGACTTGGAATCAGTAGAACTTGGTGGGTGACTGAATGTGAGAGTAAGAGAGAGGAATGCTCTCCGGAAGAGCCCCATGGGTAGATGGCGTGCCCTTCACTAAGATGAGAAGCACAGACACCCTCTCCTTCTGGGAGGAAGAAGCTTTAGTTCAGGTTCAGATACGTCAAGTTTGAGGTTCCTAGGAGGTACTCACATGAAGTCATCGGCAGGCATTTATTGAACACCTACTATGTGCCAGGCACTCACCAGCTCGGGTGTGTAATAACAGCATGGCCTGCACCTGGAACTCACGCCCAGCTCCTCACCTCCAGGAACATATCCCTTAGTCAGAAGGAAACGTTTAATTGGCACACTTATAAAATGATTTTATATAATTATTGCAAAAATGGACACGGAACTATAAATAGCTGATCCATTTACTACTTAAAAAGAGAACAGGTATTGACCTGCCTGTTGGTAAACTAGGGAAACTAGTAACAATAGGCCAGATTATGTGACCGAAGCAGTTATTTTCCGGGTGAAAGCTGGCATTTTGAGAAGTTATACTAACTTTCTATACCACAAAGTGCAGAACCAAATGGGAACAAAATTTATTGAATAATGACCTTGTGGTTTAAAAAGATAAGTTTATTGAGATGCCAGGCTGGTCAGTTGGTGGAGCATGGGACTCCTATTTAAAAAAAAAAAAAAAAAAAAGATTGATTTATTTATTTGAGAGAAAGAGAACACGAGCTCCTGGGCATGAGTCAGGGAAGTGGCAGAAGGAGAGAATCTCAGGCTGACTCCCCACTGAGCATGGAGCCGCCTCAGGGCTCAGTCTGAGGACCCTGAGATCATGAGCTGAGCCAAAACCAAGAGTCAGACACTCAACTGACTGAGCCACCCAGGCTCCCTGGAGTGTGGGACTCTTGATCTTGGGCTCATGAGTTCAAGCCCCATGCAGGGTGTAGAGATTACTTCAAAAAAAAAAAAAAAAAGGTGGAGAGTAAGTTTATCTTCAAACAAACAATAAACAACAATACCAGCAAAAACCTAACCTTAGGAAATAGTTCATCCTTCAAAGTCAAGAGACTAGATCAAGGGAAGAAGTATTCAATCCTTCAAAATCAAGGCTGTTTATAAGGATAAGTGTATCAAGTATATCGTGACAAGTCACCTGTCTCTACCTGCACAAAGGCTAAAACTAAAGACAACATTTGATTTAGGATAAGGAAATAATACCATGAATGTGTAGGATAACGAGAAGATACTATAAGCCACTATGAGAGGCTGTGAAATCTTTAAAAGGGAAGTTTCCATCATCACAAAATATATTCTAACATAAAAAGCATAAATGGGTAGCCAAAATGGGGCTTATAAATTAATTCAAATTATCAGTGTCTGTCATGAAGTTGTAAAATCTGAAGCTCAACATTATATAACCAAAGAAGCTTTTCCACTTAACAAGAATGATGAACAGTGATGATGATGATAAGCAATAATTTCCCCACCGGCTCCCGGGGGCCAAGCCCAGGGCACGGAATCTTTTATGTGCATGATCTATCCAACCCTCACAGTCATTTACCTAAGAAAAAGGTGTTTTTATGATCCCCATTTCACAGTTGAAGACATGTAATACACTGCTAATGTTTTCCTCATTCATCAAAAAAAGCAAACCTCTAATATACTTAGTTGTAACAAACAAGCATGGCAAATACCTCCTGTCTCATTGCTTTATCTATGTCAGGGTAAGTGTTTTGTTTCAGGGAAGTGTGAAATATATATATTAACTTTCATTCTCTCCTCAAAGACAAAACGAGTGCTAGTCAGCAGTAATCTGCCGTCTTCTTACCAACAATTACCCCAAATTGGAAAGTTTATATCATGAGTCACCATCTTAGACTCAAACCATCCATTTTCCAATTAGAAATGTTTAGTCTGTAAAGTTAGAAATTGCTGGAAGCAATGAATCAAACTGCCAAGAAAAAGAAAAAGGCTGTGTGTTTTCCTTTAATGTAAAAATTTTAACGTTAATCTTTGGTAGCCCTTCTTGCTTTGCACTTGACGTGAAGCTTTATGAAGGCTTTAACCTCTCTATGCGGATGGCAGGGAAAAAAAAAAGCAAAATTTGGTTACCTCCCCTTTGCTTTTGAAATTTGGCATACAGAAAAATCTAACTGCATTGCCAAGCTGCTGGAGGTGTTTACAGAAGGGAAAATATAAAGAAATTTAAAAAAATGTATATATACATCCAGCGGGTCTCATTCCCCAAGGATTTTCCAAATTAAAATACAAAAAATTAACTGAGTTCTAGAATAACCTGCATTAGAGTATAAAACATCAAAAGCAAAAAGAATTGCTAGATCCAGATGCAAGGATCATGCAACCTCACATAAACAAGTTAAAACCCTTTGAGAAAATAATTCAAATGTTATATACCATGTGGGGAAAGGACATTTCACAGACATGTCAATGAGCTGTAAGAAACTACAGAAATACAACATTTCATTATATTCAGAAACACAGATGCTTCTTCCTTTTGTTCTGTCTTATTGAATAAAAGGCACTGAGAGAAAAAACCCAAATAAGAAATAGATAGGACACTCCATATACCATTTCCCTGCTTTATTTGTATTCTTCTATAGGTTTCGCTGAGTAAATGCGAGTACAGTTTTTCCTTTATATCTACCCTGAAGGAAGAAAGTTCAACATATTTTCCCCCCATTTCTCTCTTTTAAGCTGTGCCATCTTGTCTTACACTATAATCTTCCACTTTGGAGCACATATGAAAACAAAACACAATCTTTAAAAAATAGAATTATTTCAATTGGAAAAAAAGTAACACAGTGGTGATTTGCTTCATTAAAATAGACATTTGGAAAATATTCAAAACTCTAAATTAAGAGTTCTGCTACCCCCCACCCACTCAGTCTTCATCTTCAAATAACTTTCCTTATGGTTCCATTTAACAAAATTTAAAATGTAAAAAAAAAAAGAGAGAGTCATTTGCATGAACCCCCTAGTGCCAAACTTGATTGCATTTCATATCATTCACTTAATTATTATGGAAAAATCAAAACAGAAAATCAGTACAACTGATTAGCATTGCTAAAGTGCTCCTATTAGAAAAAAGAAACACAGCAGGTAGGATTAACTCTTGCTACCTACTAGGAAGGCAGGCTTTGCTTATTCTCACAAAAGCCTCAATAAATAATCAGGTTGAATACAATCCTTACAATGGATGAATCTAGGTTCTGATGATAGGGAGTAGTTTATCAGTGTATTAGGGAGAAATAAATAACAGGGCGTTGACTTGCTAATTTATTTTTGCAACAACAGAGGGATAAATGATGCCAGACAATCCTTTCTGCCTCTAAAATCTATTTCCTTCCCAGAATCATTAAGTGCATTCATAGAAATAACTTGGATGCCCTCAACCAGTTTTTCCTCAAGCTCATTTCCCTAAAATCATCTCACAGTTTTCTAAGTGAAAATAAATTTCATGATTAAGAATAGTCACATTCCAACAATCCCTACCCCCTCTCTGGGTACCAAAAGCCACCAATTTTCCTTGATCACTCTATCATGTTATCTGTAAATAACATACTAGGTTTTCCTCAGAAAGGCTGCCCAACTGGGACAGAAGGAGCATGCTGTGTTCTTCCTGGAGCTTCAGGCCTGTGAATAGAGTATCAAAGCTCCAGCTTGGGGGTATCAAAGATGTCAAAAGACACTCATGTGACACTTGATGTCAGGGTTCTGAGTTCAAGCCCCACATTGGCAGTAGAGCTTACTTTAAAAAAAAAAGAAAAAAAAAAAAAGAGTAACACCGGGCACAACCCCAGATGAGAATTTCCACAGAAATACTACTTTGCAGATAAAAAGAATCCAGGAGGCATTGTTGTGATTTCTGTTTTCATCATCCAAAGCTAGTTATTCTAGCAGCGTATGACTTCAACCAAGCATAACTCTTTATCTGAAGCAATGCAAGTACCATATATGTTGTGTGTGTGTAAAGCCTCATGTTATTTCACTCACATCAAACACCACAACAGAGATATTCTCCTGAGTCACATTAAATCATCTTATATGGGCAGTCACACGGCATTCTTTGGAAGACTCTGAGAATATAAGTTAAGTGAGTGCAGCTATTAACACCAAAAAAATTTATCAATTCCTATTCTACAAACTTATAATGGTTTTATAAGCAACCAAAAAAAAAAAAATCCCTACACATTAGCAGGAAGTGAGAGTTTCATACCAGTTTTGGCATTCACTGGACACTTCACACCAAACAAGAACGAGGCAAAGCCCTGAGGCTACCAGGCTCTGGGCCACCCTGAGGAAGCTCACCAGCTACATGAAGAATAGCCACAAACAGACCATTTCAATACAGCATGATGCAGGCATGGTTAAGCCCAGAAGAAGCTGTTGTGGGAACAGAGAGGTACAGTCTCATCGACTTAACCTACCAGCTCCGCACGTATTATCTAGGTGGCATTAAAGGGTAGTTTGGGGGGAGGGGGACCCTGATCACCCACACATCCTCAACTTTGGGAAGTACTCTAAAACACCCCTAGGTATCCCATGCACAGCACATGGAAAATTCCACAAACAGTACTCACTAAGGATCTAAGTCAAGCAACTATGGGGACCATGATGCCTTATAAGGCACAGTCTCAGCCTCAACAGGTTAAAATCTACTAGGGACAAAAATTCTAAATAAACTATTATTTGCCAAATGAGTCAACGTAGAAACAAAGGGCCAGAGTTTTAAGAGGAGGGAAAAACCAGTGTGAGCAGTAAAGTTTCATGAAAGAGGTTGAACATGAACAGGAGTGTTCAAAAGAAAAAGAACTAGAAATCACTGAGTATCTACCTCATGCCTTGCACCTCATGTACATAATCTCATTGGCTGAGATTAAATGTTTCACTTGAAAACAGACAATTAGAACAGCAGAGATTTGAACCAATCTGGCTGATGACTACAACATCTGTGGTCTGTTGTTGGCATCACATCCGGGTAAAAGGAAGCCTTGAGTAAATGAAAACCATGGCAAGGGGCCATGAGGCAAAGAGGGAAGTGGGAGCCAAGCCCTACGGGTGGAGAGCAGGAGGACTTGTAAGGAATCCTGAGAGGCAGTGCTAGAAAAGTAGGCAGAGCTCAGTGATAAAGTGTCTTGAGCACCAGGCTAAGGAGTTCATATGGTTTTATCTTGCCTGCAATGGGATACACTGAAGTCTTTGAGCAGGGTGCATTATTAGATGAAAGAGGTGTTTTGGAGATTAACACAGAGAGGGTGTGCAAAATCCAATGAAGGGAAAAGGGACTGGGGGCAAAGAAAGGGGTGGAAGTTCATGCATTCAGGTATGGGGTGGATCTGCCCTTGGGGGGTAGACTAAGGGAAGTATATGGGAAACCAGTGAAAGTAAGAATTGGTGAGACTGGCAGAAATCATAGAATATAGGGTCAATATCAGAGAACGCGGCAGCACCTGGGGGCCTCAATCAATTAAGCATCCAACTCTTGATCCCAGCTCAGGTCTTGATCTCAGGGTTGTGAGTTCAAGCCTCGTGTTCTCCTCCAGGCTGGGTGTGGAGCCTACTTAAAAAAAGAATAATAATAAAATAATACAAAATAAAAAACTAAGAAAACTAACTTCTGATGTTGATCATGAAAAAAAGAAAGTAAAAACACCCAGAATCAGAAAAACAAAGAGAGAGATGTAAGAACAGACTCATAAGGGACGTTGGGGTGCCTGGGTGGCTCAGTTAGGTAAGCAACTGACTCCTGATTTCAGCTCAGATCATGATCCCAAGGTCCTGAGATCAAGCCCCACATCAGGCTCTGTGCTAAGCATGGAGCCTGCTTAAGATTCTCTCTCTCTCTCTCTCTCTCTACTCCTCCCCACCTCCCAGCTCGGCTCTCTTTCTCTAAAAAAAAATAAAAAATAAAAAATAAGAACAGCTGTTGTGGCTTAAAACATTATGAATTGCAGTTTTATTTGCTCGGTTCAGTCTACTCATCTCCTTTTGGGGAAACAATACCTCTCTTTTTTATAAGAAAAAGAAACTTCAAGCACCACTTCTCATTCCAGGGTTCAGTGAATAAAATCATCTTGATCTTCCTAAACTTCTCATGACTTCATATTCCTCAATAACATTCCCACTCATTCTTCTCCATCTGGAGTCCTAATTTATTTGGCCTCCACCAAAAAGAAAAAAAAAAAAAAAGCTCTATTATCCCTTTTATAAAATTTACCCTTTCTTTCTTTTTTCAACAACTATGCTCTGGCAGCCCTAATTATACCCTAGGGTTGTAGGCAACCTCCAGGTTGACCTCCAATGATCCCTGCCTTGTGTCAGCCCCTTTCTCGATGAGTAGACTGTGCAACCAACAGGTTACAGCAAAAACGACAGAGTATAACTTCGAGAGCTACATCATCAGAGGCAACGCAGTTCCCATCTTGCTTTTTGGACCACCCTTCTTGCAGGCAGCTGGCTGCCATGTCATTAGGACACTCAAGCAGCAAAGTGAAGCCTCAGGGGAGGCTTCCCACCAACAGCCATGTGAGTGGATCCTCCAGCCCCTGTCAAGCCTTCAGGTGACTGCAGCCCCTGCTGATGTACTGAGCTCCTGAGCCAGAGCCATCAGCTGAGCTTCTCCCAAATTCCTGACACGCACCAAAACTGAGGTAATGCACGTTCACTGTTTTAAGCCACTAAGTTCTGAGGTAACTGAGCTGCCTCATGATAACCTAGAGAGTTCCCATGTGCTTGAGCCCTACTGGTCACTTACAAAATACTAAATGGGTGGATTCCAAACTTTTCTCTGGGTTGCTTTTTCATTTACAAATAAATGCTCTTTTTCCTTTCCTGCCTTTGAACTAGTTTTCTATGATGATCTCTGAAAATATATATAAATTGTATATGAAATAAATACATAAAAATTTCTGATAGAAATAAAATTTATATGTAAAATAAATAAAATTTAATTATTGTTTTGCTTTTAACTCTTTATTTCGAAATAATTTCAAAGTTATTTGAAAGCTATAAATATACAACAAAGAATGACCTTCACCCAGACTCACTAGCTGCTAACATTTTGCCACGTTTGCTTTATCACTATCCACTTACATACACATACACACCTTTAACCATTTGAGAGTAATGTATACTTTACCACTATCCATACACACACACACACACACACACACACACACACACATTTATCCATTTGAGAGTAATCTGTACATAAAATTATGCCCCTATGCCTTTAAATACTTTAATGTGCATTTCCTAACAGGGACCTTCACATATGTAACTATAGTACAATTACCGAAATGAAAATATTTAATACTGATGCAATATTACTATCTAATCTAGAGACCTGATTCAAATTTCATCAACTGTCCTAATCATGTCCTTATTTTAACCATCTTTTACATAGAAATTTTTCAAAGGCTTTGCTGAAAAACAAACAACTGTTCTTTCAATCAGCAAACCCTGGAGAAGGCAGAGTTTACAGTCGAACACAAGAGTGGTATCATGTCTATGGTAATGACAAAGCAATGTAAAATGGGATTAGGGTCAAAAGAGGGTTACCAAATAAATTTGAGAGTTGAGAAAATCTTCCCAACTGGTGAGTGGGCATAAAAGATCGCATTGTTGCAGATTTTGTTGGGTAGATGGAGCAGGGGAGGTTGTACCCAGAGGAACCACTGGGAGCAAAGGCAGAGAAAGAAATTTTGCAGAGGGAAAGGCAAATGGGCAAGACTGTCTGGAACACAGAGTGGAAAACCGAGTGAGTGAAGAGGAGTTTTAGAGACACGTCAGCACTGGGCGCTGAATATCATGGTTTATGATTGACTCGAGGTAAAACATCCAAATGCTCATGAGACCTCAGGCAAAGAATGAGTGGATTTGAGAAAAATGAACTAGAAAATAGGACTTGATCAGCCCAAGAAGAAAGGGAGACCTACTGCCTTTTTCTTTCTTTTAACCAACAATACTGATTGAAGAAGCTGATGGGTCAGGTTTGACCAATCCCCTGACACAATGCCAGCAAGAAAAAAATCCAGTTGCAATAAAATAAATGACAGAAGAAGGCAGTTTCCTTTAGACAAAAAAAAAAGTCAGATTATACTATAGTGGAAAAGGAGAAAATATATCTTTCTGACATACAGCAGGATACATGGGTATCATCAGAATCTTAAGTCTTTCCTTACACATGGGGTCAGAGGCAGACAGGGACAGGAATGGGAAGCCTATGTATTTGCACAGTCTCTTTCTCAGGAAGATCCTTTGCAGTGGTGCATACTGCTGTAAGTAGGAAGGATGATGACACTCATTCTGCCCCCACCACTGGCATGACAAGGGCCACCCATATGTCACCTGGTCTCTTAACTCTGGGTCATTGCACTAACCCTTAGTTTCTGAGATACTTACTATTAGGGCACAGCTGAGCAATCCAACTCAAGCCTTCCTTTCCCTGAAGATGATCTCTTACTTAAGAAAACACAGAAGAACAAAGATCTTATGCGGGAAAGAATTTCTAGGGGACCAAGATTTTAGAAAATTTTCTTATCAACTATCTGTCCAGATTCTATGAAGGACTCTCACACACACACACACACACACACACACACACACACACACACACAGAGCGTTCCTCTATTTTTTAATACTTCATAACAGGCCTTATAATTTAGGTTTGTAACACTCATTTGGTTCCTAAAAGTTTCCAGGGCACGACACATATCTCGGGGTCCAGAGAGCTTTTATACTAAAACACGGAAGAGAAAGTTAGAGTTTAAGGCGTTATGAGCTCCAATCAAAATCCTTTCATTTTTATGGAAGAAATAATTGGAGCCCCAAGTTATGGTGACTCAGCTATATCACAGAGCGAGTTTGTGGATGGTCAACACTAGAACCCAGAAGTCAGGGCTCCTAATTTCAGGCAAATCATCTTCACCCAGTGAAAAAGCCATAGTCTTTCTAAAATAACATTCCACCTCCATAATGGAGCAAGAAATGCTTCTTGAAATGCAAATTCATTAAAAGCTGGATTCTCCAAGTGACCAAGGTATGTCCTGGCCAAAACTGAGAATCTGAACTAGAATGTACAAAACATAGGGGCACCTGAGTGGCTCAGTCGGTTAAGTGTCTGACCCTTGATCTCAGTTCAGGTCTTGATCTCAGGGTCATGCGTTCAAGCCCCCTGTTGGGCTCCATGCTGGGCATGTCGCCTAATAAAAAAGAAGAAAGAAAGAAAGAAAGAAAGAAAGAAGGGAAAGAAAGGAAGGAGGGAAGGAAGGAAGGAAGGAAGGAAGGAAGGAAGGAAGGAAGGAAGGAAGGAAGAAAGAAAGAAAGAAAGAAAGAAAGAAAGAAAGAAAGAAAGAAAGAAAGAAAGAAAGAAAGAAAGAAAAAGAAGGAAAGAAAGAAAGAAAGAAAAGAAAAGAAAGGAAGGAAGGAAGGAAGAAAAGAAAAGAAAGGAAGGAAGGAAGGAAGGAAGGAAGGAAAGAAAGAAAGAAAGAAAGAAAGAAAGAAAGAAAGAAAGAAAGAAAGAAAAGAAAGAAAGAAAGGAGGAAAGAAAGAGCAAAAGGTATTTCCATATTTACACTGTACAGATGTTTCAAATAATCAGGGACAACGGGACTCAAATGCCATTCTTCCCAGGGTTGCTCAGTTCGGAACCACTAATCCAGACCAGGATGCAGAGTGACCACAGATATGGCTCGAAGCAGGCATGGCCACAAAAGAGTCTGGACACTTTCATCCTCATGGTTTTAAGCCCACATGGTCAAAGGCTTTGAAGATTTGAGGCAAAATGTGAACAAATTGCTGAAGAAATATAAGTAAGCGGAAGAACACGATTATTCGAAGTTGCATTTGGCCCGGACATTAAGGAGAAAATACTTGGGCAGCCTTCCCTCCCACCTCCGCTTCCTCACCAACTGCATATATATGCAAATATAAGAAGCCACAGCCCAAACCCCAACTTTATGACTCCTAAAATAGGGCTTTGTTTTAGTAGATAAAGTACCACATGCTGAAGTAGCAATACCACTTCCTGTGGTATCTAGACAGATCTTTTATTCACAAAGTGACCCTGTCTGACCCTGAATAATGGTTCAAGAACAATCTCATATTGATAGGAAATTAAGGGCCATTCTCCATTCTACTTCCTTCATTCACATTATCCATCATTCTCTCTTCTGATGTCCCTGCATCTCTCTGTACTTGTCTTCCTCTGCCATTTTTAGGGTAATTCAGGATCCGCATGCCATCCGCAGGACAGGGAAGTACGGCAACCAAGGAAAATTCTAGTGTGGCTCGGCATCAGACTCTGATCACTGTCAAGTCACTTATCTTCTCTCTGCTTTACTTCTCTTTCATAAATAACAGCCAGGAAAGCAGCTTGAATGGCAAGCAAACTTCTAAACTTACAAAGAGAGTTATAGTTTCCATTTGCCTTTCTTGTAAACTTCCAGAATGCCCAAGATTCATCAGCTTTTTGTATGAACATAGCCTGTAGCAGGAAGCTGGTCCAAGACTCTTAATTTTACAAATGGTGATACCGTGATCCAGAGAAATTCAGTGTATGCCCAAGGTCACAAAACTCTTTCATAAATAGATTCTCCTTAGGCTAATATTGGCCCCAAATTCAAGATCCTGTCAGTGTGTCTTGCACAATATTATGAATTGCTGCACCCAAAGATAATCAAGACAAAATTACATTTTTTTCCTGTGGCTGATGCCAGTCTTAATAGAATATAAATATGCAAATTAAAAGTCCTAGGGTTCTTCTAAAAGTTTAACACTAAAATATTGATGAAATGTCCAAGACTCATAAAGCAACTTGTGAATACTTATTTTCATATCAAGGAGGAGGAGCTCACAAGGAATTATGTCTACTCAGTCTGTGCATTGAAAGAGAAAATTAGACATGAGCCTATAGAAGTTTTATGGCTGTCACAAAGGAGCTGATAAAAGATAATTGGACACCCCCAATTTCTTCACTGCAATGATGCTTTTTGGTTTTCTGTGGGTATCTTTTGTACCTAGAGCAGCACTTAGCAGAGAGGAGGGTGACTGAATGGATGAATGAATGAATTTAATGAATAAAGTATAAAGAGGAGAAAAATATGAGGATTTTTTAAAAAGATTTTATTTATCTATGGGGAGGAATGAGCACGAGAGAAAGCACAAGCTGGGTGGGAGGGAGGGGCAGAGGGAGAAGCAGACTCCCTGCTGAGCAGGGAGCCTGATGCAGGGCTTGATCCCAGGACCCTGGGAGCATGGCCTGAGCCGAAGGCAGATGTTTAACTGACTGAGCCACCCAGGCACCTCAAATATGTGGATTTGAATGAAGAATTTAAAAAAAATCTTGGATCTAGTAAGACCTCTCTTGAGTCTAGCAAGATCTGGAATTGGTAAATGGGACAAATAAAAATCTGGTGAAAAATAGGTATTTCAAGTCATGAGTTTTCCAAGAATTAATAATTTTTATGTACCATGAGGTGGTTGTGCATCCCTGTGAACCTTAAATTACCCTAAAAATACTTGTCTTTTTTGTGTTTTACAAGTTTTGGGGTGGGGGGACTTTGACCTTGTTAGTTTGAAATAAGGCAAGTTTCACAACTTTTATGGGCATTTTAGTTTTTTCTCTCTTATTCTCAGACAATTATGCTTGATCTGCTTATTGGAAATGTTTTTCATTAATTTATTTTTCATAATTTTTCAGGCATCAGTCAATGCTCCAGTGGCAAAATTATTGCAAGAACTGTCATCTCTTATCTCATTTATTTATTTACTTGTTTTAAAGATTTGTTTGTCCATTTTAGAGATAGAAAGAGAGTGAGGTTAGGGCCAGCAAGAGAGGGAGAGAGAGAATATCAAAGAGACTCCTTGATGAGCATAGAGCCCGACAAGTGGCTCGATCCCATGACCCTGAGATTATGACCTAAGCCAAAATTAAGAGTCAGCCATTTAACCAACTAAGCCACCCCTCTTACCTCATGCATTTATAAGCTTTGTATATTCTAGGATGATTTTACTTTTTTGGACATATCATTTGACCACTTTATCTGCTTTCAAAAGTACTTTTAAAATCATTTTCAGTCTGTGATGCCAACTGTACCTACTAAGTATGATTGCATTCCTTTAAATTATCACCATTATAACTTCTATCAGCAAAACTTCTATTAGGAATGAAGAAATGGCCAATTTTTGGTTGACTATTCCTGAGAGGGTCATTAAGTTTTAAATTTCATTTTAACATGGAAATACAAAATAAAAAGTTGACAAATAATATGCCTCTGTCATTTATCATTCATCTACTTTATTCCCAGTTCTAACCACAGCAGTAAGCAGGGAGGTAGTATTGGTTCTTTAGTTTGACTTCTTATTGTAAAGATAAAGTAGGTTTTACTAATAGCAAATTTAAAGCCAAAGTCTAGAAACACTAACTTTTGAATAGCTTTTCAGTTTGATCCATTTATTCTTTTTACCAATCAACTTCCAACTGGTCCTCCAGGCTGCCCCCAATTCTGTCAAAACACAAATCAGAATATCACGCATCTATACTTAAAAGTTTTTTTTAAAGATTTATTTATTTATTTGAGAGAGAGAGCAAGAGCAGGGGTGGAGGGGTAGAAGGGCGGAGGAAGAAAGAATCTCAAGCAGCCCCACACTCAGCACAGAACCCAACGAGGGGCTCAATCTCCTGACCATGAGATCATGACCTGAGCTGAAACCAAGAGTCGGATGCTTAACTGACTGCGCCACCCAGGCGCCCCTATACTTAAAAGTTTTTGAGAGGTTTCCTTTTCAGTAAAGTTCAAACTGGCATTCCTTCACTCAAGATAATCTGAGCCCAACCTTATCATCTAGAAAGTTCTGGCATGCATGTATGATTTCTATCACCTGAGCAGTGGCTGCTACCTGACTTTACTGGTTATCCTTCAAGAAGCAAATGCTACTTCCTCTTAGAAGTGCTCCCAGGCCAATCTAAACAGCCTTCCTTGTTCCCATCCTCCTGGTGCATCCTGGGAGTAGATGACGTGGACTTTTGCAGACTAGAAAGGCACGATATTTTATTCACCATTGTCTCATTCATGTCTCTACCAGCTGGTAAATTCCTTCATGTCAAAACAGTACATTGTTCACCTCTACATGTTCCTGTTACATATGAGGGGCTCAATAACATCTCTTGACTATTGATTGACTGAATGAATGAATGAATGACCCATGGGAAAGACAAAGCTCAGAACACGTAAATCAGTTGTTTTGGGTTTTGAAATATTTTTCTCAATATATAGAGGAAGAAATGGAAGGTCAAGACTGTCCCATTTAATTGCTAAACTCTACCACTGCAAAGGAAAATCCCAGAGTTGAAACAAAATGATTACAACACTGGGAATTATAAATACAGAAAAACAATGAAAAGCTTTGCTGGAAAAATATGTAGTTCAGTTAGGGAAAATTTTATGTTGTTTTGTAAGAGAATTCTATGGATACTTTCAAGGGCTTAATTAGTAGTTATTCTGTAAATTCATTGAAAGGTTAAAGTTTTCTTTTCACTGGCACTCCTGTATTCTTAGTAAGTGGCTCTGCTCTGACATGGCTACATTTAGTCATGATTCTTACGGACCTGGTATTCATCTCAGCTACAGACACAATGAAGTGACCGTGAGCATACATCGGAAGCAGCAAAGGGACGGGCCAGGATGGGCTGGGAGTCGGGCAAAAGAAGTAACAAAGGAAGGTACCGGAGTCAGGGGCAAAGGAGCAATGGAACAAACCTCTCAATGGCAACCTTTTACTATGCTAAGAAGAACACTTGAGTCCTCATGGCTGAAAAGCACAATTCCTAGGGTGCACTGTGTATGCTGGTATAGGGACCCATCTCAGCAAACTTCACCAGTAAAACAATGTCTGGGAATACCCTAGAATGAACCCTCACTCATTACCAGATTATTATAGTCTACAGTAACTACAGGACTGCCCTGCTTCAATGTGTTCATGAAGTGTAATATAAATACAAGCTAGAAAGGAGCAAAGAATATATAAGGTGATTTAAAATATACATTAGAAATATAGACAAAAGGAAAAGGAAGGGGTTTATATAATTTTAAGGCTTAATTTTGAAAAGCAACTAAGGTCTCCGATGGTCTTTGATGAAGGTCACAACGTGACTGCAAGTGAAAGAACATTTCAATGGACCCCAAATGTACATAAGCATCTGTACATTACCTAAATAAGGCAAGGAAATGAAAAGCACAGGTGGGCATAAATACACACAAAGTATAATGTTCAGAATAAATAAATAACATTAACATTAAATATTAAACATTAATGTTAAATAGTAAACATTAATGTTAAAATAATATTAATTATTTACAACATTAATATTAAAGTAATTACAGGTTTCATGGTGAATAACACCTCTGCTTTTAAAAGCAAATCCTGATAACTCTTTAAGGGCAATCTGAACTAAAGAAGCTAAAGGTATTTGAACTAAAGGCGTGAGCTCTGAAGTCTGCAGGGACACAGGCCCAAATTTACAACATTTTGTTTAATTTCTTCCCTTCCATTCTTGCTCTTTTTAAAATGTCATTTCCCTTTTGCTTTTATTATAAATCCTCTTCCTTGACACTTTTTTTAAATTTCAAAATCTCTAATAGCAATGTCTTCACTTCATCATAAATGATGGAAACTACAGATAGCAGAAAGCTATCCAATTGAAGCTGACCCCATCACACTGAATACATTCACTTCCTTCTTATGAAGAATCAGTTCCTATAAACTGTATCACTGTCATTTGTTCAAGGTTTTAAACTCTCTAATCATTTCATTTAAAAAGGAAAACTAAAACCTAATGGATTTAAACTGCCCATGAAGACCATCTCAATTGAAGAATCTGTGGAGGATGGAAATGATTTCCTGCACAGATTATATTTTTCCTGCCCTGCTAATTTTCAAGGGTTTATGATTCATTTCTGTAATTCCCTCGGGTCAACGTGTAAGCCTCACTAAGTGTTTGAAATTCAAACCATTACATAAGCTTCCTGTCAACTTATTTCTCTCTCTGCAATAATTTATGTTCTCATTAAATATCCAGCTAATGATGTGTTGGGACCTAAATAAAAATATCCTTAATCCTCTCACTAAAAACTGCAATAGAAACCTCCGATGGAACCAATGCTGCACATCCTTCAACTGATACGTATTTGTTACCTGAGGCTGCGGGTTCGTCTTTTGACGTAGCCCATCTCACCTCCTCAACTCGACTAGAAACGCCTGGAAAGCAAAGCCCGCCCCTTGCTCTAGTCTTTCCCTGTACTTGTCCCTGATTTCCACTTCTCTCCACATTTGTAAGAATATAACAGATGCTCCATGAATGGTTGTTAACTGAGCTAGATCAAAACTTGGGGCTACAGTGCATAGAAGAATCACATCATGGCGGGCAGTGATCTGAGAGAGTGAAGGGCAACCCGGGATCGCACTCTATGAATCACGGGTAGTTGACATGAGTCCAGAGGCTTGAGGTGAGAGGTTGATAACTGAGAGTAGGAGGGGCAACGAACACCTCATTGGGAGCCCGGGTGACTTTGAGAAACCATGCCACCAAGAGATGGGGCTTCTGCCCAGGGCTGCTCTGGCTTGGCCAAGTCGCCATTTCATCTAAAAGGTCTGTTCATTAAGTTATAGAAATATTTCCCCAACAAGAGAACTGAAACTAACACCTGAGCTGTGTTAACCCAGAAGATCTTGCTGTTCTTAGGAAAAACAGAAGAAAACTAATCTGAATCTTATGTAAAGAAAAGCTTAGCTTGGCCTGCAACTGAATAATCCTGACCATAGCATCTTTGAACCACAGGTCTTTCCTACTGTATCTTTGTTGCTTTTTTGTTTTGGTTTTTTGGTGTCTTGGGTTTTTTTAGATTTTTATTTATTTATTTAGAGAGAGACAGAGAGAACGCAGGCGCGGGGAGAGGGAAAGAGAGAATCTCAAGCAGACTTGGAGCTGAGCGCAGAGCCTGAGGTGGGGCCCGATCTCACCACCCTGATATCATGACTTGAGCTAAAATCAAGAGTCCCATGCCCAACTGACTGAGCCACCCAGGCGTCCTGTATCTTTGTTTCTTAAAACAAATTTTAACGTGGTAAAAATCTGAGTCTAAACATGGCTGCTTTCATATTTGGCAAGAACATGTTTGACACCAATGATGGAAAATGTTGCCTATATGGATAAAGGTGGTAAAAAGTAAATTACAAACATTAGGTGTCAGATGAGTCAACAAATAGGGAGTAACATTAAGGCTGGTACACCTTTACATGCATGTGTATGTCCAAATGTTAAATATATACAAATTAGAAGTAGGACAAGTTTATGCTCCATGAATATAAGAATTGAGATTAAATCTTGATTATGCTCTACCAATCACCTGTTTCGTGTGAGTCAGATTAAGAGCCACATTTAAGAACATAGTCAACTAGAAATTCTCTTGGAAATATCCTGAAAAACTCAAAATTATGCATTAGGAGACAAGGAAATGAATCGATAACTTTATGAAGGGATCCAGAGCCTTTACAAAATATTCAAAACAAAATGTCTGCCCAAATCTCCATGCCTATGGCCACCCTGGATTAGAAACAAAAAAATTATCTCCATGATATAAATACAGCTTCCAAATTGACACTATCCAATAGGGCCAAGGCAGAAATGGGCAGAGCACTTGGCTCTTTCCCAAGAGCACCACAATCACACAGAACCAGCTCTGAACTATTCAGAAGAGCTCAAGAGAAGTTTCGAGCCATGTTCTCTTACTATTAAGGACATATATTTTTTTCTACCTGTCCCAGGTCATTAAACTCTTAGATTCATTTTCCTTAATGATGAGCCAGACTCATGTTCATCATTAAAAAAGAAAGAAGGAAAAACAACCTTAATGAAGACATTTGCCTTAGAAACTGCCACAAAGACAGACCTTTTCAGATGTAATTAAATGTTTTTTCCCAGATAATTTATCCTATTAAAATATGGTAATTTACCATGGTTTCAGGTTATCTGAAACCTTTCTAGGGTTGAAAACCAAAGTTAATTTCTTGCTATAAGCAGTATAATTTGAACCTAAGAGCATCAGGGAGCATTTTATATTCACACAAGCACGTAGACGCTAAAACTGTTTATATGGCAGTTACTTAAAGGAATCTGATTGTGCCCCTGGAATCTTCATATGCTTTGGTACTGGAGTGCACAGGGCACTACAGAAAGAACCGGATTGTCCTCCCCAACACTGATCCACCCTTCCCCTGGGGGCACCGTTGGCTGATAAGGACTTAGGAAGAAGGCCCTTGCAGCGATGTCATTTTTGACAATACCGGTGGGCCCAATTCAAAAATCAGCGTGATTGGAGGTTTAATGAGGCACTTTGTTATTCCCTGCAATAAAAACGGAAAAATAGAGACAGAGTTCTTCAGGCTTAATTACCACATCTGTTATTAGGCACTTTACCGTGATTGACTGGAGTGTATGTCGGACTCGGTGCCAAAAAAGCGTCCCCATGAAAGCAGCTTCCCGCTCGCTGCCTGAATGGCACCGGTCTCTGTTACCACCAGCATTTCCATGGCAAACAAGCAAAGCTGTGCCAGCTGAAGGCACTTTCTCCTGGTGCCAGGGAAGCCGGTTGCAGGGCCTGGTCGGCTTGCTCTGACTTCTGCTCCTCGCCCTCCTTCCCTCCACCCTACTTCCCTGCAGCCCATGACATATGGGGCACCGTTGGGGAGGCAAAGGAGCAAGGGGAGGCGATCAGGGGCTGGGCTGTGGTTTTGTTGGGATGCCTACTTGCAGACACTAAACTGGGGATGATCACTGAGTTTTGCTGCAGGTGGAAGGCATTTCCCAGCTTCTGAGGTCATGATGACATTAAAACACGCGGTGAACGGGCAACACCAAGGAGCGGGTTTCTCAGGATCCTGGGCCCTAGGAACAAACCACCAAACTTGACTTTCAGGAATGTAGCGTCTCGTTCTCTAGCGTGCATGTCAGAGAAACCCACTGCCCTCCTTCCTTGTCCTCAGGAAAGCTCATCACGGACACCTTCCAGCCTGGGCATGCAGGCAAGTGTGGATCTATGCATGAGGCCACAGCTCTTTTGAGAAGGGTTGCCTTTATAAAGTAAGCCACCGTTCCACTTTTTAACGGGGCAAAAATCCAGACACCCCCAACTCGAGTGACAGTGCAGCCAGCAGCGTGGGGACAGTGACTGGTATAGGGAACCACTCTTCAGACCAGACCCACCAGATAGCCAGGAATGTCAGCACAAGCTCAACCCTGAGCACACGCCAGGTAGGGACACACCACCATCACCAAAAGTAAACAACAGCCCAGGGCTCCAGAAGGTGTGACACGCGGTGGCAGCAGCAGTCAAGGGAAAATACTAAAACACAGATACCCTGTAAATACATTCTTCTGGAATAGTCCAGTGAAAAGGAGAAGGTCCTGGAGGCGTTCTCTCTCTGGCTGGAATTTGCTCCTCGAGGATGAGATTGTATACATGTTCGATGCACTCCTCAGTGGCTATTTCCTACCAAGCAAGATCCGTGGCGTTTTGGATGCGTGGCTCCTGTTAAGGGTGATTTGTGCACAGAATAGAATCCCGAAATCATAACGAGCTAAGTGCGAGAAATGAGCAAGCAGGGAAAGGATTTTTCTGAGCGATGAGAAGAGTCTTACCAGCATTTAATAAAAATGAAAGGAACATACGGTGTTTTCTAAAGAGGAACGAACATTGATAAAAGCCATTATCTATACACTTGGAGAAGGGTCTATGGAACAAGTCTTTCAGTCCTTGGGATGCAGACTGGACGCCAGTTCCCTAGAGGTTTTGTGCCTAGAGCCTGCCTCATTTTCACGAATCTTTCCAGCCTGAGGAGGGGAGAAAAGAGCTTTAGGAAATAGATGTCAGCCTTCTCAGACAAATGGCAGTCCAGTTCAGTGTCAGATACTTCCTGCCAGCCATGTCACCACAGGGCCCTCTCATACTCCCCAGACTTCTTCAATCTGGCCTTTCTCTCCTTGGCCCGTATAATGTACATGATTGAGGCTCTTTTCAAACTAAGCCTTTCCCTCACTCTCTCTTTTTTCTTTATCCACAAATGAGCCTTTGTGATCTTGAGAAGAGAAGAAAGATGGGTAGAGCATGGCGAAAGTGAAGTCAACCAATTCTGAAATTATATTAAGGCCCTCTGCAAACAAACAAACAAAAAAAGAGCCACTCCATAGCAAAATTCCCTCAAAAGGAACATTTCCACAAGTCACAGTTTTTGTGGTATTAGAGAGAAAGGAGCTATATGTTAAAATATTTAAAAGCAAACTGGCAACGATCTCTTGGGTAGGATACCAAAAGCACAAACAACAGAAGGAAAAAAAAACACCAGATACATCAGGCTTCATAAAAATAAAAACCTTTGTGTGTCAAAGGGCACTATCAATGGGGTGAAGAGGCAACCTACACAGTGGGAATCCATATTTGCCAATCATATACCTGATAAAAATCCAGAACATTAAAAAAAAAGACACCTATACTCAACAACAATAAACTAAGTGGCCTAATTAAAAAAAAAATAATGGGCAGAGGACTTGAACAGATATTTCTTTAAAGAAGATATAGGAATGGCCAACATACACAGGAAAAGATGTCCGGCATCACTAATCATTAGGGAAAGGCAACCAAAATCACAACGAGACAGCACAGCACTCCCATTCGGATGGCTATTATCAAAACACAAAGCAAACAAAACCCCCAAAATGACAGGTGGTGGTGAGGATGTGGAGAACTTGGAACCCTGTGCTTTGCTGGTGCACAAACAGCTGCTGCGGAAAACAGTATGGCGGGTCCTCAAAAAACTTAAAACATGGAATTACCACATGATGCAACAATTCTACTTCTGGGCGTATATTCACAAAGAATGGAAAGCAAGGACTCGAACAGATTTGTACATCAAGGCTCACAGCAGCATTATTCCTAATACCCCCAAAGTGGGAACAACACAAATGTCTATTAATGGATACATGGATAAATAAAATGTGGTATATACATATGAGGCAATATTATTGAGCATTAAAAAGGAAGGAGATTCTGACATGTGCTGCAACATGGATGGACCCTGAAGACATTATGCTAAGTGATGTCTTAGTCTAAACCACAAATATTGTGGTGCCCCTGGGTGGCTCTGTTGAGCCACTAACTCTTGATTTCAGCTCAGGTCATGATCTCAGGGCCATGAGGTGGAGCCCTGCAGCGGGCTCTGTGTTAGGGGTGGAGTCGGCTTGAGATTCTCCCTTTCCCTCTGCTCTCCCCCCTGCTCATGCTCTCTCTTTCTCTCTCAAAATGAATAAATAAAATCTTTAAAAAAAAACCCAACAAATATTGTATGATTCTACTTATACGAGGTATCTAGAATGGTCAGATTCATAGAGTCAGAAAATGGAAGGGTGGTTGCCAGGGGCGGGAAGCAAAGGGGAAAATGGAGAGTTGCTTTCTGCCGGGTACAGAGTTTCAGTGTGGGAAGATGAAAAAGTTCTGGAGAGGGAGGGTGGTGATGGTTGCACACCATGTGAATACATTTAATACCGCAAAACCCTACCCTTAAAAAAGGGTTACATGTTAATTTACCACAATAAAAAAAAGAAAGAAAGAAAGAAATATCTAGAGTAAGCCAAATTCTAAGAAGTAACAGATGACTGCCCAAGAGATAGGGGACTCCTGTTTGCTTCTTTTTATTACCCATCTGCATGATTAAAACAAACATTCACACATTCTTCCACGGCGCATGCACGGCCCTGTAATCGGGTAGCGAGAACCCGAGGCAAATGTCAGCAAGCATAATAACAACGATGTAATCCTCCGTTGGCCCCAGACCCATCACTGCCTCCTCCTGGGGGCCAGAATGTCTCCTCTCCTGCTCTCCCAGAGACGACAATTCCTTCAGAACCCAGACCCAGAAACGCAACAAAGCGCCATCTGACTATCCCTCAACTTGAAGCAAATGGAAACCAAAGGGCATCACACATTCCAAAGTCACTGTGCCAGGTTAGAATTCTGGCTCTCCGCTACTTGTTGGCCCGAATTCGGAGTCGATTGTTTGACTTGGAACAAAGGCACGTAGAGGGTTTGACTTGGGTGTGCTTCTTTACTTTCCTAGAGAAGTTCTAAGGAATTTGAGGTTTGGGAGGAACTTGCCTTCCTCGATTTCAATTCTGAATTCCTCACCTTGGATTTTCTGGGTCACAACAAAATGGCTTTGCTTTGGGGTTTGGGTCTCCCACCCCTCTCCCTGCTGAGGAAGTTAGGGTTACATGAAACAATGCCTTCTTGAGTACAGAATGCAGCTCTCAATCCCCCCCAGGGCAGGTAGTCCTGCGGACCAGTTGTTATTTACAAGACCTATAGGGAGAAAGGGGCTTAAAAGATCAAGTCACACTGCACTTCCCCACAAAGCAGGCCACAGCTGTACCCCGGCTTCTGAGCAACTGCTCTGCGAGCAGACAGCAAGACCTCTGTTGTCCTGCGGGGTCCGATCAGGTCACTGCATGTGGCGCGGATTAGAGAGTCCCGGTCCTCTGCTACCCAGCAGGCCAGAAACCTCCCCAACCACGGCTCTGTGCCATCACCTGACTCTCTTCGGGGTCTCTTGGGGAACAGGAGCAGATACCAGACGTCATGAAATGTGTAAAAGCTAACCGTTTCTTTCTTTCTTTTTTTATTTTTATTTTTTTAACATGTGTGTTAAGTTTTAAAAAGAGAGAAAGAGAACAGTTCATTTTTATCCGTTTTCCCAAAGATCTGTCATAATGGAGCGGAAGCAAATGTATCCATAGGAGAAGATTTGGACTTGGTCTGAAGTTAGCTAAATTTTGGGACTTCCCTGAAGTTACGCTCTAAGGGCAAGCGTCCCACATGTTGGTCACAGGCTGTGCCCTAACCAGGAGCCGACACAGAGGAAGAGCCCGCAGGAAAATAGCTGTCCCCAAAGCTTGTCCTCAGTTCCTGCAGTCCATAGAAGGGCGCAGAAAGAGTAAACTTTGTCTGTCACACAGTTGTGCTCCTTGCATTTGGTGTCTAGCTCCGTGGCAGGGCTGTGGCTCTGCTCTCGGGGAGGTGGGCAGTCAGCCCTCAGGACGCAGGAACACTGAAGGGAATCCATTTTAGAAAGTTCTGCTCCCATTTCAAGGGGACGCATGAAAGTTAATTATTCTCTGAGTTTTGTCCTAGGCTGCAAACACCTGGTAACACCCAAAAGCCAGATCCCAAATATGTTCTAGCACATTGACATCAAGAAACCTACCTTCGGTAATTCACAGAATAACACCTATTGTTCACCAGACACTCACCTTTGATTGGACCCTACCGTGGATGCTTGGAGGACCATGTACCCTAAATCCTTCTCTAATATAAACCCTGAACCTCAAGCAGGGACAAGACTCATCCTCTTTTCCTTTCTGAGTCTCCCAGAGACACCATCTGCTGTTCTCTGTCACTGACACTATTCAGTAAGCTCTGTTTCCATTTTCTCTGGCTTGCATCTGATTTCCATCCTGTGTGAAGCCAAGGACCCTCTTGGCTGGTCTTGGGGGAGCCTCCCCTGAGATCCCGGACCCAGCCTGCCTGCATCACTCACCTACCCTGTTCTTACCTGTCCACTGAGTGGCACCCACACGCTCCAGACATGGCCCCAGAGACTTCCTAGTCAAGTTCATGTGGTCGGAACAGGCCTTCCTAACTTCCTCATCTTATAAATAAGGAAACACACACAAAAGAGGTTTGTTTGTTTTTTTTTTTTTTAGCTGCCGAAGATCAAACCGAGGGACAAGATCTTTAATCTCCAGATGAGATACTCATTCTACCGCTTGAGGCTACCTAACAGAGTTCTCTACTGGGGAAGGTATGCTCCCTCACTCAAGAAATGTTTATTTGTTTCACTGAGGAGCACACTAAAATAATTAAAAATTTAACGGTTTAGTGACACTGACCTTAACGTCTGCTCACTTTTCATGCTTTTCATCGGCACCAGGATTGGAAAACACAAACATTTACCTCACACTGATAAAATTCTAAAAGTAGGCAGCTACACTCATGGGTAGCACTGGAATTTCATACTTGGGGGATTCCGCTGACCTCCCACAACTCAGCATAAAGCACACTGAAGGTAAAACTTGAACTGAATCAGGGGAACCTGCGTGGCTCAGTCATTAAGTGTCTGCCTTTGGTTCAGGTTATGATCCCAGGGTCGTGGGATTGAGCCCCGAGTCGGGCTCTCTGCTCAGCGGGGAGTCTGCTTCTCCCTCTCCCTCTGCCTCTATGCTCTCTCTCTCTCTCAAATAAATAAATAAAATCTTAAAAACAACAACAACAACAAAAAACCTTGAACTGACTCAGTGGAGTGAAACTTCCCAAAAGTCAATCTCTCCTTAAGTCATTTTCTTCATCTGGACCTCTTTGCTCTAACTGTCGGCTCTCCACTGGGCCCTTGGGGATCCCTCTGAGGTCTGACACTGACCGCCCACAAGCACCTTCACTTTCCCCCGCGGCTCAGCTGCCAACAACGGCTGCGCCTAAAAAAGAATGGGTGGACGGCCATTGCACATGCCTCATTTTCTGTGGGCACCATGGCCAGAACCAGGCAGAGGCCCGGTCATCTCCCCACGTATCGGGGAGCACACCATGGAAGAAATGGCCACAGTACACACTGAAGGCCGTTTGCTCTGCCTGGGATCTGACTTGTGATGGGTCCAGCTCCTAGGGCAGCCGTCTTTGTTTTAAAGAACTCGTTCTTAGAAGTCAATGACAAAACTTGCCTGGCTTCCACAGCCCTTTCTTTACTCACGAGTAAAGAATCTTCCTGTCAGGCCTTGGTTGCCCCCCTTCTCAGCAGCAGAGCCTGACGCACTCGCCATCAAAGGAAAGAGAGAGGCCACGTCAGCCCCTAACACAGAAAAACACTGTGGTCTCCCGTATGTGCCAGTGAATGAATCTACATGCCGCTGGACCCTAATCTCGTGGTTCCCTTTTTCCAAACAGTTACAACCTGGCCAAAAAAAAAAAAAAAAAAAATGAAGAACACTCTTCCAAATTCTCTGGCTAGACAGCAGTTCCCCTAGGTCAAGCTATGAGAAATCCTTCTTGGATAGAGAGTTGATATGTGTCCGTCTGAACACCTGAACTCCGGACAAGGTGAGAAAGATCAGAGTTTGGTCCTCTAGGAAGAGGGCTACGCGTAAGCACATGTTTGAAATTCTAAAAGCAAATTTATGGGATCGCTTTCAGAAGATCTCTGGACTTCGTAACCATACGATATCCTCAACTGAAGACAGTTATGCTGGGAGGTGACAATCGGACCCAGACGGTTAGCTTATAGGATGATCACCATCATAAAAATTAAACTCTCCAGAAGTGATGGGCTGGGGGGAGGCCCTCTGAATGGTCCCCAGAGGCTGCACAAACAAAACTACAAAGCGTCATTTACATACTGCCTTGAAAGAAAGGCAAGGATTTTTTTTCCCCCTAGCTCTAGCTTGGCAGAGTTCCACATCATAAGCTTTTTTGTTCTCGCTTTTGAATGGCAGAAGGAAAGTGCCTTTGCCCCAGGCGGGTCTTCACCAAAATAAAAGTGGGCCATCTAGCCAGCTCTCCTGAGGAACCCTCTGCACCTGAATCCATGACTGGGCTCAGAGGCAATCATGGCCCTTCCTGGAGGAGGACCTCCCCGCCTTGGTGTGAGGAACCATCTCGCCTCTCCCAGCCGAGGACAGGGGCTGCCTTGCTGGCATGGCCTCCGTTACTCACCCTCCCTCAGAGTCTCTCCCCTTCAGTCCTGCATTCTATGAAGGAGTAGCTAGGGCGTCGGTATTTCAAAGCCCGAAAATCCAAAGGAGAAACTGTGCGAGCTCTTCCTTTGCCTCCTGTCCTCCTAACAATAGCTTGCACTTCCCGTTGACTATTTCACTGTGCAGAAGCACCTCCACTAGAGGAAAGATTGGGTGTCTTGGGGAAGTTTGAGTCAGGCAGTGACGCTCCCTTGCTGGTATATGGCAGGTGACAAGGTCAAGATTATCCATTGGAGTGAAGATTGGGACTGAGGGTCAGGTTCACTTTTTCATGTGATTCTTACATCCCTGTAGTTCTGAATAATCTTGAAATTGATCAGGTCTATGAGGATTTAAGTACTTTGTCTATTTTTTTTTTTAAAGAAGAAAACAGAAAAAGTCAGCATGTCCTGGGTCTGCTCAGACTGCCTTAACAAAAACACCACAGACTGGGTGACTTAACAGAAATACATTTCTCACAGTTGTGCAGGCTGGGAAGTCCAAGGAGAAGGTGCTGGCCAGTTCAGTTTCTGGTGTGAGCTCCCCTCTGACTCACAGATGGCCTCTTCCCTGGGTTCTTAAGAGGATGGAAAGAATAAGCTCTGGTGTCTCTTCCTCTAAGGCCATCAGCTCTATTGAATGAGGGCCCCACATTATGCCCCATTTAGCCCTTTATCGCCCCCTCACAGGTCCTATGTCCAAAGACAGTCACAATGAAGGACAGGGCTTCCATATATGAATTTTGGGAGATACAATTCAGTCCATAGCAATATGTTTGACCATTTGGGGACTGAAAGGCAATAAATACAGGTCCTATGGGCTCAAGGAGCTTAAAAGCTAGAATCCATTTATTCTAGAAGTAGAAGGGCCCTCAAGGTCTATGCAGTCTCTTCCCGTAAGCTCCAAGGATTCCTTCCAGGCACATTCCAAAAATGTGCCTCCCGGAGAGGTGGTTGGCTATGTCACTGCTTCACAGAAGGGGACACAGAGTCACAGACATTTGAGGTTGTCTGTGGCACTTGTGAAATTAAATTCAAGCTCTGGCTGAGTCTCCAAAGGGAGACCTGAGGTGCTAAGGTCTGCAACGTCGACCACATTCCTCATCACCAGACTCCTAATGCTGACAGGGCAGTACTTCTCAGACCAGCACATTGATAAAGGCTTCCTGATTCAGAATGTAAGAGGAGCATTATCCGGAAGCTTGTGCCCAAGCCAAGATCAGGATTGTAGTTTGTCAGAGAGAGGAACTTTGTTGTTTTCCTGAAGTATGAAGGCAGAGTTTGTACGCTAAGTAATTTGACAAGGTCAACATCCAAAATAGTATGGCATCTTAAAGACCTTAGACCTGAGATGCCCCACAGCAGGTCTCTGCAGGAGCCTCCCTGGTATTAAAAAGATAAGTGACCTCAACAAATCCTTGAGTTGAAACTAATCAGATACAAATAAACAAATAAAACTTACTGAGCATTTACTATATGCCAGGTAGTGTCTTTTATATTCATCATACTAAATAATCCTCATAACGGGTCTATGAGACAGCTACCGTTATTACCCCCACTTAACTGATAAAGAAACTGAAGTCTGGAGTAACTGGTTCAGGGTCATACATCTAGCACACATTGGGACAAACCAGGACTTAAATCCAGGAAGTCTGGTTCTAGAACCCACACTCTAAACCACTACATGAGAGCACACCTGGGCATTAAATTTCCAAGTACATTTGTCCACTGGACATAGCAGTCAGGGCTTAAAATGTTGTACCAGAACGCAAATCCAAGAGGGCAAGGACCTTGTTTATCTTCGGTATCATCCCATTCCGACCAAGGGAAATCACATGGAAGGTGACAGGTGTTCAATAAATATTTACTGAATGAATGAAGAACAGATTATGTGAGAAAGTCATGAAATTACTGTACTATTCTCCTCATTGTCTTCCATTTTTATATGATTTTCTACTCCTATCATCACTGGTAACCTTTTGCTATCCACTGCCAGGTAAATTTAAGCAGCTTTCAAAGATTTTCCAACTTGCCTCCAACGTACACCTCTGACCTCCTGTGCTGATACTCCATTATAAAACACTCCCCTCTGGGCACCTCCGCCAGCCCTCACCCCTGCCCCTCCCACTCTCACCCTGGCCGTGTGCATTTCTACCAGCTGGGGTGCTCTCTCAGTCTTCGTCAATTATATGAAGCTCCCTTATCTTTCAAAGTCCAGTCTCTTCTAAGAAGCCTTCTCTCATCACCAGAGTCCCAGAGATCTCTCCCTCTCCTAAGAAGGATATTTGGAACATATCACCTGCTTCTTCATCCTTTCCTGTCTCACAAACAGATGGAGGGCAGGGGCCATGCCTTGTCATTTTTGGTATTCTCCCCAACATACAAAAGGCTTGGCCCAGGTACGCCTAGGTGGCTCAGTCGGTTAAGCATCAGCCTTTGGCTCAGGTCTTGATCCCAGGGTCTTGGCATTGAGCCCCACATCAGGCTCCCTGCTCAGTGGGGAGTCTGCTTCTCCCTCTCCCTCTGCCTGCCGCTCCCCCTGCTTGTGCTCTCTCTCTCTCTCTCTGTGTGTGTCTGACAAATAAATAGATAAAAATTCTAAAAAAAAAAGGCTTGGCTCAGACACATCAAGAGCAGAGACTGACTGATGCAGATACATCTCATCTAAATGCAAAACACCTACTGATGTAAATAAATAAAGGTCAAAATATTTCATTGAGGTAAAATACACACAACATAGAATTCATCATTCTAACCACACTGTGCAAATATCACCATTACCTAGTTCCAGAACATTTTCATCACCCCAGAAGGAAACCCCATGCCCATAATAAAATCACTGCCCATTTCCTCTTCCCCGGGCCCCTTGCAACCACTAACTTACTTTCTGTCTCTATGGATTTGCCAACTCTGGACATTTCATATAAATAGGATTATACCGTATGTGGTCATTTGTGTCTGGTGTCTTTCACTTAGCATCCTGTTTCCAAGGTTCATCCATGTCCTTGATAGCATGTATCATATTTCATTCCTCTTAAAGGAATGAGTAATATTCCACTGTATGCATATATGAAATTTTTTTCATCTAGTCTCCAGTCAGTAGTCAGTGGAAATTTGGGTTGTTTTCGTTTTAGTTACTGTGAATAATGATGATATGAACATTTGTGCACAAGTTTTTGTTGGAACACTTTTTTTTTTAAAGATTTATGTATTTATTTTAGAAAGAGAGCATGCGCCACGGGGAGCGGCAAAGGGAGAGGGACAGAGAATCTGAAGCAGACTCCTTCATAACCCTGAGATCACGACCTGAGCTGAAAGCAAGAGTCAGATGCTCAACCGACTCTGCCATCTAGGCGCCCCTGGAACACTGTCATTCGGCTGATATCCTACTAGGAAAGAACAAATTCATTAACTAAAAGCCTCATCCTGATTCTATAGTAGGTATGAAACTTTCCTTTTTTTTTTTTAAAAAAAGATTTTATTTATTTATTTGAGAGAGAGAGAATGAGAGACAGAGAGCACAAGAGGGAAGAGGGTCAGAGGGAGAAGCAGACTCCCTGCCGAGCAGGGAGCCCGATGAGGGACTCGATCCCGGGACTCCAGGATCATGACCTGAGCCGAAGACAGTCGCTTAACCAACTGAGCCACCCAGGCACCCGAAACTTTCCTTTTAGTATAATACTATCTTCATGAAAAAACACTGATGCCTGTGTGTAAATTTAACTGTTGTATTCCAGAGTATTTTAAATTTCTTATAGCTTATATTTTGTGTCAGAAACTATTTCTAATGTCCGTGTTTAATTAATGGGATCTGACTTAAGACCTTGGATGATTCTTTCATAAAAGGCATAAGCAATGGGGCTCCCGGGTGGCTCAGTCGTTAGGCGTCTGCCTTCAGCTCGGGTCATGGTCCCAGGGTCCTGGAATCAAGCCCCACATCGGGCTCCCTGCTCAGCGGGGAGCCTGCTTCTCCCTCTCCCACTCCCCCTGCTTGTGTTCCCTCTCTCGCTGTGTCTCTCTCTGTCAAATAGATAAAAAAATCTTAAAAAGGCATAAGCAAACCTTATTCCTATTATTCTTCCCTCTTTTAAGATTATTTGGTGTTCGGTAATGATAACTGATATTGATTGGGAGCATACTATGTGCCTACCACTATGCTAAACGTAACTCTCTTCAAAGTACATACTGTTCACATTTCCCAGGTGATGGAAGGAGGCTTGGAGAACTTAAGGAGCCTGCCCAAGGCCACAAAGGTTCAAGGGGTGGATGTGGGATCCTGAGCCAGGTTGTCACATGTCATATGGTAAATGAGAGGACCAGCCAGGACTAAACCCAGACCATCAAAATCTTGTCTCTTAACTCATGACTTTAATCCCATGTTTGTGTAAATCAACAATTAACCTTCTAGTCCAATACCTAAACGAAGTGTACAGAATGGATATGCAGACGTCTCACGGATGTCCTAGAGCCATTTCAAAGCCAAGAACTCCCAAGTTCTCCTTAAAAACAAAACAAACCCTCCTGTTCTCTCTGTTTGAGTCTACTAGCTCCACATTGTAACAGCAAACCTGGCTTTGATGACCCACACTGTGATGGCTGATGTCCTCTAGATAGAAAAAGACCACAGGCTGAGCTTATGCCGGGAGCATCCTCTTGCTTATGGTATTGCTCCTGGAGCTCACTGTGGTACTCAGGAAGTGACGGCTGAAATAAGCAAGAGAGAGGAGCCCAAGACCCCACACCTCCTACCGCTAAGTTGCAGTTAGCAAAATGGGAGAAAAAAGAAATAAAAGCATTCCAATATTAGACTTCAGGAAAGATGTTACCTAAAGACTCAGAAAAAAATAAATAATGTATAGAGTCTTTCTCTGATTTTTCCCGACAGATTACAATGAAGGAGGTGAGTAATGGGAATGAGATTTGCTAGTTGGCCAACTTGGAGGGATGCTTGTGTTTTAGATTCTCAAGAGGGGGGCTCTGCTGACACTGTTGATTTCTTAGGCACTGGATGTGCTGCCTAGAAAAGTAAAAACAATCAACTATGCTGGGGCTGGTCCATCGCTTTCTGACCCTGGGCTCTACCAACTATGGAAGGAAGGGCAAATTCATGGACATTTAAAGCTCCAGGCTTTCCCAGCTCCACCAAGATCCAAATTATATGACATTTGGGGTTCCCAAAGTTTACTGTTCTCTATCACTGCTACAGCTTAAATTCTATACTAAACATTATGCTTTAAAATTTTTTCGAGCGTTTTAAGTATAAAATCCATACAAAAAAGGACACAAACAGAATTGGACAGCTCAACACATTTTCCACCAAATGAACACACACATGTAACTGACGCCCAGATTAAACAGAACCATGTCTGCCTTTCAGGAGCCCTCCTCGGGGCAGGGCTCTAATTCTGACACAAAACGAAGTCCCCACAAACACCCTGTGCCTTAAAAAAAAGCATTTAGTGCTACTTGGGACATAACCACAATAAAAGACAACATATCACTTCCCTATTTTTTCAACAAAAGCTGCATCAACCCAGAAGTTCAAGCCGAGCACGGTACTCATCCCTCATAGCACCGAGCAACGAGCCTCTCCAAATTGCAGGAATGGAGCCAAATGAACAGCCTAATGACAACGAAGTGAAACTTAATTAACTCATCAGGAGCATGTTTAACACAATCCTTTTGCCACCTGCAAAGAATAGGCTTGTCTTCCCCTTCTCCACTTCACAGGCCCCTACATCACTGGTAAAAGCAAATATCCACTCAGTAAAGTATAAACAAACGGCAAGGAGTTGGGGGAAGCGGAGGTCTGATGAAGAAAATAAAGCCACTTGCCTTTCTGCAATCCACTTGCTTCTTCTTCTTTAATGGATTTACAATGATAGTCTATCATCAAGGTGCAATGGCAGACTTAATTACAAGGAGCCCTAAGTGACCTCGAGAAAATCAATAATTGCCCTCTCCTGGGTACAAACCTCCTTCAGCCTAATCCTCCCAGCTAGGAAACCTCTTATCTCAGAGACAAAAAGATTCCTACTGGCCAATGAGCACCAGCTGCCTGAATACTCTTTGTAAATGGTCTTTCTACATCCAGAAAAGGCTTTCCCCATTTTACCCCACTCAAGGCTGTATTCTGGGCCTAACTAAAAAAAAGAAAAAGAAAAAATAGCCACCTACAAATATCCACAGGAACCAGGGACTAAGTTTCCTTTTGAAGGAAACTCAGAGTCAAAGGCTGAATGAATGACATACTTTTTCATAAAGGGAGTAATCAGGCTAAACGAACAATCCTGTGCGAAAAGTCTGTGACCTTTGCTGAGGCTATGACCTTGAATTTGAATCCTGGGACACAAAGAATGTAGCTAATTGTTGAGCTCTGGATTAGATCTTTACAGGAAGTTTGCAAGCCTTTTCCTCAGGGCTAGAATCCAGTTTGGAAGTTGGGGTTGAGGGGTGGTATGGAAATGATTTCTAGGGAATCCCCCAACATCATAACTGTTAAATAGATCCATAATTTTCTACTGGAATTAACTGTATTTCAATCTTAAAAAAAACTTCTCAGTTTCAAATCTTAGATCTAAATCTAGATTTGGGAAGATTATGAACACGTCACGATATACACAGTAACCATACCCTGGAACGAAGAATCGTTCTATGAGGTCATAGGCCTTGATTTATACTTTCGGATCAAACACCTGACTTTGAGGGACCTAGGGAAAAGAGGCAGAGAGAATGTGCCTCCCCATGGACAGAGAGGTCTTTTTTATTTTTCAAATCAATAATAAAACGCTGCAATAAGTCAGTGAAACATACTCGGAAATAATTCTTCATTAGCCCAAGATCAACTAGGAGTTCTAACAGACTTGTTTCCCTAACGCCACATCTCACGGTCCCAAACCAGATTAATGATGCTTCCACAGAATTACTTTCCTCCTTCCCAAATCCTACCTCGGACACATTGCTGCAAGTAGTTTAACTGTGAAAGGCCTTGACCTCCTTTCTTTGTCTCTCCGATTCAAGTGTGTCTGTTTCCTTGGGGCTACCAAGCTCAGTTGGATGGCTAGCCGAAGCAGAATGTAGCATCAGCCAACCCCGGAACAATGGGCCCCTTTCTCTGCTGTCACATGAACAGCGTTGTGTTACAGCCATTGTCCCTGCAAGCAGAGAGGGAGAGGCATGGGTTCTCACAGACCAGCTATTCTCCCTGGCCCCCTCTGACCAAGTCACTAAAATATTTTACAAGAAGAAGAAAGAAAAAGCAAAAAGAGTTGTGCCTTCTGAATGCAGCAACAGAGCCCTAAAGAGGATTGCAGTGCATCCATGGACCACCTGCTTCAGAACACCTTGTCAAAAATACACACCCCAGGGCCCCACAACACACCTACTGAGTCCAAATCATGAGAAGGGAGCCAGGATCTGCTGGTGATTCTCAGGCCTCTGTTTGAAAACAGGCTGCATGGAGGCCTCAAGCCTTGCTAGGCTCACTCATGGCCTGAGTGTGCACATCTCTCTGTTCAAGAAAGGCACAGGAGATGGGGGGCTAGTTGATACCATGGGTACCAGATCCCAGTGTGGGGGACACACCAGGAGAAAACAGGTGAGAATGATCAGAATGATCAGGGCACCAAGGAACGTGGAGAATGAGACTGGAAATTAAAAAAAAAAAAAAATTGCTGGTCAAAAGGGAAAAGGAATTTGAGGGTTGGGCCAGCAACAAGAACAAAGAGGGAGGTACAGAAAAAATTGCAGGAAGACTCAGAAGTAACCTAGCAGAGGCTGGAGCCTTCAGAAAAAGATGGACAGGAAGAAAGCTCCATTGGTGGTGTGGACAGATGGCTTTTAAAAAACATACGGGTTTCATATTTTTCATTTTAAATAATTTAATTATTAAACAGTAACCATTAAAAATATATGAAATGATCATAGGTAATATATAACAATTATAACAATAATTAATAACATAAATGGTTTAATCGCTTTAAGATGTGAACTTCCTCCACAGTCCCAGGCCTTAAAAGCCAGCCACTCAGAGCTACACGTTGGATGATATTTTACAAAGTGAAAGAAAGAAGAAGTGATATCTGTGTGTCAGTGGACAACTTCAAGTCCAAAGAGACAGTACAGCAATGGGACATGATAATCTCTAAACGGAAGATCTTAAGGGAAACTATGAATTCAGATCCAGATGATGCTAGAGAAACCATGGCCCCTGACCCCACACCGCACCCCCAAGAAGCCCCAGAGATGTTGACTGAATTAACCGTTTCCTCATTTCACACCTTCTCCTGGAATGGGGCTCCATTTTTATGTGAAACCCAATGGATGCCCTAAAGCACATCTGATTTATATAATGAAATGGGGCTCCTCTTGTACCTTGTGCTATGGGAGCAGGCCAAATCTCGTCCTAGAGCTCCTGTGTGGCTACCATGAAATGATTCTCAAATGTTACCTCACCACTCCTATAGAATGCTTTAGCCACTATTGCTTGAAGATGTCTTGCAAATGTCTGTGGCCGCATGTTTGCAGAGCTCATTTCTCTGTCTAAAATGTGCCATAACCCAAATCCTCTCTCTTCGAGGCCTCACCATGCCAGGAAACATTTGGTGTGAGCACACCGAGCCCTCTCTCTCTCAACTGAACTTTCGAAGAAGCTCTCAGAACCGCCCACTGGCCCTTACTACACCCAGCCTTACCTAGTCAGTTGTATTTTTTTATCTTTATTTCTTAAGGCAAGAATTTCAGTAATTCCATATAATAATCGTCCCTATGCCCTATACCCCTAATAAATAATGGATGGGCAAAAATAAACTCAAACCCATTTCTTTTTTAAAGAACACCAAAGTCACATCTTGTCATTAATTCCTTGTCCAAAAACATAAAGTACCCTTCTGAAGATCTCAATGGAGGTAAAAATTTTAAATTTTTCATTTTCATTGCAGAATTAATCCCCTGGGCCCCAAACAAAGATTTTATACTTCCATTTTGCTCCAAAAGGAAAAAAGTAAATTTGTGTTTTGGCTTTCAATTTGCCATCAAAAAAAAATTTTTTTTAAAGAAGACAAACAGGATTCTTTACCAGAAGGTATTTAAAAGGTACATCGTGGGATAATCACCTGTGGCGAGGTCTGAGAACTAACCAGACCTGCGCAGCTCATCCAGATCGGCCAGGATGTTCATGACAAGGCACTCAGTCACCCTGTAGGATGGGGCCTCCTTGCTCTCGAAGATAAGATGTTTTTAACAGATGCTAATATCCCGCACATGTACCTATCAAGATGAGGCTTCCTGTGCTGAAATGGTGTTTTCTTTGTCTTCAAAGTGGGGGGGGGGGGGGAAGGGTACAATTTATTGCCCTCTGTGTTGGCAATTAAAATGAGGTGGTTAAAATGCTTTACAGAGTTTCTTTATCTAAGAGCATAAATCACTAGAAATGAAACAAGAGAGGAAATGACTAGAAATGAAGCTCCATAAGCAGGGTATGTGATCACATTCACACTTTCCAGACAGGCTAATGGCAGAGAACGCATTATCAAATGACATCCGCATGACGACCCACAGTTTTGCAAATAAAGTTGTATAAAGTAAAACAACACTGGTTTGTACTTATTTCTTCCCCATCGTATGAGAAATCTTCTCATCAAGTGTTATTAATGAATAACGGTTTTTAGAAGAGTTAGAACAACCACCGTGAAAAATCATCTTAAATTGTGAAGAAAGGAGAGACTAGAGATAAATACAAAATGTTGGGAAATTCAGACTGAATGAATGAAGAGATCAAGGGACCAGCTAAAAGACTTAGAAGTATATCCAGTCGCAAGCTTAAACTCAGGTTGAAAAAGTTCCCTTTGAAAATAGAACTGAAAAAGAAGACACATCAACAACATCCAGTGATTTTTAGCTCACTCTTAAAATTAAGCTAATTTTGAATACAGAATACTGGGTATACAACCTTGAGAAATGGAGAGCACGGGCAGTTCCTAATATTGCTTTATCTGAAGTCCAAACAATCCGGATGTTTGTACTCCACGTGCTGATACTGCTACCTTCCTGCCCTATGTCACTGGAACTTTCATGCATCAGCCTATGAATGAATACTTTTCGTGGTTTATTTTATGGTGAAGCTGTCCGTGAGCTAAAAGTTCAATTTTTGCAACATGACCATCTTAGTTGTTATCCTGTGATGTTTGTTCACTCATTCAAATGTTATTGCCTGTTTCTATTATCACAAAAATGAGTGGGAAATGAAACAACTAAAAACTTCAAGTAATAAAGAGAAGTTTTGGGTCTCATAAAACTTAATGTAAGTGAGACAAAAAAGCAGGTTATTAGGCATGCCAAAAATGGCAAATCTTTAATCTGAATCAAGACATTTATTGAACTTAAGCAGATCAACTGTTTTTTTTTTTTTTTAAAGATTTTATTTATTTATTTGAGAGAGAGAGAATGAGAGATAGAGAACATGAGAAGGAAGAGGGTCAGAGGGAGAAGCAGACTCCCTGCCGAGCAGGGAGCCCGATGCGGGACTCGATCCCGGGACTCCAGGATCATGACCTGAGCCGAAGGCAGTCGCTTAACCAACTGAGCCACCCAGGCGCCCGATCAACTGTTGTTCAAATGAGAAGGAAATCACCAAAATTACAAAAAGTTCAAAGAAAGAAAAATTAAAGAAAGGAGTGAACACTGAATGCAGTATATAAATGGCTAGATATAATGAGGTATTTCGTAATATACATAGCTCATAGGGTCAGCATTCCTTATAAAATGTAGGCTTTTGCACCATCAATATTTGGACCTGTTTTTAAGAGTGCATCCTGTACTAAAGTAGGAAAAACAGTACTAAGCCAGTCACCACATTTATGATCAAATATAAAAACAAATACAACGGTATGTATAAATTGACAAGCACAGGGCAAAAGTTCTTTATTTTTATTAACATTGGCGCTTCCACCCCAGTGCCCCCACACTGTCATGCACAACAAGAACCATCCCAAATGTATAATAAAATCAGCTCTTGGATCATAGTGCTCCCATAGTGTTGAACATGTAACATTAATTTGGTGGCACTGGGTGTTTCATAAGTCTTAGGATATTCTATCTTGCCCATTTAGCTCTCCAGGTTACTAACTTTGTACACAGTGTCTAGCCAAATTATAAATTCTTGACTGGCTTCTCCACCGCCCTGAGTGCACACATAGGGACCATCCCAAACCCTTTGTGCGCTAAGGAAAGTCAACGAGCATTCATTCATTGCATCTTCCCCCACGTTCTTTAGGCATTTATCATGTAACTATGATGTGCCAGTCATGCGGATAAAGGCTTAAAATAAGGAATGGTAAATTCATCAATCAGTTGCACAAACATCCAGATCACAAATACAGCTGACATAATATAATAGATGTCATATTAAAGTCATCTGCAAAGTAGACTAGCAATCACAAGAGATGTCACTAAGTTTATCAGAGAGAATTAGGAAAAGCTTCAGAGGGTGGGTCTTACTTGAATGTATCTTGGAAGGATAAATGGGTAGTGAGTTGATTGGACTGAAAAGAGGAGCAAAGATATCTCTGGCAGAGAAAACAGCATACACAGAGGAAGTAAAGGCAGGCAATGCATGCTCTTAGGAAGAGAAACCAGATCAAGGTTAGTGGGGCTGGAGGCCAGAGGAAGAGGAGAGCAGAAGAAACAACCCAGAGAAGACGTGCTAGGCTGGTCTTGTGCATCACGTTAAAGAGGTTAGGCTTTACGCTGTTAGTCCAACTGTGATCTTAGGTCACCTCCACCAGATTCATTTAGGGATCTGCTCCAATGCAGATGTCTGGCCCTTGCATCTCAGGTGAAGCCCTGAAATCCGTATTTTTAATAAGCACCCCTGACACTGATCTTACAATCTGGGGAGCTGCCAGAGATGTTTAAACAAGGTAAAGACATGATCAGATTTGTATTTTAGAAAGATGCTGTTAGATCAAGCAATCACAAGGAAGGTAAATTCACTGCTGCTACGTGAGCACGTGACTTGGGTTTGCAATAGGCAACTTGCTGTACTGCACACTTTCCCATATCCCCCAAGACTTCCTGTATCTGAATCAACGTGGAGGGCGCCAGGATTTATATTAGGTTGAGCTGTATGAAATCGCCGTTTTATGTAGGTCAAAAATGGTCAAATTTTGTCAATTTCTCACCATTTAATTTAGCTGAAAATAATGAAATATAAGCAGAGCTACTTTTCCTTTTTTACTAATTATCAGTGCCATTACTCATTTGATTAACATGCAATAATGGAAGTGACAGAATTTATGTACCTAAGACAAACGTTTAAAAAAAAAAAAAAGTTCAAAAGCAACGACTAATGAAGAAAAGCAGCTAATCTAAGGATTGTAGAGACAGAAGGAGCACTGGAGATTACCCAGCTCCTTCCCCACCTCCCTCCCTACAAATTTACGTATGACGAAGGTGATGGGAGAAGTAATGTGCTGGAGGTTATACTGAATATTTTGTTCAATTCCTCAGTGGTATGTCCTCCTCATTTTAACAGATCTTGAAATCATTATGGCTAAAAAGTATTTGGGACTTAGTTCATGGAGAGCTAGCATCATGTGATGCCCTCAAATGCTTGGAATGGGCAGGGGAAGGGGGGACATAAGGCAAACACTCATGCATTTTAAAAATGAAGCCAACGAACCTAAATAATATGGAACCTAGACCAGAGCTTGAAATGCCATAGATGCTTAATAAATATTTACTGAACGTATGAATGATGGACCTCTAAGAAATAGGTTAAAGGAAGTATATTAATATGTGGTGTTTCTAAGGCAGTATGCAGGGTGTAAAGTGAGTGTAGCTTTCCCACCTGCCAACCTGTGCCAAGCACCCTTTGGCACCCAACCATCACCCCTCCTGTAAAATCCCAGTACTGCCACATGCATCTTCCTTTCCTCTGGAAGTGTCCTAGCAGAGAGCAATACAAAGATGGTGTGTGAGATAAATCTGAACACATCTAGTCCTAGGTGGGACTGGAGCCTACATGAGCACAGCCTTCAAAGCTCATCCCAACACAAATGACAGCTAACACTTAGCTATAATATGGTGGTGATACAATGGTTAATAATGTTAGCTATATCCTCATCATAGTAATAGCTAATTACCTGCCAGGCTTAGCAGTCCATGGGCATTGACTCATTGAATCCTTTTCACAATTCTAACAATAAGAAGGATTATTATTATTATTCAGATTTTATAGCTGCAGAGAGAGAGAGAGAGAGATCAAGTGACTTGCCCCAAACCACACAACTGGAAAGTGGCAGGGTTGAGAGTTGACCTCAGGTTGCCTGGTCCCAGAGCCCACCCTCTGCAAAACTCTTTGATCTCAGAGCTGCAAAACAAAAAATACTCTGTAAGCTGACCCTTTGGAGCAGTCATGTCAGGAAGATGGCACTTCTGTATAAAAAGATCCGATTCTAATCTTCATCCATAAGGAATGAAGGATCACCTTTAGTTGAGAAGACCATATACAAAGTGAGACCCAGGATATAAAGGAGAAAGGCAAGAAGAATCAGCAAGGAATGTCATTCTCCTCTGCCTAGGAACAGCATGGATTTCACTGCCTAAGAACTTGTTGGCTAATAAAACCCCAAACTTAAACTTTCTCCTAAGAATTTGGGTCCTCCTAAGAGGATATTATCTAAAGAAACATCAAATAAATCACACTTCATGTACTTAGGGGTACCATCCTTAATTCCAGAAAGAAATATAAAGACAAAAGGTTTCTCTTAAGCCAGGGCTAGAAGTCCTGGATCAAAGTTATTTAAAGGACTAACACAAGATGGATCTTTCTATGTCTTGAAGAATGGCCCCTCCCAACATTCCCCGAGGAGTCTGGCATTGCAACCAGGAAGAGACCCCATCTGATCTAAATCACCAGGCTGTGATTCTGAAACCCCTGAAGGACGCTGAGAACACAGGAAGAGGGAGCATCCCAAGTCTGTGCACAACGTAAGTATCAAGTACTGGAAAAAGAAAAGTTTGGAAAACAAGTCAAGATCCCAGAGAAGTAAAGCTAGTCTGGAAGAAAGGGTCCTGCTGAAACCACTTTTTCATTCTCAGTCTGATTCAACTCCCCAAACCTCCCTACATCCTGCTTTGACACCCGTCAACAGAGAACAAACACAGACAAGCAATGCAAGGGCCGAAATTACGCAAAATAAAATGCGTAACGGAGGTGTCTCTCCAGGAAAAACACTCCAGGAAGTTCCTATTGGGTCCCAAATAACAAGACCAAATGTGAACAGTGACAATAAACCCTTGAGACAACGTAAACAACCCAAGCCTGAACCCATCCCGCCCCACCTCATGTTGCCCCCGCGTCTCCCAACCCAAAACAAACCATCCAGAGTCCGGCCAAGGTCCAGCGGCTTGCCGGAATGGAGTTTGCCCCACTCTTACCCAGGTCCCGGGATCCTGAGATTTGCAGCACAACCCTTTCTGACCGGTTTTCACCCCCACGCCAGTCAGGCCAGAAGCAAAATTTGCTCCAACAGCGCAGTTAGCCTCCAAAGTAGCGTCCCAGAGAAGAGCGATACCTGGGGGTCTCCGTTGAGGCTCCAAAGTGGACACGCGGGAAAGGAGGCCGGTCTCGGCGCGTTTCCAGACCCCTAGTTTTGCGCACGGGGAAAGTACTCGCCGCAAACTTGAACAAGGTTTTCCCGGTCTGGCCCGAGATGCTGGAGGAGGAGGGGAGTAACCCGAGCCGGGGCTGGGATGCGAGCAGTTGCCGCTGCCGCAGCTGCTGCCGCCGGGGCAGTGACCGCAGGGGGGTGTCGCTTGGCGCCGCGCACTCCCTAGTGCCACCGGCAGGATCCTACCCGCCCGGCTCCTGAGTCCCGATCGCGGGTCGCCGCTGCCCGGAGCGGCTTCCACCGCGCAGGAGTGACCCTAGCAAATAGTCAGGTCGCGAAGTTGGCAGACCGTGGGGTCACCGCAAGAAATGAACCAAGGGGGTAGTGGAGAGAGTGGCCGTCTGCCTTTAGTGAGAGCACCCGCGCCAAAGTCCCTGGGAGGTGTTCTAGACCCTCTCTAAGGACTTGGGGTGCTGGGGACAGCGCCGGGCGGCCCGCTGGATGGACGGCACGTCCCCAGTGGTGCCAGGGAAGGATCGCAAATGTGGGACGGAGAAGGGGTGGGTGACCTAGGCGTGCCGGAGTGTGCGATGCGGCAACAAAGTGGTTGGGGAGGTGGAGCGAGGAACTCGCGGGGCGGGGGCGGGGGGGGCGGGTGAGGGAGCCTGCTTTTCAGAGGCGGGGCAAAGAGAACTCCTGGGGCCCCGCAAGAGAATCTTCCCCGGCCCTGGGCCAGGCCTCGCGCGGAGATTTCTTGGGGAAGGGCTCCCTCTGCCGACTAGCCAAGGAGGCCCCGGGAGACAAATCACAGAAAAAATGACGAAAAGGTTTTTCTCCATTTGTGGGTTAGCCAAGAGGTGAATTCTGCAATCTGCTTCTCCAACTGTCCACCTTCTTCTTCCCTACCTAAGAATTTCCAGGCTTCCGAACAATGCAAGCAGACACAAACCTCAAACTGCTGGACAGTTCTTATATTCAGGTGGATTCTATCATCTCTCGCCACCACCACCCCTCCAAAAAAGTCCTGTGCTCCATACCCACGCCAGATGATCCTCTCCTACCAGGTTTCTCTTGCTTACGTGAATATGAACTCTTTCTTTTTGGAGACATCTCAAATGTATATGTGTCTCCAGTCAGTAACAGCTTCTGCAAATAGTCCATACTCAAAATTAACGCTTGAGTGAATGGAATGGATAAGTGTAGATCACCCTCCTCCCAGGTCACCCCTGGAAATTCCCAGGAGAAGAGTGCATTTGCTTGATTGTTTGTTTTCAAGACATCATTGCCCCATCTTCTGGTTAACAGCACGTCCATTTTTCCTTTGGGGGACCACTCCTGCCACACTTGGTTCAGTCAGGATGGGAAGGTCTGACAGAATGGTCCAGTTTTTCCAGGCCCAAGGGCAGGTATCTGACCTAAGCTGGTCCCTTTAGACCTTCTCTGCCAGGAATGTGAACTTTGATCAGAGCAGCACAAGGACCAATAAATCTAGAACTGATGGACTAGATGACACGGTTCTAAAGATTGGCCATTAGCTCTAGTCACTTAATCCCCAAAGCTACCCCGCTTTATGTTTTATGAAACCTCGTTGTTCCACCGCCTCTCATTTTTTTAATCAACTATATTGAGATATGATTTACATTCATTGTGTTGTGTTCATATTAAGTGTATGGTCTGATGAGTTTGGAGCAATGTGTACATGCATGGAACCACTACCCCAATCAAGATAATGAATGACTCCCTAATGCCAGAACATTCCTTTGCATCCTTTTGAAGTCAGTTTCCCACGCACCACATCATCTCAGCCCCCTGAGCTGCTTTCTGTGACTACACATTAAATCTGTCTTCCCTAGAGTTTCTAGAATGGAATCACATAATATGTATTTCTTTGTGTCTGGCTTCCTTCACGGAGCATATTGTTTCTGAGATTCATTGATCCTGATTAAATCAGCAGATTGTTTCTGTTTATCGCTGAGCATCATTCCATTGTGTGGCTATACCACAATTTGTTGTCCCATTCACCAAATGTTGATGGACGTTTGCATTGTTTCAAGCTTAGGATCATTATGAATAAAGCTGCTAGGAACACTGCTGTACAAGTCCTCTTGTGGACATATGCTCTTTTCCTTGTTTCACAGTACTGGAATTACTGGTTTATACAGTAAGCGTATGATTACATAATAGTTATCCAAGTTGTTTCACATCAACAGTTGGTACCGTCAGTCTTTTTATTTTAGCCATTCTCCTGGGTATACAGTAGTATCTCATTATGTTTTAATTTGCATGTCCCTGATGACTAATGGTGGAATATTGGTCTGGATTATTATTTTCCCATGATCACTTTGTCTGGCAGAAGGTTCATTAATTTTTTTCCCATCTATATAAGGATTTTGCAATCCTCTCAACAAAGAAACTAGTGCCCTGAAGGTCTTCGGCCCAAATCATCACTCCAAAGTCTCCTGCCCACACTGGCATTCCAGGTCCCTTTTTACCACCTCGGCCATAGCTTGTCTGCAGCCTGGAGGTTTCCCGTTGAGTCTCTGCACCCTTCTGCAAATCCCCACCCAGCTTGCCTGTGAACTAGAGGATGTCTACTGAGACTCTGCTCCTTCTCCAGGCCCCTCTGTGGCTCATCTGTGGTCCAGAGGATTCACACCGAGCTATTACTCTCTCTGCATGCTCACACTACCTGTTACTAGTCACCAGTGTTTTGCCTGCACTCCAGAGGGTTGCCTCCTGATGGCTAAGAGACTTCAGAGCAGCTCAAGCCTAGGCAAACCAGCAAACTTCTTTGCTATGCAGTATATATTGAACTATACCTTCTCCAATGAGGTCTAAACCCTTTCCAATTTTATCCTTTCTTAAGCACTTTCTTGGCCCTAGAGTCACAGGCAGAACTGTCATATCATCAGTTGCTTTTCATCAGAGTCAATAATCCTCTATATTAAAATACCCCTGTTTAACCGACAGTATGGCTTCTATCTTCGGATCAGACGCAGACTGATGCACTGTCATAAGGCATGACGAATTGGTTTTTGCTGCTTTCATCCAAAGACCTTCGAATGATACACATGCAGTACCCAGAATGAACACATGAAGCATTTCGGATCAAGCCTTGAATTCAACCTGGGTTATAGCGAGACTTTTACTAACCTTCATTCTGAACTCTATAGCATTATTAATATAAGGTTTTACAGGCTTTTGTTGGTGTTGGTGGTGGTAACTATACAATTCTGTTAGCATAGAATTTATAATCTACTAAAACTCCAATTACTATTCATATTTGCTATTAAGCCTGACTTTTAAAAATATTATTTATACAATTAGTTGGGACTTCCATAGTAATTTTACAAGACTATTCATTTAGGGCTTTGAAATTCTGTTTTTATATATGCTGTCAATCTTTAGAATTCAAGATCTTGCTGGAGCTAATTATTGTCCTAGTATGTTAGCTAGCCAGCTCAAAATCACGAAATTTGAAATTTAATCAGCAAACCACAATACCCTTCAGTAAATACTTATTAAACATATGAAAGCAGGTAAAATTCAAAGACATATTCTAACAGAGACGTTATTCTCTTTATATTTATTCTCATCTTGTAGTATGGTCATTCAACCACTTATAAACACTACAACTCTATTATATCCAGGCCACTTTCTTGATCTGATCCACAAGGACTTGATAGGATTTTTTTTCTATTACCATATAATTGCAGATGTATTCTCACCCCTTCAATTTATTTGTCTGGTAACGCTTCCAGTAAAGGAAATCAAGTCAGCCTAGTAGTTCTACCTCTTAGCAGACAAGATTAGCTTCTTATATTCATGACTTCTGGTCTGTAGTGCTCTCAATCTTGTCTTTAAGTCTATGATTAAGCTTGCTTAGTTACAGCAACAGACTAGAGTTCACAGAATTTACTTCCTTCCCATTAAAAAAAAGAAGAAGAAGAGGGCACGTTGCAGAGTGTTAATTTATAAACACAGCACAACGTTCACGTTTTTGACTTCACTCAATCCTAACAACAGGAAGTTTGTATCATTTTGCTGTCTACAGAAAATGAAGGCTCAGAAAGATCCATTAACTTACTCATGCTCACCTAGGTAGTAAGTGGCAAAAGCAGGTCTGATTTCAAACGCCATGCTCTCTCTACTGCTTCACCTGCCTTTGAACTACATTTACCTTTTCTAGTCTCCTGATAGCCCACTGCAGCTCTGTGTTTCACCAGTGTGCTATGTTTACTTACTTTTCTCCCCACGGACCTTGAAAAACTGCTTTGTAGGCTTGATTTAGAGTCTTTGCTCAGGAGTCTTAGAAGATCTTGGGTATAGACAGCTTCATTCCCCGCCCCCACCCCAGTACAAATACAAGCCAGATTGAAAAAGATTGTAACTTTAATCATAAGACTCAGCCAAAGGATGGGGAGAAATAGCAAGGTGGAGTTCTGGTCCGATGAGGGTTCCCCCAGACTCCCTCTCTTCAGTCTCTTCCTCTGCACCTAGATTTTCTTTACACTTCTTTCTCGAGGATGACCCTTGTTTACCTTTTTAAAAAGTTACTCTCTTAGGGCTCCTGGGTGGCTCAGTTGACTGAGTGACTCTTTTTTATTTTTTTAAAGATTTATTTATTTATTTATTTCACAGAAAGAGACACAGTGAGAGAGGGAACACAAGCAGGGTGAGTGGGAGAGGGAGAAGCAGGCCTCCCGCAGAGCAGGGAGCCCCATGTGGGGCTCGATCCCAGGACCCTGGGATCATGACCTGAGCCGAAGGCAGACGCTTAACGACTGAGCCACCCAGGAGCCCTGGTGTCTGACTCTTGAGTTCGGTTCAAGTCATGAGCTCAGGGTTGTGAGATCTAGCTCCGTACTGGGCTCCATGCTCAGCAGGGAGTCTGCTTGGGATTCTCTCTCTCTCCCTCTCCCTCTGTCCCTCTCCCCACTCACGTGTGCTCTGTTGCTCTTTCTAAAATGAATAAGTAAGAAGTGCCTGGGTGGCTCAGTCGGTTAAGCAACTGCCTTCGGCTCGGGGTCATGATCCCAGAGTCCTGGGATCGAGTCCCACGTTGGGTTCCTGGCTCTGCGGGGAGCCTGCTTCTCCCTCTGACCCTACCCCCTCTCATGCTCTCTCTCTCAAATAAATAAATAAAATCTTTAAAAAAAATAAAAAAATAAATAAAATCTTTAAAAATAAAATGAATAAATAAATCTTTTTAAAGATTACTCTCTTTTAAAGATATCCGTGGGAAGAAGGGAAGAGACAGGACAATGAACAGGAAAATTGTGTCTGCTGCCCATGACCGTGAATTAGAAGTTAGGAGCATTTTTCTGTCTCCCCTTATGTAAGATGTCTCCACAGATGTGAAGGATTTTGGTATTCTTGGGGAGATGGGGAACAATGGGATTAAAATCCACCTGTGTATTTCCCTTAGCTTAGTGTTTTTCAATTTTTTTGGTTTCATTTTTGTTGTGTTTTTTTTGTTTGTTTGTTTGTTTTTATTTAAGACCTTTATTAACGGGTGCTTGCCGTTTGTTGATTTTTTTGAAAAAATCAAGTTGTAAACTTTTTATTACAAATTAAAAATGAGGTTCTTAAAAATCTCAACTTGACCAGATATGAAACAATTTAAAAACCTTTAAAGGTGTATTGAGAAAAACCAGGTTTTTTTTTTTTTTAAAACACGTTTGTCATTACCAAAAAGAGGCGTCTCTAGGTAAAAATAATAAAAACCCCATGCTGCATAGATAATGCAGATAGTTCTATTTATCTGGTCAGTGGGCAAAAAGCAAGCACTTAAGGTCTTCAGCTCCAATCTTTTGTTCATTTCTTATTGCTGGAATTTCATCTTCATTTCTTCGTGTTGGATGACTAAACCGGATGATGGTAGAGATGGTAAGCCGGCATTTACTCAGCCCCGCCCTGCTCAGCCTCGGGAGCGGACGAATTCTCAGCTGGTGGATCGGCTGCTTTTGTCTCTTTGCCATCTTGTGGTTTAGGGTTTTCTGGGCGTCTGCGTCGGTAATTGAAGTTGCGGCGGTACCGACGTTGAGGTGGCTGCTGACCTTGGGTCTCAGCTCCTTGATTTTCCTTATCTTCCTCATTACCATCCTCTCTAGGCTGTCTTTGGCGAGGAGGACCCTGCGGAATCGTGGTCTATAACCCCGATACCTATTCTGTCTCACTGGTCTACCTTGTTCTCCTGCACCCTGGTTGTCAGCACCTTCCATCACTTCTCCCTGCACAGGAGGGTTGGAATACTGCGGTCGACGCCCATAGGGTCTCCGCATGTAGTAAGGTGGGAGCCGTCGCCTGCGGTAGGGCCGGCGCTGTTGGGCCTGGCCTTCGGGAGCACTTTCCGATCCCTCGTTCTTTTCCCCACTCTCACTATTCTGGTAATTCCGCTGGTAATTGCGTGGAGGACCCCTGCGACGTGGATAGCGTCTATACTGGTTACGATCTGCTGCATATTTACTGCCTTGCACTGGAACTCCACCAAGGCCTGTCACATTTGCTGCCTCCGCACCCTCTTCTCCTTCAACAACATCAAACTCCACAGTCTCTCCATCTCCTACACTGCGAAGGTACTTCCTGGGGTTATTCTTCTTTATGGCGGTCTGGTGTTCAAATACATCTTCCTTGGTGTCATTCCTGTTGATGAAACCATATCCGTTTCTTACATTGAACCATTTTACTGTTCCCAAAACCTTCGTTGCGATGACTTTCTTGTCCCCGCCGGCAGGCGCCGCCGATGTGAGGCCGCCCGGGCCGCCGCTCCCCGCGCCGCTGCCGGTGGTGCGGGGCTTGGTGTCGGCAGCGCTGAGGGCGGGGCGGCGGGCGGCTGCTGGGTCTCGGCCTCGCTGCTCATGGTTGCGGTGATGGTGACTGGGGCCGGCGGCGGCAGCTGCGGCTCCTCCCGGGGTGTGATGGTAACTAGGCCGGCGGCGGCGGTGGGGCTGCTCAGGGCTCTCTGGGGTCCGCTCTCCGCTCCCGCTACCGATCCAACTCTGGTTTGGTTTTAACGTTGGCTGTTATCTCTAAAAATTACTTTTTGGCTTTATTGAGTTATACAGGCCTATAACGTCCAAATTTAAGGTATATAACCTGATCGTTTGAGACACTTTTATATTGTAAAATGATCACCACAGTAGGGTTATTTAACACATCCACCATGTCACATAATTACCATTTCTTTTTTGTGGTGAGAACATTTTAAGATTTGCTCTTAGCAACTTTCAAGTATATAACACAGTATTGTTAATTTATACTCACCATGCTGTACATTAGTTCCCTAGAACTTATTCATATTATATTAACTCATATAATGTTAATTCATATTAACTGGAAGTTTGTTCCCTTTGACCATATATCCCCATTTCCCTTACCTCCTAGTCCTTGGCAACCACCATTCTACTGTCTGTTTCTGAGTTCGCCTTAATTAGAATCCACATATAAGTGATATCATACAGTATTTGTCTTTCTCTGACTTATTTCCTTAGCATAATGCCCTCTAGGTCCAACCATGTTGTGGCAATTGCCAGGATTTCCTTCTTCTTAGTGGCTAAATATTATTTCATTTTATAGATATACCACCTATTCTTTATCCATTCATTTCTCAAAGGACATTGAGGCTGGTTCCATCTTGGTTACTGTGACTAATGCTGCAATGAACATGGGCGTGCAGATATCACCTCAGGGTCCTGATATCACTTCCTCTGGATATAGACCCAGAAGTGAGTTTGATGGATCATATGTTAGCTCTACTTTTAATCTTTTGAGGGAACTCCTTACTATTTTCATAATGGCTGAACCAATTTACAGTCCCACCAATAGTGCACATGTCTTTCCTCCACATCCTCACCAATACTTGTTATGTTTTACCTTTATAATAAAAGCCATTCTAACAGGTATAAAGTGATAGTTCATTGTGGTTTTGAAATGCATTTGCATTTCACAGATAATTAGTGATTAGTAATACCTTTTCACGTACCTGTTGGCCATTTGTATGTCTTCTTTGGAAAAGTTTCTATTAAGGTCCTCTACTCACTTTTAATGAGATTATTTGGTTGTTTTTGTTGCTTGCTATTGAGCTGTGTAAGTTCCTTAAATATTTTGGACATTTTTTTAACTCTTTATGAGATATAAGTTTGCAAATGTTTTCTCACATTCTGTAGGTTGCCTTTTCATCTTGTTGACTGGTCCTTTTGCTGTGCAGATTTTTAGTTTGATGTAGTCCCCACTTATTTATTTTTGTTTTTGTTGCTTGTGCCTTTGGTGTCATATGAGAAAAATCATTGGCAAGACCAATGTCAAGGAGCCTTCCCTATGTTTTATTTTAGGAGTTTTATGGCTTTGGGTCTTATGGTCAAGGCTTTAATCCATTTTGAGGTAATTTTTGTGAGTAATCTATAATGGGAGTCCAGTTACATTCTTTTGTGTGTGATTATCCAGTTTTCCCAACACCATTTATTAAAGAGATTATTCCTTCCCCTTTGAGTACTTCTTGGCTCCTTTGTCAAATGTTAGTCAACCAAATATTCATGGATTTATCTCTGGTCTCTTCTGTTCCACTGGTTTATCTGTCTTTTTATGCCAATACTATACTGTTTTGATGACTTTATATAGATTGAAAAAAAATCAGTAAGTGTGATGTCTCGAGTTCTTTCTCAAGAATGCTTTGACTATTCGTGGTTTTTATGGTTCCATACAAATTTTAGGACTGTTTTTCTATTTCTTTGAAAAATTCCATAGAAATTTTGGTGGGGACTGCATTGAATCTAGATGGTTTGGGTGGTACAGACAGTTTAACAATATCAATTCTTCCAATCCACAAACATACATTTACTTGTACCTTCTTTAATTTCCTTCATCAGAGTCTTAGTTTTCAGTGAACCGATTTTTCACCTCTTTGGTTAAGTTTATTCTTAAGTATTTTATTGTTTTTAATGATGTTGTAAAGGTAATTATTTTTTCATTTCATTTCCAACTATTTCATCATTAGTGTATAGAGACACAAGTGATCTCTGTATGTTGCTTTTGTCTCCTGCAACTTTACTGAATTTGTTAATTGATTCTAACAGTTTTCTGATGGAGTCTTAAGGACTTTCAATATAAGATTATATTATCTGCAAACACATGAGTTTATTACTTTCTGACTGGATGTCTTTTATTTCTTTGTCTTACGTAACTACTCTAGCTAGAACTTCCAGTGTTATGTTGAATAGGAGTGGTAAGAGTAAGCACGTTTTTCTTGTTCCGGATCTTGGAGAAAAATCTTTCAACCTTTCAAACTTTCACCACTGAGTGTGATTTTAGCTGTGGGCTTGTGATATATGGTCTTTAGGTTGAGGTACATTCCTTCTATGCCAAACTTGTTGAGAAATTTTTATCATGAAAGATGTTGTATATTGTCAAACACCTTTCCTGTATCTACTGAGATGATCAAATATTTATCTTCATTCTATTAATGTGAGATATCACATTTATTAATTGCATATGTTGTAACCATCCTTGTATCCCAAGGATAAATCCCACTTGCTCATGGTGTATGGTCCCTTTAATGTGCTGCTGAATTCACTTTCATAATATTTTATTGGGAATGTTTGCATTTATATTCATCAGGAATATTGCTCTATAGTATTCTTGTCCTTATCTAACTTTGGTATCAGGGTAATGCTGGCCTTGTAAAATGAGTTTGAGAGTGTTCATCCTCTTCAATTTTTTTGAAAGAGTTTGAGAAGGATTGGAATTAATTCTTGAAATGTTTTGCTTAACTGTTTAGAAGAACTCACAAGATAGTCCTGGGCTTTTCTTTGTTTGGAAGTTTTGATTACTAAATCAATCTCCTTACAGGGTATTGGTCTAATCAGGGTTACTTCTTCATGTTTCAATCTAGGTAGGTTGTACGTTTTCGGAATTTATCCATTTTTTTCCAGGGAATCCCAATCGTTGGCATGTAATTTTTCATAGTACCCTCTTATGACCCTCTGTATTTTTGTGGTATCAGTTGTAATATCTCTTTTATTTCTAATTTTAATTAAGTCTTCTCTCATTTTTACACAGTATGCTAACTAAAAGCTTGTCAATTTTATCTTTTTAAAAAGCTCACTCTAGTTTCATTGGTCTTTTCTATTGTTTTCTGGTCTGTATTTTATTTATTTCTGCTCTGATATTTGTCATTTCCTTGCTTCCATTAACTTTGGGCTCAGTTTGTTCTTTTTTCCAGTTCCTTGAGATGAAAAGTTAGATTGAGATTTTTCTTTTTTCTTAATGTAAGCATCTATCACCATAAATTTCCCTTTAGGGCTGCTTTTGCTGCATCCCATAAAGTTTAGAATGATGTGTTTCCATTTTTATGTTTCAAGATATTTTCTTATTTCCCTTTTGATTTCTTCTTTGACCCATTGGTTATTCAGGAGTGTGTTGTTTGATTTCCACACACATGTGAATTTTCTAGTCTTCCTCCTGATACCGATTTCTACTTTCAAGCCACTGTGGTAGAAAAAGATATTTTCTATGATTTCAGTCTTCTTAAATTTGCCAAGACTTGCTTTGTCACCTATCATATGATCCATGTGCATTTAAGAAAAATATGTATTCATAGTTATTGGATAGTATGTTCTATACATGTGTCTATTAGGTCTATTTGACCTAAAGTATAATTCAAGTCCAATATTTCCTTATGATTTCCTGTCTGGATGATCTATCCATTGTTGAATGTGAGGGTATTGATGTCCCCAAATATTACTGTGTTATTATTTCTCCTTTCAGATCTGTATTTGCTTAATATATGTAGGTGCTCCAATGTTGGGAACACATATATTTACAAGTGTTTTATCCTTTTGATGAATTGACCTGTTTATCGTTATATGATGACTTTGTCTCTTGTTACACTTTTTGGCTTAATGTCTATTTTGTCTGACATAAATACAACCACCTCTGCTTTCTTTCAGTTTCCAGTTACACTGAATATCTTTCTCCATCCCTTCACTTTCAGCCTATCTGTGTCCCTAAAAATGAAGTGAATCTCCTGTAGACAGCATGTAGTTGGGTCTTCTTTTTTCTTTTAAATCCATTCAGCCATATTGGGGAAAAGATGGTGGAGGGGTAGGAGACCCTATTCCAACCAGTCCCCGGAATTGAGCTGGATATCTACCCGACCACTAGGAACACCCACGAAATCAGCCTGAGATGTAAAAAGATAGATCTGGATCTCTACAAACAGAATATTGCAGGCAGTTGGTTTTGAGGCATGAAGCAGGGAGCCATGATTACACAGGCACATATTGGAAGATAAATGGAATGGGGAGGGAGCCGTGGGGATCCTGCACCACCTGTGAGCAATAGCCTCCTGCACTGGGGACGGGGCACAGACTCACAGACCAGTAGCGACAGGGAAAGGACTTTAGGGCAGCCCGCCAGACTGAAACCTGGAGCAGCGGGGCCGACATGTGAACTGGGGGCGGCTGGTGGTTTTAGAAGCACAAAGGGCAGAGGCGTGCCCCGACCTGAAGGCGAGGACTGAGAGCCCCGCTGAGGGGCACACAACCCAGGATGCTGCAGTTTATAACAGCACAGACAGAAACGGAGATAGTGTGGCCTGGAGAGCTTACTGAAGAACAGACTGCGATCTCTCTGCTCTGAGGCAGAGGGTTGGAAACGGTCTCTTCTGCTCTGACTTTCGGAAGAGACACAGAAAGCTGCCAAGGAAAGCCGCCAGAGAACAAAAGCCCCCCAAAACCGGTTTTCACTGAGCCCATCCCCCCCCCACAGGGGGCAGGGCAACTCTGCCCAAAGAGGGTTGCTTGAGTAATGGTGTGGCAGGCCCCTCCCCCATAAGACAGGTTGGGAGAACAAGAGGCCAGCAACCTTAAGGTCCCTATAAAACAGGTGTATCTTTCTCGGGTTATGGTCAATAATCTGGACTCTGTACACTCCCTCAATCACCCCTCAACAGAATGACTAGGAGGAGGAACCCCCAAAATAAGAAAGACTCAGAGACTGTGACCTCTGCCACAGATTTACAAATGGATACAGATGTAACCAAGATGTCGGAAAGGGACTTCACGGTGACAGTTATGAAGACAATAGATAGGATGGAGAAAAAGATTAATGGCAACATAGAGTCTCTAAGGGCAGAAATGAAAGCTGAATTGGCAGATCTTAAAAATGCTGTCAATGAGATCCAATCTAATCTAGATACTCTAACAGCCAGGGTAAATGAGGCAGAAGAATGAATTGGTGATCTAGAAGACCAATTGATAGAAAAGAAGGATAAAAAGGAGGCCAGGGAGAAACAACTCAAAATCCATGAAAACAGAATCAGAGAAATAAGTGACACCATGAAACGTTCCAATGTCAGAATAAGTGGAATCCTGGAGGGAGTGGAGAGAGAGGACTAGAAGATATATTTGAGCAAATCGTAGCTGAGAACTTCCCTAATCTGGGGAATGAAACAAACATTCATGTCCTAGAGGCAGAGGACCCCTCCTAAGATCAAGGAAAACAGACCAATGCCCCGGCATGTAATAGTAAAACTTGCAAACCTTAGAACCAAGAAAACCATCTTAAGGGCAGTTAGGGGGAAGAGATTCCTTATGTACAGAGGGAGGAACATCAGAATAACGACAGACCTATCCACAGAGACCTGGCAAGCCAGAAAGGGCTGGCAAGACATAGTCAGGGTACTAAATGAGAAGAACATGCAGCCAAGAATACTCTATCCAGCAAGGCTGTCATTTAGAATGGATGGAGAGATGCAGAGTTTCCAAGACCGGCAGAAACTGAAAGAATATGTGACCACTAAGCCGGCCCTGCAAGAAATATTAAGGGGGGTTCTATAAAAGGAGAAAGACACCAAGAGTGATGCAGAACAGAAATTTACAGAGATAATCTATGGAAACAAGGACTTCACAGGCAACATGATGACAATAATTCATATCTTTCAATAATCACTCTTAACGTGAATGGCCTAAATGCTCCCATAAAATGGCACAGGGTTGAAGATTGGATAAAAAGGCAGTACTCATCCATATGCTGTCTACAAGAGACTCATTTTGAACCTAAAGATACATCCAGACTGAAAGTGAAGGGATGGAGATCCATCTTCCATGCCAACGGACCTCAAAAGAAAGCTGGGGTAGCAATTCTTATATCCGACAAATTAGATTTTAAGCTAAAGACTGTAGTTAGAAACACAGAAGGACACTATATCATTCTTTAAAGGTCTATCCAACAAGAAGATCTAACAATTGTAAATATCTATGCCCCCAACATGGGAGCAGCCAACTACATAAGCCAACTGTTAACCAAAATAAAGAGTCATATTGATAATAATGTTAATTGTAGGAGACTCAATACTCCACGCTCAGCAATAGACAGATCATCTAAGCAGAAAATCAACAAAGAAACAAGAGCTTTGAATGACACACTGGACCAGATGAACTTCATAGATATATACAGAACATTCCACCCTAAAACAACAGAATACTCATTCTTCTCAAACACACATGGAACTTTCTCCAGAATAGACCACATACTGGGTCACAAATCAGGGCTCAACTGATACCAATTGAGATTATTCCCTGCATATTCTCAGACCAACCATAATGCTTTAAAGCTGGAACTCAATCACAAGAAAAAATTTGGAAGAAACTCAAACTCTTGGAAGCTAAAGACCACTCTACTCAAGAATGTTTGAGTCAACCAGGAAATCAAAGAACTTAAACAATTCATGGAAACCAATGAGAATGAAAACACATTGGTCCAAAACCTACGGGATAATGCAAAGGCAGTCCTAAGCGGGAAATACAAAGCCATCCAAGCCTCACTCAAAAAAATAGAAAAGTCCCGAATTCACCAACTAACTTTACACCTTAAAGAACTGAAGAAAAAGCAACAAACGATGCCTAAGCCACGAATTAGAAGAGAAATAATTAAGGTTAGAGCAGAGATCAATGAATTAGAAACCAGAAACACAGATCAGATCAACGAAACTAGAAGCTGGTTCTTTGAAAGAATTAATAAGTTTGATAAACCACTGGCCAGACTTATCCAAAAGAAAAGAGGAAGGACTAAAATTAATAAAATTATGAGTGAAAGGGGAGAAATCACAACTAACATCAAGGAAATAGAAACAATTATTAGAAATTATTGTCAACAACTATATGCCAATAAATTAAGCAACCTGAAAGAAATGGATGCCTTCCTGGAAACCTATAAACTACCAAGACTGAAATAGGAAGAAACTGAAAACCTGAATAGGCCAATAACCACTAATGAGATTGAAGCAATGATCAAAAACCTCCCCAAAAACAAGAGTCCAGGCCTGATGGATTCCCTGGGGAATTCTACCAAACATTCAAAGAAGAAATAATACCTATTCTCCTGAAGCTGTTTCAAAAAATTGTAACAGAAGGAAAGCTTCCAGACTCAATCTTTGAGGCCAGCATTACCTTAATCGCTAAACCAGGCAAAGACCCCATCAAAAAGGAGAATTTCAGACCGATATCCCTGATGAATATGGATTAAAATTCTCAACAAAATCTTAGCTAATAGGATCCAACACTACATTAAAGGATCATCCACTGATTTATCCCCGGGGTACAAGGGTGGTTCAACATTTGCAAATCAATCAATGTGATGGAACACATTAATAAGAGGAGAGAGAAGAACCATATGGTCTTCTCAATTGATGCAGAAAAAGCATTTGACAACATACAGCATCCTTTCCTGATTAAAACTCTTCAGAGTATAGGGACAGAGGGAACATTCCTCAATTTCATAAAATCCATCTATGAAAAAACCACAGCAAATATCATGCTCACTGGGGAAAAGCTGAGAGACTCTCCCTTAAGATCAGGAACACGACAAGGATGCCCACTCTCGCCACTATGGTTCAACATAGTACTAGAAGTCCTAGCAACAGCAATCAGACAACAAAAAGAAATAAAGGGTATTCAAATTGGCAAAAAAGAAGTCAAACTCTCTCTCTTTTTATGTGGAAAACCCAAAATACTTCACCCCCAAATTACTAGAACTCATACAGCAATTCAGTAATGTGGCAGGATACAAAATCAATGCACAGAAATCAGTTGCTTTCTTATACATTAACAATGCAACTGTAGAAAGAGAAATTAGAGAATCGGTTCCATTTACAATAGCACCAAAAACCATAAGATACCTCAGAATAAACCTAACCAAAAGAGGTAAAGGACCTATACCATAGGAAATACAGAACACTCATGAAAGAATTGAAGAAGACACAAAAAGATGGAAAAACATTCCATGCTCATGGACTAGAAGAATAAACATTGTTAAAATGTCTATGCTACCCAGAGCAATCTATACCTTCAATGCCATGCCGATCAAAATTCCAATGATATTTTTCAAAGTGCTGGAACAAACAATCCTAAAATTTGTATGGAATCAGAAAAGACCCCAAACTGCCAAGGAAATGTTGAAAAAGAAAAACAAAGCTGGGGGCATCACGCTGCCTGATTTCAAACTATATTACAAAGCAGTGGTCACCAAGACAGCATGGTACTGGCACAAAAACAGACATATAGACCAATGGAAGAGAATAGAGAGCCCAGATATGGACCCTCAACTCTATGGTCAAATAATCTTCGACAAAGCAGAAAAAAATAGGCAATGGAGAAAAGACAGTCTCTTCAATAAACAGTCCTGGGAAAATTGGACAGCTATATAGAGAGGAATGAAACTCAACCATTCTCTAACACCATACACAAAGATAAACTCAAAATGGATGAAAGACCTCAATGTGAGACAGGAATCCATCAAAATCCTAGAGGAGAACATAGGCAATAACCTCTTCGACATCGATCACAGCAACTTCTTTCAAGATTCATCTCCAAAGACAAGTGAAACAGAAGCAAAATTGAACTTTTGGGACTTCACTAAGATAAAAAGCTTCTGCACAGCAAAGGAAACAGTCAACAAAACAAAGAAGCAACCCACAGAATGGGAGAAGATATTTGCAAATGACTACAGACAAAGGGCTGCTCCAAGATCTATAAAGAACTTCTCAAACTCAACACCCAAAAAACAAATAATCAAGTCAAAAAATGGGCAGAAGACATAAAGAGACACTTCTCAAAAGAAGACATACAAATAGCTAGCAGACACATGAAAAAATGTTCATCATCATTAACCAACAGGGAAATTCAAATCAGAAACCACCTTACACCAGTTAGAATGGAAAAAACTGACAAGGCAAGAAACAACAAATGTTGGAGAGGTTGTGGAGAAAGGGGAACGCTCTTACACTGTTGGTGGGAATGCAAGTTGGTACAGCTACTTTGGAAAACAGTGTGGAGGTGCCTCAAAAAATTAAAAATAGAGCTACCCTATGACCCAGCAATTGCACTACTGGGTATTTACCCCAAAGACACAGATGTAGTGAAAAGAAGGGCCATATGCACCCCACTGTTTATAGCAGCAATGTCCGCAATAGCCAAACTGTGGAAAGAGGCGAGATGCCCTTCAACAGATGAATGAATAAAGAAGATGTGGTCCGTATATACAATGGAATAATCCTCAGCCATCGGAAAGGATGAATACCCAACTTTTACATCAACATGGATGGGACTGGAGGAGATTGTGCTAAGTGAAATAAGTCAAGCAGAGAAAGTCAATTATCGTATGGTTTCACTTATTTGTGGAACCTAAGGAATATAATGGAGAACATGAGAGGGAGGAAGGGAAAAATGAAGGGGGTGAAATCAGAGGGGGAGATGAACCATGAGAGGTTATGGACCCCGAGAAACAAACTGAGGGTTTTAGAGGGGAGGGAGGGTGGGGGATGGGTTAGCCCAGTTTTGGGTATTAAGGAGGGCATGTACTGAATGGAGCGCTGAGTGTTATACGAAAACAATGAATCATGGAACACGACATCAAAAACTAATGATGTACTGTATGGTGACTAACATAACATAGTAAAAATAAAATTAAAAATAAAATTAAATAAATCCATTCAGCTACTTTATACCTTTTCAAAAAATGGTTCTCTTTGACCTCATTACGCATAGCTGGGGAAACTGGGTGCTTACTCATATGCTTGCATTTTCTCTGAGGAAGAAATGATTGTCTGAGAAAGTCTCTCTTGGTAGTAGTGAACTGAGCTACCTTGGGAGAGGGGTGACCTGGGTGAAGTCAAACTGTTCCTCTTACTATCTATAATACATCTAATCTTTATGTATATATTTTTTCTCTAACAGTATGCTGGAACTTCTCCAGTGTACTTCTGGACTTATCCAAGGACTCTCTCATCTATGGGTGACTGTCTAAGTCAGTGTTCTCCAGAAGATCCTGGACCGTGACTATGTGGGGCTAATACAAGTTCATGGGTCACCTGAGGGTCCACATTCAGGACCAAGGTCTGCCTATTACCTGATGCACAGGTGGGTGATACCCTTCATCCATCCTTTGAGATATGGTGTGGACCCTACAGCTCCTCCAAAGTCACTTTTTTCCACGGATTGATGCCAAATTTTTGGTGGTGGTGGGCACATAATGACGAGGATCATATTTGGCCCTCTTGCTGACATCCTGTGACCCACAGTCAGAAATACATTTTTCATCATGATCAAATTCATATTTTATATATAATTGGAACAAGTTTCATGAAACAACAGTGACTCTTACTGTATGTAAGGTCCTCTGATATTCTCGATTCTAGTACTTCTCAAACTTTAATGTGCATGTTAATCAGCTAGAGGTTCTGTTAATATATGATTCTGATTCAATATTTTGGGTGAGGCCTACATTTTAACCAACTCCTATGTGGATGTTTCTGTTTCTCAGACACACCTTGAGCAGCGAAATTCGATTTCATTTTATTTAAATGTGACATTACTTTTATGACTCTTGGATGTATCTGGGCTGCCTGTTTCTGAAAGCAGTGCTGGCCTATTTCCTGGTGTAATACTATGCTTGCAGAAGCTCTTGAAACAACAACTGACCTATCTGGGATATTTGTATAAAAGTAGACTTCGTGTGGGATGGTATCGTGCTTGGAAGCAGTTCAACAGGAAATCGGCTTCACCTTTCACACACCAAGATCAGAAAATGTTTAGAAGACATGGATATCTTTCCGACATTGCTTTTTAAAATTGTAACATTTGACACAATAAATACACCTAATTTGGAATAAATAAATCTATGCAATCTGCATAATGAGGACTCTCATCACTGTGTGCAAAAGGAAAGTTAGAGAAGATGACCAGAAGGGACTGTGGCAATGATAGGAGTATTTTTTAAAAACCCACTATTTCCTGTGGTGTGATCTCCTTTTGTCCACAATATGAATGCTTGCTGTGTCAGACAAGGTTCTTTTCCTCGAGCAATAAAAGTCAACTCTGACTAACCTCATAAAACGAAACTGGGGGAGGCCATTAAGGGGGTCCAAAACAGATGGGAAACTGTGAGACCAAATGTCAGAGGCCTGGGCAACTGGGGCCCCAGCAAGACCTCCGGAAGAGCCCACCCTTGCCCTGCCACTCAGCAGCAGGCACATATCCCCTCTTCAGCCAGAATTGGCCATCCAGCATGGAACCCAGCAGCAACCGCTAAGCAGGATATGTTGGTCCTTACCTGATTCCTCCTTCGGGACCCCAACACTCTAGACAAGATAGAAAAGATGGACCCTAAAGATGAAGGAAGAAAAAGTAGAGGAGGAAGAAGAAAGCAAAGCACACCAAATTCTTCAAGGCAGGACCATTTGCACTACTGGTCAGACCTGGTCCGGGTGAGGGGAAGGGCGTCACAATGGATTTGAGATTCAAGCTGTAAACTGGATCACTTTGGCCTTGATGTTGTGAAACCTCAAAGCGTCTGGGATGTGACAAGAGCTACCCAAGATGTTGTGAAGGGGCAGAAAACAGCTCTTCATCAAAACACACCTGAAAACAGTGTTGGAAAAATAAAATAGAAGGGTTTCATGTTAATATCCTGCTGAGTTCAGACTCTCCAATAAAAGAAACAGACTTGGAGTAGTTTAAATAGAAAGGGAATTCACTAAGAAGCTACTGGGTGTTCACAGTAAAACACTAGGAAGGCTGGAGGGAAAGGTAGGGAAGGGATTTAGGGACAGAGTGAGGTTCTGCACCCAGAGCGAAAATCACTCCTCAGAGCTGGTCTGGGGAAGCCCTGCTCCACCATGGATGACCAGATGCTGGAGGTCTTAGCACAAACACCTCCAGCCCTGGATCCTGACCAGGCAACTACCACTCCAATGTGGATGGGATGTTGCTGCTTCCCCTGAGCTGCAAAAAGAAATCTCTATTGTCCCAGTTCCCAAATCAAAGACTAGGGCACATGTAACTCATTGGCTGAACCTAAAGTCACATGTCCAAGGCCCAGTTGCAAAAGTGTCTGAAACAGTAAGTGGTTATCCTTTGTGTTTCTATCTTGAAAGGAAGCCTCTTCCTGTAATCAAGTCTGCCAAGCAGGATTACTATTAGCGTCTCTGATGCTTTGTGCAACTGAGGGAAATGCCCACCTCTGGTTGACAAAATTATTCTTTCCCTTCTCCAGTGATTCCAGGCCACTGTCAGGATTTGGGAGCAGAGCATACTTGACTTTTAGCTCCACCTGACCACTCTGCTGGAGTCTTTGTGCAGAGCACACATCCAACAGCTGTATGCAGTAGCCCTGCTGTTAAGGTGAATGTTTATCCAACACAGAAAGGGGGTGTATTTTTTTTTATTTTTTTTATTTTTTTTTATTGCTATGTTAATCACCATATATTACATAATTTGTTTTGGTGTAGTGTTCCATGATTCATTGTTTGTTCATAACACCCAGTGCTCCATGCAGAATGTGCCCTCTTTAATACCCATCACCAGGCTAACCCATCCCCCTACCCCCCTCCCCTCTAGAACCCTCAGTTTGTTTTTCAGAGTCCATCATCTCTCCTGGTTCGTCTCCCCCTCTGACTTACTCCCCTTCATTCTTCCTCTCCTGCTATCTTCTTCTTTTTCTTTTTTCTTAAAATATGTTGCGTTATTTGTTTCAGAAGTACACATCTGTGATTCAACAGTCTTGCACAATTCACAGCGCTCATTGTAGCACATATCTTCCCCAATGTCTATCACCCAGCCACCCCATCCCTCCCACCCCCGACCACTCCAGCAACCCTTAGTTTGTTCCTGAGATTAAGAATTCCTCATATCAGTGAGGTCATATGATACATGTCTTTCTCTGATTGACTTATTTCACTCAGCATAACACCCTCCAGTTCCATCCACGTCATTGCAAATGGCAAGATCTCATTCCTTTTGATGGCTGCATAATATTCCATTGTGTATATATACCACACCTTCTTTATCCATTCATCTGTCGATGGACATCTTGGCTCTTTCCACAGTTTGGCTATTGTGGACATTGCTGCTATAAACATTGGGGTGCACGTACCCCTTCGGGTCCCTACATTTGTATCTTTGGGGTAAATACCCAGGAGTGCAATTGCTGGATCGAATGGTAGCTCTAATTTCAACTGTTTGAAGAACCTCCATACTGTTTTCCAGAGTGGTTGCACCAGCTTGCATTCCCAACAACAGTGTAGGAGGGTTCGAAAGGGGGTGTATATTAAGGAAGATACCCAGCTTAGAAATATGGTTAACTGGTAATGTGCATGTAGCTTGATAAAGACCAGTGGATAAAGACCAGTTTCATGAGAGCTTGATAAAGACCAATGCTCTCATGAAACCAAGGCAAGTGAACAAAAGCTAGGCAAAAATTGGACTGTGGTAAGTCATCATTTAATGTGAAATTGAATCACCATCACTAGGAGAGTCTCTCTTCACCATGTATGGAATTTGGCCTCCAATGAATGGAAACACAAAGTGATATTGGCCCAGGGTGGGCATATCTGAATCATCATGCACAATTACTTGGGACCATTAAAAATTTAAATCGGTATAGTATATTGACATCAACTCCCCCACCTGGTTCATGAAATGACTATCTCATGCTTAACAAAAGGGGAGAAGATTTATGGGGAAAAGTTACATATTTTCATGTTAAAACAAATAATCATTTGTTCACAATTACAATAATTTAAGTATCTGCAAGAAAAGGTATGTATTATTTTAATACTGTATAATAATCTATATAAAAACTTTTTGGCCAAGTTCCATTATGAAATTAAAAGTAGACACTCTTAAGTTATTCCCATTTTTATCCTGAAAATTGTAGAAATAGTAAAGATAAGCAAATTGATCAGATCATTCCATACTGATTAGTCAGGCCAGGGGGAAGTAGATGTGATTCAATAAAACCCTCCTAATCAGATCAATTCCACATGCATGTATTACACAGTGAGTGCAGCTAGGTTGGTAGATTTTATACATACTATGTCTGGAGTATCCTTCTACAGCGGAGTAGTGGATTGAAAGTCCATTTGGAGGCAAGTGAAGGCAGAATGGAAAAAGGCATTTGACACAGAGTATTGACAACTTTTCCAAATTGTGTTCTAAACTGCAACAGAAAAATGAGACCGTAATCATGGAGGATCAAAGAAAGGTTTTCTAAAGTGGGAGGTATTACTGTTTTTGTACCTTGTTGGCAATCACCCAGTGGAGAGCTGTGTAGGTAGGAAAGTGGCTCACTATCACTCTAACACTACTGAGAGTTCCCGGCTATTTTATTTTTCTTATTTACTTTTTTTAGAGAGAAAGTGTGTGCGAGTGGGGGGTAGGGGGTGAGGGGCAGAGAGAGAGAGAAATCTTAAGCAGGCTCCACATCCAGCGCAGGCAGGGCTCCACGCTGGGCTCCATCTCACAACTCTGACATAATGACCTGATTGTCGGAGCCTTAACCAACTGAGCCACCTAGGTGCCCCTAGCTATTTTTGCCACCATCCATCATGAGAACGCTTCATCTTGCAAAAGTGAGACTCTGTACCCATTAAATATGAACTACCCCATTTCCCTTTCTCCTAGCCTCTGGCAACCACCATTCTATTTTCTCTCTATGAATGTAACCATTCTCGATACACAGGTGGAATCATACAGTACTTGTCTTTGGGGGATTGGTGTATTTCACTTAGCCTAATGTCCTCAAGGTTCATTCATATTGTGGGATGTGTCAGGATTTCCTTCCTTTTTAAGGCTGAATGGTATTGCACTGTATGTATATCCATACCTTGAAAACCATTCATCTGTGGATGGAAACTTGGATGAATTCCGCCTTTTAGCTCTTTTATATAACACTACTATGAGCATAGGTTTACACATATTTTTTAGAGACTCTGCTTTCAATTTTTCAGGATAAATACCCAAAGGTAGAATTGCTAGATTATATGGTAATTCTGTTTTTACTTTTTCTAAGAACAGCAACACTGTTTTCCATGTGACTGCACCATTTTACACCCCCACCAATGGTCCACAAGGCTTCCAATATCTCCACATCCTGCCGACACTTGGTATTCCTGCCCCACCCATTTTTTGCTATTAGCTACTCTATAGGTGTGAGGTGGTTTGTCATTGTGCTTTTGATTTGCATTTTTTCACGTTGGGCATCTCTTCATGTGCTGTTGGTAATTTGTATCTTCTTTGGAGAAATGTCTATTCAAGTTCTTCACCCATTTTTTTTTTAATTTGATTGTTCTTGTTAAGTTATAAGAGTTCTTTATATATTCTGCTCTCCTCTTGCTCACTCCAGCCCGGACACACTGATCTCCTTTCTTTTCTTCAAAAACACCAGGGATTATTCTCCCTTAGGCTCCATGCTATTCCCTCTCCCTGGCATGTACAGCTTCTCTCTTTCATCTCTTTCATTTCTAACTCAAATAGTGCCTTCTCAGTGAGACTTCCTATCAAATATTGCAACTCATCTCTGCTCCCCCAACATACCTAATCCCCTTTAAAATGCTCCATATTTTGGAGCACCTGGGTGGTTCAGTTGGTTAAGCGTCTGACTTGGGCACAGGTCATGATCTCAGGGTCCTGGGATTGAGCCCCGCATCAGGTTCCCTGCTCAGTGGAAAGCCTGCTTCTCCCTCTCCCTGCTGCTCCTCTTCCCCCTGCTTGTTCTCTCTCTGTCAAATAGATAAATAAAATCTTTAAAAAAATACTCTACATTTTTATATTGCTTTCACCTTATAATATCCTATATAATCTACTTACTCATTATGTTTATTTTTTGCTATCTGTCTTTTCCCCATCAGAATATAAGCTTTTCAAGGGCAGGGATCTCTATTTGGTTTACTGATATATCTCAAGCACCAAGCAATGTCCTTGTGCATACTAATGTCTCAAAAATAGTGAATACATTTTAAACACAGTTTTATAACTTAGTAGAGCGTTTTTATTTTCCACTTGGAAGTTATCTTTTTTAAGTAGAAAATTATCTTAAAAGCATAGCATTCTCAACATGAATTTCTTTCAATCATTTAACACATTTGCCCAAACCACAGAGTTGCACAAATATGGCTCTCAGTAAATTCTGTTTCATCTCTCAGATTATAACGATCTCACTCTTACTATAAAAGAAAAGGAGGAGGAGATGAAGATAAAGAATTAATTAATCAAAGCCTTTAACTTTTCTGAAAACCCAGGGAATTTTTATCAGCCTCCTTTGTTATTTATCTAACCTACCTCTCTGGAATATTAATATTAAATCCTGAGATCTGCCACTTTACATGGCCATGATGTATTCACACACGTGAAGAGGAAGTGCCCCCCAAAGAGTCTTTCCTGATACTTCTTGTACACTAATTCACTTTGTGTGAAGCTTGGAGCTTTCACATTCGGGAACAACATTCACATTAAATCAAGAGAAGATGGTTTCACTAAAATGTAGCGCTTCATAGCTTTTTTTCATAATACATTAAGAGGATAGTTATGTTTATATGACATATTGGGACCAATAAGGGAATTGGAGCCCTTTGCAAGGCTCCTCTGGTGACCCCCAGCCTGCTCAGCCACCCTTAGGTCATCGGGTGACCCACCGGGTGGGGAGCTCTACTGCGCAACATGATATCAAAGGAAGTCAATTCTTAGCAATGGTAGGTGAAACCAATCTTCTATGATAGACATGGGTTACAACTTCAAATTGTTTCCTTCACCAGATACTCTAACAAACATACCTCCTCTCAAACTTTCAAATCAACAATCCTTTGAATCTTGAAAATAAACATTTGAATCTTGTGGGAAAGCTTCTCACCTCTTCTGCGGTGTTTATGTCTGGTGACACTCAGCCCACCACCCAGCTTTAAAAACTTTTCTATCTCCCTTATATTGCAGAAGCTGGAAGCCTCAGAGGTAGATTTCTCTGACACCCTAGCCAGCAGAGTTCTGAATGCATGTTTAGGCTCCGTCTTACAAATAAACTCACATAATACCTGAAAGACAGCAGGGAGGCCCAAGTCATTTTTCTTCTTTCTCTGGGAGCTGTAGAAGGCATAGCATGGGCCTTTCAAATGTGAGTTTCTGGAGTGGCTTCTGCTTCCCTTCCCATTCTCCCCATCTTGGAGCTATGAACTACCAGGAGATGTACAGGAGTTTCCTGCATGTTCATGACTCTGGCAAACAGAGGCTCTCTGATCTTCCATGGTGATGTGCCAAAAAGTTAGTGATGGCCCCTTGCCTAACCCTTCTTCAGCCCCCGGAATGGGGCTGTGAGCACCTGAGTCCTTGTATTAAGACCTCAAAATACACCGTTTTATGTTCTTGTCTGAGCCGTCAATGAAACATTCTCCTGAGGAAATAAATCTAGAACCTCCACTTTTTGATAGAAGACATTTAACAAACATACAACTTTCACTTTTGTTTTATGGTAACAGGTATGTTAATATTCTCTAAACTTTTCTCTGATCTATTAAATACGATGTAATGGCTAGCAAAGTGTTCTCGGCTCATGTTTTAACAGGCTCCCATTATTTAAATTGCCTATGATACTACCAAAAGGACTATGGTTTCTGCCCCAGGGGCTTTTTAGCTGAGAGTAAATTAAAGAATCCCAGGCTTTTAATGTTCTGTTTCTGCACTACCCCAAACACACGAGCAAAAAGTGAAAGGGAGGTGGATCTCTAAATGAAAATCAAGGGCTGTTTCTAGAAAAAAAATTGTGAATGAATTTAGGAAAGCAAATATTCACTACCACTTAAGTACTTAAAAATAAAAGTAATCTTTAATGTGTCCATTACATCAAAACAAATTACAAAGAGATAAAAGATTTAAGCGTTAAAAGAAATGACCCATTAAGATTCTAGAAGATTGTCTCAGTAACTATTTTTTTAAAAGTCTAATTTAAGAAAACATTTTCTGAGTGTGACATCAAAGGCAAAAACTGCTAAAAGAAAGTTAGGTTTTTCAAAACTATTTTCATTTTGTGAGCTTTAAAATACATCAAAATTAGAAACAATAGCACTGATTAGCTAGATTTAACTATTGTTTACATTGTGCCACTGTTACTTCATCTCTGTTTTTTATTCTTTCATTCCAGAGTAAATGAAAAACGTCAAGATTTTCCTTCTAAATGCTTCAGCACACATCTCCAAAGAGTTAGAACATAGTCTGACAAAACCACAATACCTTGCTCACACCTAACAAAATTGACAATAATTCCATTATGTCATTTAATATCTAGTACCTAATATCTCTCCCCCTACTTTTTTTGGCCCATGACACCAACTTTTCTAAGAGTTCAGAGTGGTTTTCTTACAGAAGATACACATTCTACACCGATTATTTCGTTATAGTCTTATCTCATATAACTTAAGATTGTTAGTTTCTGTTCTGACAAAAAGGGGAAAATTGAGACAGATATCCAGAGCTGTCTCATAGAACTTCCTACAATGATGGACATGTTCTATGGCTACGCTGTTCATCATGGAAACCACTGTCACATGGTTATTCAGCACTGGAAGTACAGTTCCTATGACGGAGGAACTAAATTTTAATTTAATTTAATTACTTTAAGCTTTAAATTTAAGTAGCCACATGTGGCTAGTACCCACTGGATCATATGTCTAACATGAAAGTGGATATAATATGAGGCACCCGGTGACACAGTCAGTTGGGCATCTGACTCTTGATTTCGGCTCAGGTCTGATCTCGTGGTCATGAGATCGAGCACAGAGTCTGCTTGGGTTTCTCTCTCCATCTCCCTCTGCCCTCCCCCCACACCCTCTCTCTAAAATAAATAAATAAATCTTTTTTAAAAAGTAGATATAATGTACCTATGTTTTGCCTGTACATAGCAGGTATTTGATAAATATTGGTCTTCCTCCCTTTCAAATACATACTTTTGAACATGCTATGTAATATATTTTCATAGAGACTTGAATGAGACTGTATGTTTGACTTTAGTGTGACTAAAACCTTATCAACAGCAGAGAAGTAAAGGCCTTTGTTCACCTCAGGAAGCTTCATGATCAGCACCAATTGCTATAGTTATCTGGTTATATTCATGATCCACATTTTTAAAAACCTCATATAGTGGAGTCATTCTACCATCTGTATCTGCATCTTTAACATATATACATAAGCTTAAGAGTTACAAGTCACATTTCCTGATATAGCCAACCTTGTACATTCACTTTCCTTTCAAATTGTTTATAGTATGTGGTTAAGGCTGGTTAGATGAAATGAGGACAGTAAAATTCAATCCTGGAACTCTTATTCCAACTTAGAAGAAAGATCTCTTTTCCCACGGGCTTAAAGCTTTAAAAGATTGAAACTGGAGCTCCTGAGAGCCTGCCTGAAAGCAAGTACAACACAGAAAAAAAGTAGAAATGAGACTTAGAGAGAAAGAGTTCCTCTCGGCCCCTGGATCCAACCATCTCTGCAGCAGACAATGCTGAATGAGGAGGATCCGGTCTCTATGTGTCAATTTTATAAGCTGACAAATTCCTTGGTTTTCCTAAGCCAGTTAGAATAGTATTTCTTTCTGTGTTTTGTACCTGAAAGCTTGCTGTCAAAATTTAACAACCAAGAGAGCACAGATTTTGGAATCAGACAAACTGGATTCTAATACATCTGTGATCCAGTGTCTACATCTAGAGATACTGGGATAATTATGCCTTCCTCTCAGGCCTGTCATGAAGACTAGATGAGATAGTATGATGTGCATGGGAGAGACATTCTGAATGTGCTAGTTCCCATTTTTAAATTTCCCCAGAGCTGTAACGATGTCATACTCTTGAGTCCTCAAACACTGTTTTCCTTTTCTATCCATCACTTAAAAGTTTTCCATTTATACCCAGATATAATGTGAACCTTAATTAAAAGTTAATTTTAATTTAATTAAAAATTGAGAGAGGCATTTTCTACAACAGGTGATGGAATGTTCCCCATCTAGTTTTATAAGGCAATCAGTTCAGGGAGCAATCATAATTGTCTTTTCAGGTAAGATGGACTCAAAATGATGGCTGTGAATTTGTGTTGCTCTTCACACTCTATTCCTTTCGAGTTTCTGTCATCCAGATAATGGGGATTTAATCTTGCACAGGCTTTGGTCATACAGTGCAGTTTCCCTTACCTTCTTAAATGTAACCATGTGTAGAATCTCCTCTATTGGCACGGAAGATTTACTCACCTTTTATAATCATACTGGATTTAAGTTAAGTAGCTTGATAATCAGAAAGAATGTAATTAGCTAATCATTTACAGGATTACCTAGGCTAAAAATAGACACAGTAAAATACAGTAAGTATGTTTATGCCCACCTAATTCTGTGCATTAATAAAGGTGATCAGATTATACAAATCAAATGAATTTCCAACAAAATATCCCTGACATGGAGGATTAGAAATATATTTAAGCTAAATTTAGAATTCAGGAAAAGCAATCCCACAGCTTAGTTTCCATTATTATTTTTTCCGTTCAACTAAGCTCTTAAGCTGAATAAATTAAAGTCTCCAAGATGTTTAAACTGTTCAGTCCATATTTGTATGCTATGGTTTATTACAGAATACAGTTGTAAAACCATTGCCAAGTTGCCCCTAATACCTGTATGGTTATAACTGGAAATCTCTAGCAAAGGCATCAATGTCCTGCTTACCTATTAATTTTAGCTCCTTATCTATAATTATTCATCTCCTCCTTCAGAATCTGTCTCCCTTCCCCAAAGTTTCATCCCTGTCTCTGGAGCTCTGCATCACATTCATGAAACAATATTCCCAATCTGTCAGGCAAAATGCTGCTTTCTATGGTCTAATAGTGTACCTAAAATAATCTCTTGTACCTTTAAGATTTTTTTCATTCTTTTAAAAAGCAAGATATAGCTCTTCAGAACAAAAGCACATGAAACAGAACTATCTGGAAAAATGTACGGCTAAGTTTCTCTTACACTCAATTTTAGAATTGTGTGGACTGGGAAGAAAGAAGAACACAGAAGAGAAAAATAGAATAAAGTGAGTTGGGCCCTATATTGTCTACACCTCTCAAGTTATAAGGGTGACAAAATGATTCTAGACAGGTTTAGGATCTTTGAATAAAAGGAAATTTGTAGCCTGCTTTCCATCTAGACACCAAAGAGACAGCAAATCCTTACAAAGGCTGATGTTTAGTTATTTGCTGCATACTGTGGGTTAGTTCCCACCCCTCTAAGTTCTCCCTATCACAGGGGCTATGTTTCCCAGTCTCCTCTGGTAGGAAGGTTTCAGTTCAAGACCTGCCAGTAGAAAGAATCTGTGCAAGATTAAAGTAAAATGTTGGGACAACTGGGTAGTCACGTGCAAGAGAATGAAGTTGGACCCCTACCTCATACCATACACCAAAATTAACTCAAAATTGATGTAAAGACATAAGTCTATGAACTAAAACTATAAAATTCTTAGAAGACTACACAGGGGTAAATCATCATGATCTCAAATTCCATAATGCGTTTTTAGATATGACACCAAAAGCACAAGGGGCAAAAGAAAAAAAAAAACAGATAAATTAGACTTCATCAAAATTTAAAACCCTTATGTACCAATGAACGTTATCAAAAAGTGAAAATACAATCCACAATATGAGTGAAAACATTTGCAAATTATATGTCTCTTAAGAGACTTGTATCTAGAATATATTGAAAACTGCTACAGCTCAATCATAAAAAGACAAATGATCCAATTAAAAATGGGCAAAGGCTCTGAAGAGAGATTTCTCCAGAAAGATACACAAATGGCCAGTAAGTACAAGAAAAGATGCTCAGGGAAATGCAAATGAAAACCACAATAGGCTACCACTTCCTACCCAGTAGCAAAGCTTATCATCAAACAAACAAATAAACAAACACATATAATCACAAGTGCTGGTGAGGATGTGGAGAAATGAAGGAATCCTCATACAATGCTGGAGGGAATACAAAATAGTGCAGCCACTTTGGAAAACAGGTTAGCAGTTCTTCAAAAGTTGAAACAGATTTATCACCTGACCTAGCGATTCTACTCCTCAGTCTCCGTCCAACGTATATACATCCATCAAAAACTTGTCCATGAATGGTCACGGCAGCATAATTAACAGCTAAAAAGTAGAAACAACTCAAATGTCCTTTGACTGATGAATGGATAAAAAAGATATGGTCCTATCCATGCAGTGGAAGAATATTCAGCAGTAAAAACAAATGAAGTTCTGGCACATGCTACAACCTGAACGAACCTTGAAAATATTATGCTAAGTGAAAGAATCCAATCACAAAAGAACACACATTATAAATTTCATATCTATATGAAATGTCCAGAAGAGGCGAATCTACAGAGACAAAAAGGAGGTTAGTTTTTGTGTAGCGGAGGGGAGGGTGGGTGGATGGGGGGGGGTGACTAGAGGGATTGGGAGTGGGGGGGGTGATGTCTGAGGAGAAAGCGCTTCTTCAGGAATCATGAAAATGTTCTAAAATCGATTATGGTGATGGACACACAACTCTGTGAATATACTAAAGCCAGGGAATTATACACTTTGCATACTTAAAATTGTTCAACTGCATGGTATATAAATAAATAATCTGTTGTTTCTTTTTAAAAGATTGAAGAGAAGAAGGAAACCAGAGCCACACCGGGCTTTGGCTGGGGCCGCAACATGACCTTGTGACAGGTGCACTGGGTCTGCAGGGGCAGAAGACCACAGGCTCAGAGGAATCCGGGGTTAGACAGGTGTGCTCTCCTACAGGGGCTGCAGCAGCTTCCTGGAACTCCTGAACATTGACTAGCTCCACCTTACCCCCTCGGTTTCCTCTCTTCTACCCCTTCCAGTGATTTCTGTGGCTTACTTCCCTATGTTAATCTCGTTCTGCTTGAAATTTCTAGAGGGATTTGTTTTCCTAACTAAATCCTGACCGATATTATTGCCTAGAGAGCAGCTATCCTCCTCCTTCTCCCCCTAAAAAATGCCAAATTTCTTCAGGTGCTCACCCCTTCTCCACATTGCCAAGTACCTCAGGAGACAGTGATTTCTACTCTCAGCTTCTGGGTTCAACCCGATTTTGGTCTAGTGGTAATCCCATTCCTTTTGCTAAAAATTGATTCAAAAATAAGCACGTGATTATAACACTTGATGTTAACTAACTGGAATTAAACACTTCAATAAAAAAAAAGGGGGGGAGGGGGAAATAGGCATGTGATCCAGCCACACCAACAAGAGATGAAGAGGGTTTTACTGGAGACTTCTAGGAAGGTTCTACTTCATTCTGAAGAAAGAAGCTTGAGAAGGCAATTAGATACAAAAGACAAAGCCATAATTTCTGCAGGCGGCTATCATACAACACGAATCCACTTTAAAGTGAAGATCACAGGCAGAGGGCAGGGTAGAGAGACAGAGAGAACCCAAGTCTTTGATTGCATTTTTGAACTGTTGGATCAACACGCTTTGAAGCTCACCTCACCTCTTGACTCCTTATATGAGCTAATAACTTGTCTCAAGGCAGTTGGAGATAAATTTCCTATTACAGCTGGAAACGTCTTAATTTATGCTCTGAGACATCTTGATGTGGCAGCCCCTCTAGGCAGACAGGGCTTGAGGTAACTCCCCAGCTTCCCACAGCCCCAGAGTGGCAAGAGATATCATCCAAAAGTTATCTCCAAACCCTGAGAAATTTAGCTGAGAGGTGGCTGGTGGACCGGGAGGGGCCTTGCAGCCAGAAGAGGAGACACAGCAGCATGAACCATGTAAAACCAGAAATGATGTAAGAATGTGAACATCATGACAGGAGGGTAATGACAACCAGGACCCAGGTGGGTTGTTCCATCACAGCAAATGCCAGACCGGCTAGAAGATGACCTGCAGTTACACCTTCCCCACTTGACATCTCAGTGTAACTTAAAGCCTCTCCCCAAAGCCTTCAAACCTTGGGAGATAGATAATGCTTTGCCTGGGTTAGTTTCCCACCAACAAAGAGGACGGAAGCTCAAAATAGAGACTGTTGGATCATAGAAAAATGAAAGAAGTTGTGGGTTGAGAAAAATCATAACCCTACACATGTACCTTTCAATTATGCAGAACTCATGCTTTGGCCAGTGGGTGGCAGGAGTAGCATGATTATATTGATTCCCATCCCTATCCCAGATTTACCAACCTTACCATCATGGAGGATCATCATCAGCCGTATCAAGTCCTCTTTCCACTACCTCCTCTCATCTGCAACCGTTCAGAGTTCAAGCTCACATCCTCTTGCAAATGGAATTTTTATTGCAGTGGGCTCTCGGGTGCAACCCTGACCAGAAGGCTTATTGTAGAACTGTGACCGTCGGTCACTCTCCAGTGGCCCTCAGCAGCTCCTCCATGTCAAAAAGTTGACATATAATTAGGTAAGAGAAACTCAGAGAAATGGCCATAAATTTGGTCCTGCAACCCTACCCTTTCTTCCTTGCATGTCTTTCAAAGTCCTGTTGTTCCAAATATGAAGCAAAGAATAAATCTTTAAGAATTACTGATGGACGATATTCAAGTCAAAGTTGCTCTAACTTGGAACATGAACGTACTTACAACTCTTTCCTCTGATTAATTTTGTGAATTTAAATGGCGCAGGGCTTGTAAGGAGCTGTTATTATGATTTCACTTCCTGTTTCTTAACTTTCTTCTTCCTCACTTTGTTCCAATCTCTTAAAACCAATCTCAATTCCTCAACAGTGCCATAGATTACCCCAAGGAGAGATGATTGATGTCAACACAAATGTTGTGTGGTCCCTACGATGAGATGAAGAAAATTTTCCAGTTTGCATTCCAGAGAAAAGAAAATTCGCTGGGCAAAGCAAGAACGCGGAACACAATTGGAAGGGGAAACTTAAATATCAGATCGATGGGTCTCTGAATCCTGTTATCAACCTTCTATTAAAAACAAATTTAAACCCACGGACTTGCAGAGAATAATTTCATCTTCATATTTCACCACTATGTTAATGATATTCTTTAGGGAAGCATTTGACTGAAAATGTTACTGAAGTAGCAGAAACAGATCTTAATTTTTCAACGAATTTTTAAAAAGTCCTTTTGCTTTTTGTGCTAGCTCTTACAACTTTAAAAGTTGATGAGTAATATTTAGCAATTATGTACATACCTATTACCAAGCAATTTAAATGAAAACTATAGTTATTCTGTATCCTGTCACCAAAAACTTGAGTTTCTGCCTAGGTCTGTTTGCTAAATACAAATCTCTCATGTAATATTTGAAGGTTTATTTTTAATATTTCTACCAAATGTTGGCTTACAATCTTGCAATTAGACCATGTGTTATGGGTTATCATGTTTGCTGAAATGTTTGCTATAAAAAACCGTGCATGTTTACTTAAAATTATAAACCAGATCTGTCAAACAGATTGGTTTTACCCAACAACTTAATGAGCATGAACCCTCTGGGGCACTACCTGATGTAGCTTGAATTATTCCAACCTGTGTAGAAGGAATGGAGGAGATTTTCTTGGCATTAACGTTTCTTAACATTTAGAAACGGGGCTTGTAAAGACGGATTTGAAGAAAAGGGTCTAACAGATTAATTTCTTTTTTTTTAAGATTTTATTTATTTATTTTAGAGAGAGAATGAGATAGAGAGAGAGCATGAGAGGGGAGAGGGTCAGAGGGAGAAGCAGACTCCCCGCCAAGCAGGGAGCCCGATGCGGGACCCGATCCCGGGACTCCAGGATCATGACCTGAGCCGAAGGCAGTCGCTTAACCAACTGAGCCACCCAGGCGCCCTAACAGATTAATTTCAAAACACAATGGCAGGCAGAGTTTCTAAATAGTAGGACTGGGTGGCCACAGAGGCTTCTGGGCATCACTGGGGGGAGGGGAGGGCGCAGAGGTGTCCCACTGGGTGCCAGTGGTTGGTGTGAGGTGGAATGGCTAAGGTGACAGCAGTTTTCTCTAGTGCCTCCCTAGAGTAGCATTTCCTCTCTAGGTGAGTTCCAGGGCACCGTTCCCTGGAATCTACTAGAGGAAGTGCTCCCGCCAAACAAGAGTGTAAGCCATGACAGTGGAAGACACGGCGCCCACCAAGCGGGAGCTCCAACGTCAGCACAAGGGAAAGGAATGTTCCTAGGACGACCATGAAGGGGAGATCTTGACAAAGCTAAGCAGCGAGTCCAGAGAGGACTCGTCCAGTGTAAATTGGAAGGATGATCCAGAACGCATAGTTTCAAGCAAAACTGAAATTCTCAGGTTTTCTCAAGTGTGTGACCAAGGTGAGAAGTTCTCTTTTTTTTCTTTCGTTTCTTCCTCCTCTCTCCTTTCCCTTGCTCTCTTAATTCTGTCCATTGTATCAATAACAAAGCAAAATTTAAAAGTAGACAATTATTGGAGCACCTGGCTGACTCAGTCAGTAGAGCATGAAACTCTTGATCTCAGGATTGTGAGTTCAAGCCCCACTTTGAGGGTAGAGTTTGCTTAATAATAATAATAGGAAGAAGAAGAAGAAGTGGGGGTGGGGGAGGAGAAAAGCAGACATTATTAAGTTCTAGAAAAGCAAGTTGTCCATGAAGGGAAAGCATAGAGTACTGTGAGACTCAGCTGTGTATAATAATATCTACAGAGACATTCTGCTTATAACATTGAACACTGATAGAACCAAAAATATTGTCAGGGTGAAGAGAAGCTGAACCATGTACACATTTGTAGGATGTGTATGGGTATGTGGGAGGGAGTCTGGCTGAGGTTTGAAAAGTGGATCAGAAAAGTGAATATTACCTTTCACAGTAAGAAGAGAATTGATAGGGGCGCCTGGGTGGCTCAGTCGTTGGGCGTCTGCCTTTGGCTCAGGTCGTGATCCCAGGGTCCTGGGGTCGAGCCCAGCGTTGTGCTCCCTGCTCTGAGGGGAGCCTGCTTCTCCCTCTCCCACTCCCCCTGCTTGTGTTCCCTCTCTCGCTGTGTCTCTGTCAAATAAATAAAAAATCTTAAAAAAAAAAAAAAGAAGAAAATTGATCATCTCCAAAACTTAATTAGCAGAAAAATCCTCTTGTTGGAAAATAATAAAGATATAAACACCAGTAAAAACTGCTCAAAATGTTGGCTACTATTGACCTGGGGAGTGTGAATCAAAAGCCAGAAAGGGGAAAGCTGAGGATTGCTGTTATAAGCTAGCAGAACTCATCATACTTAAAGTGAGTATGGATAACTTTGACAAAAATAAAGATTAAAATTTTAAATAAGAACAATTTCTAAATCCCCCCCAAATTACACCACTATTTTCACTAGAATTCCATTGAGTTTATAAATGATTTAGAGAGAAATGAACATCTTTATAATGCTGAATATTTCTTTCTAGGAAGATGGCTAGGACTTTTTTCTTTCATCCTCAGAGTTTTATCATTTTCTTGTCATGGGTCCTGTGCATTTTCTGTCATTCGTATCAAGGCATGTTATAGTATCTTTTGCTAGTATGAAGGACAGTTTTTTTCATTATGTAACTGTTGCTAATAGATTTTAAAAAGCACTCTACATTTTTTGTAACTTGCCACCTTACTGCACACTTCTCTTCTAGTATTTTTTCAACTGATTGTCTTCAGTAATTATCATTGCATATCACAATTTCCCTTCCCAGTGCAGACGACTCATTTGTTTCACCTGTTCTGTGGCATTGGTTCCAACTTGTTGAGTGCAGCTTTTTAATAATGGAGTGAGTAGTTGTGTTGCTTTCAAGTGGAACAAAAAGACTTCTAGTGTTTCCCAACATGAATGTTATTTTCTATTGGTTTCAGACAGAAATTTGATCTATTTATTCTCTTTCTAGTATTTCCCCTGTCGAAATACTCCTTCATACCTTAGCATTAGCATCTGTTTACTTGTCTTTCCCCTCGCCCCCACAATGTGTTTCTGAGGGTACGGATGAGTGTCTGATTTTATCCCAGAACTGAGAATAATGCCTGGATCTACAAATCTGTTGAACGAATGTATCAATCAATGATGGACAGGTCACCTCTAGACAGTCAGACGCTTCTGCGTCTCTTGTAGCCTATGAAAAACATTAATATTTGTCATACCGTTAAACCACTTTTGTATTTATGGACTACACTTTACTTCATTGTGGTGTACTAACTGAATTTCCCAGTATTTTATTTTAAATGTCTGCCTCTGTGCCTATGAGTATGAACTGTAGGTTTGTTACGGGTTATCTTTGTTGGCTTCAGTTTCAGGATGTTAGCCATATTAAAATAATTAAAATATTGCGTGCATTTGCTCTATAATAGTTTTAAAGTAACATGGATTAGTTGCTAAGTCAAGAGCATTTTCCCAGAAAATACTCTGTCTCCTGGTGCTTCAACTTCTTCAGTCATTAGAGTTCTATTATGTTTCATTGTTCTTTGTTATTCTAGATGTGTAGGAGCATGCTTTCATTACAAAAAGTTAAAACTGTACCTAAGTGTAAAGATTGAAAATGTGAGGCTGTACCTCTTCCAGCATAAGCCCAGAGTTAGCCAGGGTTAACAGTTTAGTACTTCTGTTTCAGTATTTTTCCTATGCCCTTCCATATTTACAGGTGCACATACAAACGTGTGTGTGTGTGTGTGTGTGTGTGTGTGCAAAATAACAAAGCCAGGAACTGTCTTGAAACATTTACTTTTTTTTAACCTTCCTTGGAAAATTTCCACCTATATATTATTAAAAATATAAAATATACAGGGACATATAGCTAGCTCCACTGGCAGAGCTTGCGACTCTTGATCTCGGGGTTGTGAGTTCAAGCCCCATGTTAGGTGCAGAGATTTACTTAAAAATAAAATCTTTAAAAAAATATGAAATATACATACTTCATCCTTTTTAGTAGTTGTGTGGTATTCAACATTATGGCTTTACCAGAATGTATTTAACTGTTCTTCTAATGATCAGTATTTGGCTGTTGCCCCTTTTTCACTATTATGAACAATCCTGCTGTGATCATTTTCATACACAGACCTTTAGTCCATGCTGATTCTTTAGAATAAAGTCCTCAACATGGAATTGCTAAGCCAACAAAGATGGACAGTTTTTACGTTAGTAGATACTGGAAGAATTGCCCTCCAAAAAATGCTTTGTCATCTTACCCTCCTACCAGCAGAGTGTCATTTGCCACATCCTTACTAAACCTGGGTATTATCAAGCTTTTAGATTTTTGCTAATTTGATGAGTAAAAACTCCTTAAAATGTGTCACATTAATTTACATTTCTCTGATTACCAATGAGGTTAAACATTTTGTAAAGCTTGTTGAATATCTATATTACTTTTCCTATCCATCAGTCATTTTTTAAAAAGTAAACTCTATGTTCAGCGTGGGGCTTGAACTCACAACCCCAAGATCAAGAGGCGCATGCTCTACCTACTGAGCCAGCCAGGTGCCCACACTGCTCATTTTTCTACTGGAGTGTTTGTCTTTTCCCTATTGATTCGTATTGATATTAATCCCTTGTTAATATCATGCAAACATATTCCCAGGCTTCATGTTGCCCGTTAATGTTGTTAGTATATCTTTTTAATTTTTATGTATT